>NC_056735.1:426864038-427019038 GCF_019279795.1 Protopterus annectens
TGTTCCTAGATATTGAACTATGTTTCCATGTGATTGGCTATGGGAACAACATCACAGCTGTTCCACATGCAATCAGCTAGAGGAGGACTGCAATATGTGCAGAGGCCATCACTTGATCATGACCATCACTTACAAAACACAAGCTGCTGCTCAGCAGGTGTACAACTCCACATCCACCAGAGAGTGTGTGGGAGGGACAGACAGAGGCAAAGTACATCAGAGAAGGGCTTGGAGACTAAAACCTAAGCATCGTCTGTCACACACCTACCAGTACAGGGGTTCAAACCCCTGACTGACTAGTTATTGCTACTACAAGTGCATGCTGTTACTCCATGTGTCACAAAGCTGACATGTTGGTGTGCTGTAAGAACATATATGTGTGGTGGTGAGTGACATCTGCAACAGAGATATAGTAGACATACATTAGGTGTAGCACACATGGCTGCCCACATGAACGGATGTCATTGTCAACACAACCACAGTCTCTAATGGACTCACATTGACACACTTTGCCAGGCCCACAAATACACTTTCTAACTACTTAGTTTGCCACACTGCAGTAATGCACAGGTACTACATGCACCACAGGGGATATCCGGAGGTTCTATGGGCTAGGGCATGTGAATGTGTTTGACATCAGTCGATATGCCAATGGGAGTTATACTGGGTGTGACTGTGGTTGGGAGCATCATTCCCTACACGCAGACACACGGTGCCAGTACTGACATGCATGTGTGCATTGCTTCATGGGTGTGTAGTGGTTGGCTGTGCAAGGTGGCTGTACAAGGCTGGGTGAGGGGTAATCCTTGGCATCACGCTACCCGACAATGGTGTACAGTGTGGTACAGGGGTGTAGTGTCTGCAATGTCCCACACAGATTGGTATTGTATGAACTGTCCTGACATCCTGGTTAACATTGTGTATGGCCATAGCTTTGCAAGGCATGTCATGTCTGTGCTTGATATTCTTTGACATGGACATTGCCTGGGATGTGCACGTCCCACAATAATGTACAGTGACATGTACAAGTGTACCTGGTTTGGCTGGCACATGTTGTGTACACAGACTGTTATCCTCACATATGCCAATACTGGCCTGGTGTGGCAGGACCTGCTTATAGATAGCAGGTTGACCCTGCACCTGCATTGATAGCATGATACAGGTATTCCCTGGTGTCAGTGGCATCGGTCCATACAGGGCACATGTGTAAGGCATTGTATGGCCTCTGTGGATGACATTTGATGGCACCACATATGTTGCAGGCATCCAGTGGGGAACATAGTGAAAGCACATTGTCTGCAATTATATGCCTATTGTACTGCTGTTCAGGGTGCCATGCCCTCTACAGCCCACTGCAATCACACCATACCTACTATTTGTCATCAGTGTGCAGGGTACTAGCATCTTAGTGGGATATTCTAGGCAAGTGTGTTTGTGTATGACACATGGGTTCAGAAAATATTTCGGGTAATAGTAGGGTTGCATACTTTGTTCACCAGGCCTTTTGCCAGATGTAGGTGTATGGCTTGCCAATACAGTCCCTTGGCTGACTGACATCTGTACTCCACATGAGGTGGACATTGTGACATATAATACAGGCACCACATAGGAAAACTACAAAATCCGCTCCCCAGCATGTCCAGTGGTTAGACACTCACAGCCACTTCCACACAGGCTCTGACTGTCAAACACACACCTGCCATATTTTGGAATAGAACTCCCACCTGACTAGTGTATTACACTACAGCATTACACAGTTACAGCATACACTACGGAGATTACTGAGTTACAGTACTCCCAGAGGTGTATTACTAAGTGAGTGACAACAGCAGGATTGCCAAAGGTGGTTATGTGAATTGTAAAGAGTGTGCATACTCTAAAAAGCATTGTTCCTTTCTCAGGCAGACAGAGACACACACACACAGTTGGCCTCTCGTAATACAATTCCTACCTAACTAGTTTATCACATTACAACAATATGCAGTTACAGCACACACTATGGAGAATACTAGGTTACAATAGTACCAGAGGTATATTTCTAGGTGGGTGACATCAGCAGGATTGCCAAAGGTGGGTATGTGAATTGTAAAGAGTGTACATTCTGTAAAAAGCATTGTTCCTTTCTCAGGCAGACAGAGACACACAAACAGTTGGTCTCTCTTGGAATAGAACCTCTTCCTAACCAGTTTATCACAGTACAGCAATATGCAGTTACAGCACACGCTACAGAGAATACTGGATTACAGCAATTCCCAGAGGTGTATCTCTAGGTGGGTGATATCAGCAGAATTGCCAAAGGTGGGTATGTGAATTGTAAAGAGTGTGCATACTCTAAAATCATTGTTTCTTTCATAGACAGACAGGCAGGCAGACACACACACACACACACACACACACACACACACACACACACACACAGTTGGCCTGTCTGGGATTAAAACACCTACCAAACTAGTTTAACACACTGCAGTATTACACAATTACAGCACGCGCCATGGAAATTACTGGGTTACAGCAGTCCCAGAGGTGTATTTGTAGGTGGGTGACATCAGCAGGATTGCCAAAAAGGGCATTTCAAGTGTACTGCGGGTTGTACATGTCTGTTACCTGCGTGTACCCGCTGATTACTGTCACGAAAATACATTTACACCTGCTTAAAAGTGTCTTATGCAGTCCTAACTGACAGTATCAATAAGGCTTACAGGTCTTGAACCCTGGACCATGCACACTGAGGTCACCTGACATACCACTAAGCCATCGGGGTTGTATATATGTTGCATGGAGTGTATAACGCACATCTTTCTACAGGTATTCCACAGTACTGAAAACAAATAGGACAGTCACTTTGTGTACATGTGTACAGTACCCTTGAATGTACTGTACTCTGTGAAACAACAAAGACAAGTCTACATCTGTACAACTGTCATAACTACATATATATATATATATATATATATATATATATATATATATATATATATATATATATATATATGTATATGCATATACACAGACACAGCTATATATATATATATATATATATATATATATATATATATATATATATATATATATATATATACACATATATATATATATATATATATATATATATATATATATATATATATATATATATATATATATATATATATATACACACGCCTGAACACCCTTTGACACAGAAGGGTTCCAAAGGAACTGACGTGTACACAAATCAGAGGCATCTCTTGTGTTATAACATTTCAATCTTAAGCAGTTCACCAGAGAAGGGATGGTTGTTGCGTATGTGGAGTTTGGGGTGGGGAATGATGGCTAATGTAATCTACCCCGGGGATTGTGGAGTTAGGATGGGGGAATGATGGGTATGGACTTACACCCCAGCGACTGCTTCTGTGTCACTGCTCGACAGTGGCACAGGAAAATAACATACCCAACTGTAGTCGTGCTTGACTGTGTATTCTTTACCATTCCTAACTATGTAATACTTTGTAGACACTGGTTAGTACAGATGGCTACCATGGTGTGCTAAAAGATATTACACATGTGTATGCCTGGCTACAAGGTAGTCACACACACAAACATGCACACACTTGCCAGTATTGTGCATACATGTTTTGCCTATGTAACGGTAACTAGTACAGTGGTATGCAGTTGGGGTATGTGCCACAGAACACATACAATTACACTTACTCTGATTCCACTTCTGAGCTGGGTGACATCACAGGACTGATTACTTGCACTGGGGAGGGGGGAAGAGAGAGGTTTAGCAGTTGACAAGGATAAAGGCCAGTGCAAAAGGAGGTATCTCTTTGGAATGCAGCAAAACCTGTGGTCATGAAAGGATGCAGACACAAATACACACACACTCAGCTATTTGCTGACACACACACAAACACATGCACACAGTTGTCAGTGGTGGGATCAGAACTCCCACCAAATCACTATTACAGTACTATGTAGTTACAAGATGCGCCACAGAGATTATACACTCCAAGGCAATCAGACTGCCCTTCTAAGATTGAGGACCACAACAGGGAGACTGACAGTCACAAAGTGCATAGCTATAAACCTGTCTGTTTAAAGTAGGTGTCCATTACAACCTGTATGCGCAAACAATACACATCATCTGCAGGTAGGCCTGAGAGGTATAGTTGTAGCACAACAGGAACCTGAACTGGAGTATGGCCATCTGTGGAATGGCGAACTACTATCACTATACAGAGTTACAGTGGGCATGCTCATACACTTGGCACAGGGCCGTTTAGGATGCACTATGACTACAACTACACAAGGTTATACTGAGCATGCTCATACACTTAGCAACAAAGGGCTTGTTGGATGCACTGACTCAAATTACACAAGGTGGCAGTGGGTATGCTCATACACTTAGTAGCACATGGCTGTTTGGGATGCACTCCAATTCTAACCGCAGAAGGCCACAGTGTGCATGCTCATACACTTACATGTACAGAACACGTTGTAATGGACTCCTATTGAAAAACACACAGATTTACAGCTATGTACATCTTACCTGTCAGTATATATGCACATCATACTGATTTACTACCTGATACCTGTATGTGGCCCGTAAATTATATATCTGTGTCTGTGTTGTGTGATACACATGCATACATGTACATGAAGTACTGACATATATATATGTTAAGTATACACATTCATGCATGTGTGGACATGACAGACAATAGGTTACCTTGGTCACACAGGTGGATGCTACCTACAGCATGTGTCACACACCTTGCTGCCCTGAAAGGCATGCATTGATAGTAGGTTGTGGACAGTGGCATGTGCAAGCATAATGTGTGAACCACCTTGTGTAATGGTACTGAGGTGCAGGTGTCAGGATGACCTCTCCCGGCTGTGTTAGTAATTGTCATTATTAGCAGGACTGCTAACCTAAGTATATCTCACATTGGTCATATACACAATTTCTGCTGATGTCCGCCACCTTACATGAGGCATTTGCTACCAAGCACATTACTGCCATTTGCAGTGATGTCATGGTACGAGTGGCAACTGCTAGACCAAAACAATAAGCCAATGTCCTGCTGCTATTATGAGGTTGTCCAGTGTCTGTCATTCCAGACTGTCATGACTGAATGACAAGCCTTCAACACAGAGCACATGCATCCATGTTTCACGTGTGTGTGGATAATACCTAGGTCACATTTACCCATATAGCTGCATTCCAAGGTAAATGTCCTACACACAGAAGTAACACCCTGACACCTACAAGACAATTGCATTGGATGCTTATGCTAACCAGTGCTAGATGTGTAGCTTTAGTAATCCATTTGCTCAATGTAGAACCTACAATGGGGAATACTGACATCTGTGCAGTGAGGAACACCTGGCTGAAGGCTCTGTAGTGCACAATTGCACTACCACCATATAACTCCATATAAGATCCAGACATGTGGGCCATAACAGTTGTATGGACCATTTCAGGTGGTGGTGTACACATATTCATAAAGGCTACTCTCATGTAAAGACCACTACTCCAACATAACGCATCAAAGATGAGTCAGGTACAGGTGACAGTGGCAAATGCTGCAGTGTAGGTTGTATTCTCATATACATCCACCCCCTTGTCCCCAGACTACCAACACACATCCATATGTGGTATGACATAGTATGGTAGACGACCAGATAACCCTCGATAGGTGGACTATACCTAGGCCTACATCAGCTGTGTAAAGTACCCATGTACAGACACAGCTGCATAATGTGATATGCAATGCAATAATACCACTGTTTGTAACCAGCTCAGTTGCACACATACCAGGGTCCTTCAGATGTTGTCAGCATTAACATGGTCGACTGTTGCTCTACACCAGTAAACAACACCCTCATGGTTGGATATGACCTAACTGTACCTAACCTGGATATGTACATCCCACACTCATGCAACGTAAATGACATTACCATAGCTTTCGTTATCCTTTCTACATACAGGTGGCTACAGTCATTATACACATGCACATGGCAGATAACATGCTAACAGTACATACAGTTTGATATCTATTTTAACAGAGGTAATATTCCCTCTCTACTGGTCACCCATGACACCTATCATATCATACAACACCCCATGTGGCATGTATGTTTCTAGACATGTCCACCTAATGCAATGCATACAAACATACCCAAATAACAGGATCAAAGGACCTACACAAGCCATGTATTGACAGATTCAGGGAAATCCAGCTCTGCTCTGTATGTTCCTGAGTGGTCACAGGTGATATGTTCATGACATGTACAGCCATGTGTGGCCACAGCTCCTACATATACCCCATGTCAGCAATTGCAAGCCATGCATGCTGTGTGCTGCCTGGACATTAGCCTTAGTACCCCAATAGCCAGTATATGCTGGGGTGAGATGTTTAAAGCCACAGACCTTGCACATGCTTGATTGAGTGTACTGCCTAGCTCTAACAGAGCACATTGCTGGCACTCTTCCAGTAAACATGAGGTGTGTGTGGCAAATATCATGTGCTCACTGTTGACCATTACAGTGCTCTGGCTTCACCATGGCACTGTCAAGTAACAGTTTGTAGGAGCATGACATGGAATAATGCAGTGTGTGTCTCACTGATATGTGCTGCTGTCATATATGTACACTTGGCTACTCAGTTAAGGTGGTGGTGTCCTACCAGTACATGAATACAACATCCATTATGGTGTAATGCTTGGCTATGTTTCACACATGGCGTGGAGAAGGTGTGGAATGTATCCTCTTGACCTGCTAGTGCACGTACTGATGCAGACCGCATATGTATACATGTATCGATGTTTGTGTAGATTCCATGTGTGTGCAGTGTCTGATGTGTGAAGGGACTGTTGTCATAGTACAGCATGCTGTTGCAATACACCCTCAACATTGCCAACTGTATATGGTGATATGCTCTAAGTACAGTAAGCCATACATGAGGTATGGACAGATCTTTGGACATGACAACTAAGTGGTGGGGCTTCTTTGCAGATGAATGATTACTGAGGACAGCTCACTGGTTTGTTACAACCAGTCCTACAATAACCTGTGTAACCGCTAAGGTCAGGTTTTGTTAATTGAAGTGGAAGACAGACAATGTAGAATGCTGTAAGGGTGACACTGAAGGCAAACCTCATGACACCTGTAACAGTAATATCTCCCCTGTGCATATATTGTGCATATATCAGCACAGTTGGCAAAGAAAAGAGTTAGCAAGCTTTGTACCGGATGTGATAGTGCTGTACTTCTGTAATACCTATCATGAGATAGGCAGGTGTTTGATTAACAGTACTGGCACGTGTGGGTGTGTGTGTCCATAAATGTCACATATGGTTGGGAATACATCCCACATGTTATCACTCTTCTGAACACTGTTGTTGACACCAGTACAGAGTGAAGTGTAGAAAGAAAGGCATGGGCAGGTGGTTGAACCTCACACATGTAAAGTGTCTGTATGTGTGTGACATAGTTGTATATCTTTGTGAATGCCACAGAGTGTGTGTGTGTGTGTGTGTGTCTGTGTGTGTGTGTGTGTGTGTGTGTGTGTGTGTGTGTGTGTGTGTGTGTGTGTGGCTATCCGGTCCCTGGAGTGAGGCTGTATTTTAGCATAGTGAAATATTAATGCCCCCTCCCCCCATCCAATCAATGCAATCTAGCATCCCTGTTGATATCATCAATCGTATATGGACATTCTAACTGCCTGTTAGCATGTACACCCTGGGGTGTGACCTGTGGTTACATAGCCTACTGATGGACCCCCCTCCCCACATACACTCACTGCACTGTAGTATCCCTGTCAATGTCCTCGATCTTAGGCAATTCCAACTACCTGTTCATGTGTAATCTCTGTGGCACATCTTGTAATTGTGTAGTACTATAATGATGATATGCACATAGGCAGGGGTTCTCACCCAAACACTGGCAACTGTGTATGTGTTACTGTGTCTGTGAATCACTGAGTGTGTGGGTGTGTCTGTGTTTGCATGCTGTCATCGCAGTGGGTATTACTGCTTCCCAATGAGAAGCCACTATTTCCACTGGCCTTTACCCTTGTCATCCAGCATACCACTCTTTTACCTCCTCCGTGCTCCAGGTAACTATACCTGTGATGTCACGCACTATGGATGTGACAGATCTGAACACAGTAGCTTACTACACAGCTATCATGCTCTTGGATCATTAGAACAGTAAACATAATTGAAACATGGGAGAATATAACTGTGATGTGGAAGCCACAAAGTACATGCAGGTATTGTCATACTGACCTGTGGGTAGTCAACATGCACATATGGGACACTAACCGCAGACACCAACATCCCCCGGCACATACAACTACACCTGAAAGAGGAAGGCAGAACTTCAAGATCAACATGCTGTTAGTGTTGTTACATGATACATACTGTCAAACGTACAAAATGCATTCTAAAACTTTAATACATGGTATGTCTGCTGCCTGTCAACACTAGTCAACAATATTAATCTACAATTGTCTACCTAGTATGTTCACCCTGTGCATCAGACCATATGAGCATGTCCCTGCACTGATGGTGTGGATGACAGGGATGCGGCACAGGCATCATCATATGCACAGGGTGATAATGTTTGCCAGAGGCCCAGGCTGCACCATTGGATGACATCATGTGTGTGTTAGGGCCTGTGATATCATTGGGTGTGTGTGGATGTTATGTGTGTGTGTTGAGGTGCCCTAGATTTGTTTTCAGTGTGTGTGTATGCATGCACACAGGCCTGGCATCTGACTGGCCTACACAGGGGTATTATTGAGAGCTGCAGACTGTACAAGGCAGGTTTCACAGTTCATGATGTCCGGCCATGGCCATGTGCCCTTGCCTGCCAGAGGTTGCACGGGCAATACCAGGCAGAGGTCCAGATTGGGTACTGTCTGATGACACATGTCCACTGGAATCATGTCCCTGCTAGAACCATCCAGGACCATGTGCACATGGCCTGCTGTGTCCTAGTATGGACTGCACAGCACCAGCTGCACTGCTGCTGCTACTGACACTATGGGAGTGGGCATATGCAGTAGCATGTTCATGTACACCTTCAACAGGTGATGTAGGTGACCTAGTTCCATGTGCCCAATGCCTCACTCCCACCAGATGTTCGAGCATGGACATTCCACGCTTGAGGATGGACATGCCATGGTCAAGGACTCCCACTATGTCACCCAACAATCTTTCTAAAACATCTGCAAGATGATGGTGAGCATTTGCAAGTGCCTGGATGTTGTCAGTTAATGAACGACAGCAGCCCTCTGAAGCCTCAGATCTTCTCTGTTGTGCCATTCAGCACATGCCTGTGCCTCCATTACAACCCGAAACATGCATCTGGTGACTCCAGCTAATGTGCTTGGTCTCGCAGGGGCATGTTGGCTAATGGTCCTCCTACGAGCAGCGCTGGGCATATGCCTGTGTGGAAGATCACCAGTCAGTTGACTGGGATCATGGTGTGCAGGCACACCTTCCATAGTCTCCACACTTCCCTGTGTAATGCTACCACCAGCCAACTGTCCTTCCTCTATGGCCAGTGGTGATGGGGTATGTGTAGGCAGGTGAACTGTGTGCGAGGATGAGGGGGAGACAGGTGGAATGGCAACCAATGGCACAGATTCAGCCCCTGACAACCCTGCCTGTGCCTCAATCATACTATCATTATCACTTCTAGAGTCTGTGGGGACACTAACATCAGGTGGACCGCAGAACGGCAATGCACCCACATCAACACCTGTGAGGGGAAGGCAAGAACTGTACATTACCAGACACACACAGACAGAGGCACACACAGAGACACACGCACAGACAGAGACAAACACACAGACACACACAGACACAGACAGACACATACACACAGACACACATGCACACACAGACAGACAGACACACAGGCAAACACACAGATAGACACACAGGCACACACGCTACATGCAGGTGATATGACAAATGGCATTCAGCTTAGACAATTATAGTTTCAGCTTAGAGAATTATAGTGGTAGTTATCATACATCCCTGTGTTGCACACAACAGCATGCATGTGTTATAGCAGGTGGCATGCACCTTACACAATTATAGTGGTGGTTAGCATACATACCTGTATTGCACCATTTGTGTTAGTAGCCTATGCCCCATACCTGCAACACAATGCATGCACTTTGCACAGTTGCACCACACTGCCATGGTGTGTTCAACATACACCACATGTTAACGGACCATCGCTGACCTTTGTACATCTGCCACTGATGCTTTGTGTTGGCCACCGCCCCTATGTGTGAGGACATGAGCAGTAGGGTATGTCGACTGCATACTATGTTAGTCTGAGCCCTAGCTTGCATATCTCCCCCAAAGCAGTGCATGTCTTTTCAACATTATTCCTCCTACCCCTGAGCTGAGTCTAGACATTGTGCATGTGGCTGTACACACATGTTTGACATGGCTGTCCCTACTTTGCAATGGTGTCACAGACCAGCACAGGTTTACAGTACTCCGGCCTGCTGTGTGGCATATGACCATGCCAATCACATGTAGTATGACATGTCATCTGCTGATGTGTTGAATGACATGCATACATGTGTAACACAATGGTGTCATTTCCAATCTACAGTATGGTAATGGTGTTGCAATGCAGGTACATGTTATACTAACATGGGCCTTCAGCTTATGCAATGTTGTTTGTCCACCCTACAAATATGCAGGGACATCCTGCACATTGAGCTGATGTGCATATCCATTGCAGGGCATCATGTGGCTTCACAAGTGCTATACATTCTGAGCTACTGACAGTTCATAGCCATGACTATGTTCACATACAATACATATCTAATGTGGAATATGACCCACGTCACTGAGGTGTATACACACTAAACCCTAATGTGGAATTTGTGACACAGGTCACAGAAGAGTATACGGATGACACCCGTGCACACCTGCAACCATATTACTGATGCCTGGCAACTATGCCCACACATGGCTGACTTAGCATTACTCTATGTCCCACATGCCATCTGTGTACCTCACATACAGGAGGAGCAGGCATGGCAGTGATGTCTGACACCAGCCAGGTGAATGTACTGTATTTGTGGCCTGATGTGGTTGTATGTGTATGTTGTGCAACACATGTATGTATTTGTATACTATATAGGTAAATGCTTCCATGTTGTGACACACTCAAGATGCTCAAGACATGTTATGTGGAGGTTTCATGTTATGCCTACACAAGCTGTGCACAGGCCTGTATGATGTTTAGTGTTTCACATCTGCAATATCACCATTACACAAAGGCCATAGTTGTATTGTGTTGAGCCAATGTACAACAGGGTATACACACATGTACATCGCTTCTACTGTGTGTGTTGCTTCATGTCTCTGGCCATCCTCCATGGCCATGTTTACACATGTTCTGTCCAATGGTCATGATGGCCATCCTATTTCACATGCCAGTGTTATCCCATATGGCATACACCCATAGATGTCATATGCTCCACTGAGGACATGGTTATGCAGACAAAGGGTGGTATGTATGGGATGTAAGACATGTTTTGCAGGATAGTTGAGCAGTGTTGCAGTCAGCCCACTACATGTCATGGACTTGTCAGATAGCACATGAAATTGTGTGACATTCATAACAAGGGTATTATCCACAAGGGTGTATCCTGTGGACCGGTCATACTCTAGCTCCAACACATTTAGAGTGTGTGCACACATATGCTCTCTGTACAGTACTGTTTGTATTCCAAACATGTGTAATGCTGATATGTAGTACCTGTCCCTACAGTGGAACACACCTCCACCATTGTATTCACTGTTGTCCACACATCTGGCAATGACAGTTTGGAAGGATTAGTGTAGGTGTTTCATATAGTCTTCAATTGTTTCACATAGATAAACACTGTGATGCATTGCAGGTCTGACCAGTGTCCATTAACAGGACCATCATACATTATGTGTACATGTGTTATGGCAGATAGCATGCAATTAATATGTTCCATGCATTATCAAGCCTGGTAAATAATAGTAATCTCACCTGACAGGCTGCTGTCACTGCAAAATGCCAGAGGTACCTAAACAGGAGTGTCACAGCATTAAGATCATTATCCACACCTGTGTGATAGCTACAGGGTGCAATGTCCATGTTAGCACATAAGCCAGTACACTACACTATACTATGGAGTATGCACATCTGTGCATACATAGAGTAGCAGACCATACATAGAGTAGCAGGCTATAGTATGTGGCATGTGCATACATTCATTGCATATGATGTTACATTACATATTGTACAGTAACACATGTAACTATGTGAAATATAGTTGTGTTATATGTGCAGTAGTGACTTACCAGGCAACTCCAGGCTTGGTGGTTGAGAGACACCCACCTCCACAATACCAGCTAAAGCTTGTGGATGGAGGTCTGCAAGTGTCCCAAGGTTGGCCAGTAGCTCCTCAGTACGTGTGAGTGGGGGCTGGGTGAGTGGGCCCCCACCTGTTGCACCTTGTTCCCTGGCGATTGCATTAGCACACTGTTTAACCCATCTTATGAGGTCAGTGCAGTGGCAGAGCACCTGCTGATAGGTGTGATTGTGACTGCCAACATCATTTACCCTCCTGCAAAGTTTCTCCCACAGGGCATCCCACTGTTGTGCATCCTGTGGCACATGGCTGAAGAGTGTCATGTGGTTGTTGAGGAGGTATGGGATGAGGACCTCATCCTCCAAGCAGCTGTACGCCGGCAGTCTGCTATGTGGCATACCTGGAAGACATAATGATGGAGACAGGTCACAGTAACTCATAGAGAAGTACAGCAGTACAACTGAACATACATGCGTATCACATTTATTAAGATTACAAATATGTCTTTGCAAATCTACATGACACTAACACCACTGACATGTATAAGTCACACACATTTGACACTTACTGGTGATGTGATGTTATCGCCATATATGTGTGTCATGTTATGACATTTCTCATACACCATGTGGACGTTGTCTTGATGTGGGCATGTCTGTTTGCCTGTACTGGTGTCTTTGCCTATCAGCACATGCCTGGATGTGTTCACATTAATGCAATCAACCTTAATGCTGTGTATATGTCACATATATAGTCATACATAGCTGTTAGGGACATGACCAGTGACCCTGCTGACTTGCAAGCATGTATGTGTTTTGCCATATACATCTACATGGCACTGTACAGCAGTGTAGCATCCTGCCATGTATTGCCTGTGTTGCACATGTGTAACACATGGAACAATAGCTAGCCTGATAGTATTTGCAGGGTTGGATATCAACTATAGCATGTATGGTCATAGTGATCTAGTAGGCTATATGCCCTGGGCCATTTATGAGCCTAGGCAGACAGGTTACCTAGCTGTAGGCAACAGACAGGTAAGTTTCAGTGGCCAGTTCAAGCAGTGCCACAGAACTCATCCACAGGGTTACTGATATGTTTGGCATGCGGTCATCACACCATGTCACAGAGAAGGGCAATGTGCAGCTTCGCTGGACAGGGATGCATAGTATGGCTAGAGTATGTTAAGTGTATGGGGCAGAGAACTGTCAGGCATGTTGTGATCCTTGTACGAGAAAGCTGGATGCCCATGAAGTATGTGTTTATTTGGAATCAGGATGTGTTAAGTGTAGCATGCCCAACACCTCTGGGTTGGACATGGCTTTATTCAGGGTAGGCTGCATGCTACTTAGTGCAGCTAGGGGTTGTGAAGGGCAGTGTAGGCTATCTACACATGGGCAATAACCCTTAAAGGAAATATGTGATCTATTATGGGTCACATGGGTGTTGAGCATGGCACCCTGTCATGATTAGGGGTGCCACATATGACTACCTGTCTGGTGTGGTGAAGTAACTATCAAAGGAATGAGTACTGCCCAGGTGCATCCCATACACACAGTTGCCATTGTGTTGACCTCTGCCTAGGTGGTAGTTCATGGGTACAGGGTTTGTAACATAGGGGATGACAATGCAATATGTAGCTGTCAGATTGTGGCCATACGCCACACACCACACATCTGACACACTAAGGCCCTTCTGTATGTTGAACGGAGCACACATTGAGTCGACTATTGCTCCTAATTCATAGTCATTTGCAAGCATCAATAGGCTGATGCCTTCTGTGTTAGTGTGTGTGGTATAGATAACAAAGAGGGGGAGTACCAGGAATGAACCATATATTACTGTGGCTGGCACTGGTTTGATGTGCGTGTATTAATCAGACACCTTCTGTAGTGTTGGTTCTGCCAGCAGTCTAGTTGCCAACCACTCCTGTAACATAGGAATATACACCTAGTTTACTGAGTGTAGCTGGACCACAGTATGGGTGATGGTGTCCTACGACCTGGCAAGGTCATGGTATGCAGTGTGAATCAACCCTACTGTCATCTACATCTGTACCAAGTATATCAAATATGTTGATCATGGTTCATAGCTTTACAGGCCAGACTCAGCAGGGTAGTTGTGCACTGTTTCCCATTATCAATGGTGTCTCCCCCTTTGTGGGGTGTGATAACTGTTGCTGTACACCATTCGGTGTGTATACAGCTTGACATGGAGCTATGATTGAACATGATGTGTATGTGGATAGCAGAATGTTCTTACATTTGTGTAGGATACACCCTAGGATGTTGACAGGTTTCATGAAAGCTGTATGTCTGGCTTTAGAGAGTGCAGCTTGTACCTGCATAGTCGTTATTACAGGGGCCCTGTAGTGTACATGGATATATTACTAAGTGTACCTGTTGGGGGGGAGGTGGGAGTGGGTTTAGGTTCTTCAAGACCCTATCTGGATGAACAGGTGCTATTTCTGTAGGTGCAGTACTTCCCATGTCATAGTGCTGTGCAGCACGGCAGGTCTTGTTGTTGCCATTACGATTAATGACACAGCTATAGAATGCTCTGTGCTTGGCCTCATAATATGTGGCTGATTAGTTTCACAGTAGCTTTGTGTGGTTTTATATGGTGTATCTGCATCTTACTGAGGCTGACCAGGGATCACCTGCACTCATGTGTGTTCACTCTTGCAACAGTTACTACCTTCTGTGGTACAGTTTAAAGCATGGTACCACCAGTTTGCCTTCTTGTTTGTGTTGGGTTGCATCCTGGTTCTGTTTCAATGGCACAATCACTGCACATATGTGACTGCTTAAGGTTCATTTGTGTAGGATTCAGCATTTGCACATGCATTGCCCATCTGCATGGGTGCCATGACAGTCACCACTCTGCTCTTAGGAAACATAACATTGGCATTGGAAACTAACTATGTGTAGCATACTGTTAGCCCTGTTTGTGTGACCACTGTGATCCAGGTCAGTGGGGTCAATGGAATCCAACATGCACTGAGCGCAGGTGTTGGTACATGAGGAGTCTTCCCAGTTCATAATGGAATAGTTGAGAGTAGCCATTATTATGGTTCTGTCTCAGACCTAATCTTCCCCATTACAGCACATTATGACAGTTGGGAAATCCGCAGCCTGGTGGGTGATCTGTCTCAAGGTGCAATTTGAATTCCACTTTGGCACAAAGGTAGTTGTTCAGCATAATGCATCTGACGTTATGCAAGTGCAACTAGCGTGGGGGGTGTACATATCCTTCAGGAATATGGACACACCTGCGGCCCGTATGTTTTAATAAAGGATAATGGGCAAGAGGCGAGGTATGTGTTATAACATGGTCATGCAGGTATGCTCTCCGGAGCATTGAAATATGTCTCAGCCACTGCACATATATGTTCTCCATGTTAGGGATTGACAAATATGTGTCTGTATAGTGTTTCTGACATGTATCATTGTGTAGCGAGACCTGCAGTTTATTGCTTGGCTGTCCCTGTAACAGCAGTGGACCTTCACTTGAACCATGCATGATGAAGGCACTGTAGGGGAAGCATGAGCCCTTGGCAGTATCCAGATTCCCAGGGGTGACAGGTACAGGCCATGTCTGGCAAAGCATCATAGTCTGTCAAGCATGTTATCCCAGAACGACAGATACTGGATACCCTTTGACTCACACCACTACACTAGACAATTGTGGAATATAGTCCTTCTGTCCCTGTATTGCAGTATATTCTGGCCAATGGCAGAATGCTACCCAGGCCTTGGGACATACCTGCATGGGCTACAAGACCTGACAGTTCCTACATGTGTTTCCATGCAGTCCAGGCTACTGCATCACAGGTCCTGCACAACAACATGGTATATGCCAGAGCCATATGTACAGTTCAAAAGGTTGTCTGAGTGTATGGGTATGTGGCCAATCATGGCAGACAGGCAGCTGACAGTATGTATGCCCTCATATATGTCAGTGTGTAACATAGTGCTAGAGTTTGCATTCACAAATGAGTACTGTTGGGCAGGTTTCCGGTCACGTGTTCTGAGGTGTGGCACAATTATGCAAACTATGTGATACAGTTTGTGTATTTTGGTGTCTGTCTCTTCCTGCTTGGGGAGGTCACTTGTTTGGCCAGATACTTAGAAGCATCTGTGAATGTTCGTGATTTCTGGTAGTGTGTGTTGGTGTCCTTACTGTGTTCTGGTAAGGGTATGTGTTGGTTGTGTTGATGAGCTGCATGTGTTAACTTACACCTCATGACTGTCCAGTCCAGTCATGGCTGTAGACTGGGCTGCCTTCCAGCTTACCCCTGTATCTGCATCCCAAACAATGTGTGTGGAGTGGTGTGAGGTAGGTTTGGCAGTGTACATGGCATAGAGATTACATTCCCCCAGGATGGCCACATACACAAAGATGACATTAGTAAACACCAGTAACTGACTAGTGGACATGCCTGTATGAGCATTCAGTACTAAAAGTACCAAGTACTGTACTTAGTTTACGTGTTGCATATGAAGATGTTCTAGACAGTGATGCTCACGTAAATATTTGTGTTATGGACATGACAACACTGGCTATTACGAAAACATTGTAGCTATCTTTAGCAGCAATCCTCCTCTGAGGAGCACATCACACCCTGTTAGTTGATTACAGATGATGCAAGTGTCCACAGGTCTGTTTCCTTCTCTGGGTATACACATATCCACCAGGACCATGAGCTCTGTTGGGCGCAGACACTCACTCTCCAAACAGAGTCATGTATCAATAGACTCTGATGCCACTATCAACATGATCAGGATATAATCAGATAGAGTGAGCCATCACGTATAAAGCGGCTATTACACATGGGCAGCTGTCTTCTACATCTTACACTCCTACTGCAGATGTTACACTGGAGTTAAAGATGATATGCAACCTGTTTCATTGCCAGTGCTGTGCACTACCTTACATACAGTATGTGCCAAGCAGCTGTTAGGTTGGCAATGAGAGGTTGAGCTACACAAACCTGGTAGTTCAACGAGTATGTCTCTACTCTCACTATCCACTCTATGTCGGTGTGCATATAGCCATTGGGCCCAGCCCTGTGACAAGGGTCACTACACATTTGCATAACATGTACACATGCACAGCTGTTATTGATTGCAAATGATATTAGAATTAGAAAGGTCCAGCCCTGTAACATGGGTCACTACACATTTGCATAACATGTACACATGCACAGCTGTTATTGCTTGCAAATGATACTAGAGAGGTTCAGCCCTCTAACAAGGGTCACTACACATTTGCATAACATGTACACATGCACAGCTGTTATTGCTTGCAAATGATACTAGAGAGGTCCAGCCCTGTAACAAGGGTCACTACACATTTGCATAACATGTACACATGCACAGCTGTTATTGCTTGCAAACATTACTAGAGAGGTGAATATTACATGTGTTATGTACATGGATAGTTACCTGGCTCTTCCAATTATCTTTGCTATCATGCTGCTAAACTGTCAGATGAATACAAATGATATGTATCCTGTTACTGAGTATTGTAATTGCCAATAGACATAACTACTGTTTGCATAACATAACAGAACTGCTATGTAGAATAGAATACAGATCTGCCTAGAATACTGTACATTACACAGATATTGGCACAATATCCCACACTGCATACCATATTTGCATGGTAAGCCCACCTTTAACATGTTCATCTTACTTATACACCCATATATACGTCGACTGTTACAATATATTGACATATACTATCCCCTGTTATAGCACATACTTGTTGGACCAATCCTGACACTGACAGTGGCTGGAAGTGAATTGGTGGGTTTCAAGCCCATATCATTCCTTGTGGTGTATGCCGAGTTTGCCATGTGACCTACAGCAGTACACATATAGAATACTACAATCATTACTACTGCTCAACAATAAATCACTACAAGATAGCTATTTCCACTATATGCATTGATTACACTGTAATTCTTACAGTACAGGTACTACATACACAGACATACTACATGTTCTACATACTTTCTTAGTAATCGGAGGTGTTATTGACTAGTATAATACTCATTTTCATTTTGTCTTTCATTGTTTTGTACTGTCCTACAAGTAGATACAGATGGTTTGAATGTGTGACAAGGCAACCTTTTATAGTTTCAGATCAGTAACATGTGCTATCCCGATAATCAATTGGTGTTCCTAAGTAGCTAATTACATGCAGATTAGCTGCGCTGCTACTGCCTTAGCCAATACCATGGCTACAGTGGAGTAGAATGCATATGGTATAATGTGTAGTCTCAAGACCACAAAACATGTATACCCTTCAGATGGCTTAGTGGTAAGTCCCATGACTATAGTGTGCATGGTCCAGGGCTTATCACCTGCGATGCTTTACAAATGTTTTTTACTCCAGAACAAGGCTCATTTAAGCAGCTGTAAGCATGTTTAAAAGTGTTTGTGTGACATTATAGCAGCAGTTAAACACAGTTACACAAACTTTGTAACGTATATCCTATGCGTGCAAACATGGCCACATCCGCTAGCTACTCAGGGTATATACATGTCAGTGAAGTGACATCTCACTATGTGCTGACTTAACATTACATTCTCTGTTGACTGTACTCTCCAGCACACATGGGTTTATATGGGTGTTTTGAATGTTTATTATACAGATGATTACTACCTATATATGCAAGCTGTGGTTAAGGTATACTATTGAACATGATACACATCCCTGCCTTTATCGGGATTAGAACCTTGAATGCACAGATACTATGCAGATGCTGTAACCATTACACTGTTGACATTAACATTGCTTCTGCCTTTTTCCTATTTAGATGTGTAAGCTAGGCTAAGCAAAGGGCGGAGGCCCCCAAACTCACTGAGCTTCACATACTCTTGAAATAACAACATATAACAAATGTACTGTGAGACAATACATTACATTCCTAACTACATTAGGCATAGCCCTGTCACTGACACACTTCAAGGGAAACCTTGTTGTGTGAATGGGTAACAGAATATACACCCCTGGGATCATGTGTCCCAGAACCATACAGCCAGGGGGTGGGGAAGCCTGTCCAATTTGATAGCTGCGAGACCTGTTGGAGAATTGAATGGTGTTGAATTGTCACATTAACATGCCCTCTTTAGATCACTAAGTGCCCCTATCACCCTCCAGAACCCCAGCCTTCAACAGCTTTCAGCAACTCTGCCTGGAATTGCTTCATTGGCTATGCCTGACAGAGGCTCAGTTACTTCATCAATGGTGCGGGGAAAGCCAACACACTGTAGCTATGATTCTAATTGCCCTTAGGCAGATAGGTAGTAGGCTGTCTGTGAACCTCTAAAGTGCAGGCCATTACAGCCATAATACGTGAATAAACAGACCTTCAGATCACAATATACAGTAAGAAATTACCATGTAGTCAGGAAACAGTTAATTACAGCAAGAACATACAGAACACTGATACTTAGTCACTCCAAAAGCCTATCTTGGAAGCTAGAAGACTTGTATAAGTTTAAGGCTTTCTATTGCTTACCAGTAAGTTACCTACAGGAGAGATGAAAAACAAGCACAGATGGGGAACATGCATGCAACGATACCATAACTGCCTATGTGTCAGCCTTAGGCTTTGGAATACTGGCCAAGGCTATTGGTGTCCCCATGGTGCCTTATTTAGGAGAGTCTCGAAGATGAATACCAGCTCCGAAAACAGCACAACAGCAGATTCAATGAGGGTTATGCTACTCAACACCAGGGGTTGTGATCACAACATGCTTGCACTCACAGCACTCCTCAGGATGGACAACATGAACATCTGTGCCATAACTGAGATCTGTCTCAAGGCTATTGAGAGCACACCAGCACTACCAGACTACAATCCATACCGCACATTTCAGCCACAAAACATGAACTGACAGACATGGAGGGTCTGTATCCATATTCATCAGGAATACCTACACCTCCAGTTTAGTGGGGCAGCATGATACCTCTGAGATCATCCATGTGCAGCTAACATCAGCCACAACTGCAATGTAAACTGTGACCTGTTACGGATCACCCTCCATGACCCAGGACCACCACTCCACCGACCTGGAGACAGTGGAGAACATGACAGTCCTAATGCACACCCTGGCATTGGTCAATGTCAACTACCATACCATTAACTGGGAAACTTACTCCGGTACTCACGTCCAGGCCCAGCGCTTCCTGGAATTTATCACCTCATATGCCCTGTATCAGGTGGTAACCTCCCTAATGTGGGGTGGAAATTACTAGAAGCGGTCATCACCAACATGGGCAACAGGTGCACCACAGCGGAGGTTAACCAGTCACTGGTTAGATCTGACCATGAACTATTCACTGTTTCCACACCCAAGCATCTCCCCCACCCATGGATACCACAGTGTATACCTTTCCTACAGCTAAATTTACACTACTAGTGACAGGAGTGGGGGTTTTCACAGCCCCCATGCTAAGTGGAAACACTGTTCAAAATACAGACAGATTTACAAATGCAGTGTATAAGCACCTACATGGAGGTATGGATCATGCCATCACTGGTAAACCAATACTCACTCCTCCTAGACAAGGACACCGGTCTGGTGGACCTCTGCACTAAACAGGCTATACTAAAGAAGTAGGACAGTGTTCCAGGCAAACAGCAAATCCCACAAAGGGCATCTGTGACCACTATTAGTATGATACGTAGGTCCCTCATGACATCATCCAAGGCTAACATCAACAGGAGAATACGCAAGGATTCAAAAGATAACCATAAAGCCTTTGTTGGCTATGTCAAGGATCTATGTGGTGACACACAGATTTGCACTGTACTGGTGAAATATAGCACAAAATATGCTGACCCTACTGATATCGCCAAAATCCTTGCAGATACATTCAGTGCATACTTCACCCCCTAAAGAGCCCACAACACTACCCAAAAGGTACAGTATCCCACACATCAGAGACACACAGGTGGAAATGGTCCTCTCTAACAGCAGAACACAGCATCAATGGAGGCAGATGTTGTCCCAGACTGCATCTTGCAAACTGTACAAGACAACCTGCCCCCCACCTAATTGAGCTTTCCTATTTCAGCCTCTCCACAGGTTATATGCCCATACAATGGCACGTGGCAATGGTTATTCCATTCCATCAAGGTGGAATCACAACTGACCATGGTAACTACCACCCCATAAGTCTGACTAGCCTGGTCTGCAGTGGTATAGTTTGCATCCTCATGGCACTCATTAACAAAGACATTGATAACCTCCGAACACGTGACCCAACCCAGGTCAGCTTGGTTGAGTGCAGTTCATGCCAACTGAACCTGTTTGACGTCTTACATACAGTCACCAAGACATTAGATGACAGGGGAGGTGGTTCACACATACTACTTGGACCTCGCCAAGGCTTTTGACACCATGCCTCACTCAGTTATTATTGATAAACACACCAGCCTGTACATACACCCATACATCACAGGTTGGGTTGCCAATGGGCTTACACAGAGAACCCACATGGTACGACTAGCGGTCTCCAGGTCCAACTCTTGACCAGTCATGACTGGTATCCCACAGGACTCAGTCCTGTGAGCCCTACTGTTTGGCATACATACATTCATAGAGGTACAGGCAAACACAGGTAGACTATGGCAGACCATGCTTGGCAATGACTGTGAACTGGGAGCCATGATTGATAGTCCAGCTGACACAGACATCCCTCAAGGGGCCTCACAGAGAATGTCACAGGGTGTCAACGTCATGGCCTCCAGCCAAGTGCCACTAACTGCATGGTCATTCCATTGTGGAATTGGCACCCACATATTAACACATAAGTGGCAGCCACTTTAATATGGATGAGGTAATGGGGTATCTGGGGTCCAAGGTAGATAGTGATCTCCCCTTTGACAATCATATCTCCACAGTAGTTAGGATGTCCTTCTATGTAGGCCATATGATTACTGAAGGATTCCCATCTAGACATACTGGGCATATAGTGCCCCTTTACTCATCACTCATCAGTCCCATCACAGGGTATAATAACCCATGTGGGATGTACCTCAGAGGACACGTCCAACAGCTGGGGGGGGGTCCACGAATGTACATTACCAAGGGGAATATTGGCCTCCAACATATGGCCTATGCAGCCGGACTGAATAAACCCCTGCTTTACTCATTGGCATCTCATTCACCCACAGATGATCTCCGCTGGCCAACACAGCCATGTTGAACTCAGGCTTGATGGATATGCTCCACCTATGGGAATCCATGTCACAGTGAGCCACACACTGTAGTGAACTGAACCTTGCCCCAACAATAACTGGAAGATGCTGGAGGGACAGCCTCCTGTCACAGACACTCCCCATACTTTGTAACAACATCCCTAACTACATGGTACAGAGCCCCTCACTAACACTCTGCAAGAGAAACCTTGAAGAATGGATGGGGAACAGTAGATGCACCCCAGGGATCCCACCATTGGCTCTGCTCCACAGAGGGACACTTATTGAATCAATGGGGTGGCAAAAGCTGGCACATTTTGGCTGGGCTTATGAATGGCCCCTGGCAGTTGGCTAAGTACCTACATATGAATCTATACATACAGTATCTGCATATGCCGATAGCTTAATTTATTGTTCAGATGTTGACTTACCTTGTGCCAATGGCAGTTGTGTGTGCAATAGTTGATGGCTGCCTATGTTGGATGCACACAGTAGACTGCCTATACATGACACTTTACAGGTAGTTTTGTGTGTGTGCCATCCATTTTTACTGTGTGTGCAGGTGGAGAAAGGTGTCAGTCCCTAGGTGCCTACACTGTCAGTGTGTGTGCTATACGTTCCCTCTTTGCCAAGGCATGGACATACAGGGCATGCCTTTGTTTGCCTACTGGGGCTGGCTCAGGGTGTTCAAGGTCTGAGTACCTCTGTGCCTGTGGGGCCCTTGGCAGTGGTGGTGGGCTATGAGGGTCTTCACCATTCTGTCCCTGCTGTAACTGTTTCTGCAGAACCATATTGTCTAGCATGGCACACACTATGAAGATGTGGGCACATGTGCCTGGAGAGTACTGCAAGGCTCCACCAGATATATTGAAGCAACGGAACCATGATTTCAGCATCCCAAACACACGCTCTATGATGATTCTGGTTTGTGCGTGTGCCTCATTATGGCGTTCTTGCATGGGCATGTACGCATTTCTGATGGGAGTCATCATCCACGGTTCTAGTGCATAGCCAGCATCTCCCAACAGGTGGCCATTTGGGATGGCCCCCTGGCAAATAACTGATACAGCTGTGAGGCATGCCAGATGTGGGAGTCATAAAAGCTTCCAGGGCTGCCAACACACACATCCATGATAATGCCCTGGGCATTCCACATGACCTGGTAGTTGATGGAGAGATATCCCTTGCAGTTTCTGTAGTGCCTACCCTGCTCACTGGGTGGTGTCTTGATGTGTATGTGCGTGCAGTCTATTGCACCCAGTACCACTGGGTATTCTGCCATGCGGTGGAAGAGACGCATATTGCTGGCCAACTCTTCCTGCATTCAGGGGAAGTATATGTGCTCATTGGCATGTGATAACATGGTATCCAGGAAATGGTGTAGTACCCTGGATGCTCATGCCTGTGAGATCCTCATGATATCCCCAGTTGGTCTTTGAAAGGTACCTGTAGCTAGTATTCTCAGGCTTACACATACCTTCATATCCACTGGGATGGGTTCCCCTCTGTTTGTTCTGGCT
This sequence comes from Protopterus annectens, assembly GCF_019279795.1. Taxonomy (NCBI): domain Eukaryota; kingdom Metazoa; phylum Chordata; order Ceratodontiformes; family Protopteridae; genus Protopterus; species Protopterus annectens. Next base: position 426,888,152 of record NC_056735.1, read on the forward strand.
CTGAGATGTGGCCGGCACAGCTCCACAAGTTGCAGTAGGATGTCCCTGTCCACCCTGTAATGCTCTACTATTTCCAGATCATGTAGCCTCTGGTAGGTTACCTGGGTCTGAACACTCTCCTCCTCTGGTGCCTGAGGTGGTCGTGTGCATCATCCTCCACACCACCTTCAGTCTCCAACACATGCTGGTGGATCAAAGCTATGGCAGCCTCTAACATGTACATAATAAAAGTTCCCTGTCTGTATACACCACTGGTGCAGAGTGTATGGGAATACACAAATGTGTGTGAGGTGCTTTCACACTTTATAGTATTGTGCTATGGATGCTGCTGATGTCAGTGGGTGTGTATGAGCTATTCCAGCTGCAATGAGTACTGCAAGTGTGGGGCCTTTACTGTGGAGATGTACTTACCTGCCTTGATTAATCTGTTGCCCTTTAATTCACTTTTAGACCTGGATCCCCTCCCATTATCAGGCATGCATCCACCTGCCATCTTTCTTGTTTTGTACTTTCCCTACCCAGTCATGGCAAAATGTGCCTTGTTGCTGACATACTGCAAATCGGCTTTGTTCAGCTTTGACACTTTACTGTTTTCTTTGCAGTACAGCTCCTCCCCTTTCCTGTTCTGCAGTTAGCTGCTTGCAGCCTTGTTAGCTGTTGTCAATGGCCCACTGTAGGCTCCTAGGTGTTAATTAGTCATTTGTACTCCAATTTCACTGCTGCAGCATTTCTTTATTTCTTCCCTATATCCTCCTTGTTTCAGCTGCAGTGCGCGCCGCACATACCCGTTTACCGGGTTTACGTGCGTTTTCATCTCTATTCACATTTATACTCGGTTACCTTGTGTACTCTCAGCTAAGCATAGCTATGGCCAGTTCGACACACCCCTATCCTGCAGCTTTGCCTAGCTAGGGGTAGACATGTTTAGCAATGCTCCAATGTGCTTACAGCAGTGGTGACACACCCCTCTCTTGATGTCATCTTTATCTGAAGGGCACACCTTGATTTTATAACGCTACACTGTGAGGTGCATCCTTACACCAGCGGGGAATCTGCAATTCACTATTACTCCTCTCATTTGCATGGCATTGCCTACTAATTCCTAGCTACTGTGCATAACACTGTCACTACCCCTTAGCAACCCTTATGCCATAAGTATGGTGTAGCATGTCTCCCACTGACTATTATGGGGAAATCGTGATATGTGTTTCATTGCTGTTTTATTCTATATTTTTATATATTCCTTGCGATCACCTTTGCGCACCGCTGCCCTGCGCTTCCATGTTGCAATAGTGCAACTATATATATATTAAATGCTAATTTTATATTTTGTACATGTTTTTTATGCCAATGACTATATATTTAGCTATTGGCATATATTAACAATATGATATATGTGTTTGGTCAGCTGTCATGCCTCCGATTTTATGTTTGCAAAAATGTAAAACGTTTTCTACGGTTTACATTTCTGCATGCTTACACTATGCCTGCACCACTTCCTGAATCGCTACATACCTTCATTTGCATGCTACACTGCTGCACTTGGGATAATTAGCATACAAGGCTCGGGAGTTGTGCGGTCGTAGCATATGCAGGTAGTGCATGTGGAAACAGCTAGTACCTGAATCTCTCGGAGGCCATATTTGGTGTTAGAACGCCAACGGTACGCCTGCACCTGGAGCAAGCTTCATGAATTCTGGGGTTTGTCTTAACAAATTTAAATTCTAGACAGGCTTTCAACTCAAAGGAAGAACCATTGTACAAATTTAAACAGAAAACTTGAAAAAACATTAAAGAAATATAGGGGATTACAATTAGACAATCTTCTTTTTCCAGGATTGTATCAGGTTAGAGTGAGTACCTAAAGGACTGAGAATCTGTAAGTTTCTGAATAACATGTAGAATGGTTCTCTTTTGCACCATGAACTCCTCAAACTGTTTGACCATAATGGTTTGGATTTTATGAGATAATTAGTCAGGGAAGAAATTCTTTTGTCACAACAAGAAATTACAACAGATCCCCTCTTTGGTTCTAATGAAGAATTTTATAAAGGTGTTTTTCCTGGATTGAACAACATGTGGAGATAATAAAAAATAGAAAGAAAAAGAAACTCACACAAGACTGGGAGGATTACAAGCAAAAATGGGTTTATCTCTTACCCAAGGGTCACCCAGACCACAGAGTATCTTTTGTGGAGATGGATGAGATGACTATTCAACAGAGTCCTACTGAATCAGACAAACAAGCCATTTTTCCAAACAAGAGGAGACCAGTTTACGACAGGATTTTTCTTCCCTTCCAAGGAGATCAGTAAGACTGAGGGACAAGAATATTTCTCCGACACAACAACAGGACCAATAGAACCAACAAAGCTACCAACACCAAGTGAGGGGTCAATGGTGGAGGAAGGGGAGAACCGTTGTTCAACACCAGCAGTAAGAGACATTTGTGATGACTTTTTAAATATTGTCCATCCCTCCCAACCTATCTAACATCCTTCCTTTCTCCATACATCCTGTTTCTACCTCCTACATTCATTCTCTCCTTTATAAGCTCAAACCCTATTCCCCATCCACAGATAGTCTACCTCCTAAATTCCTCAAACTAGCTGCAGACCCCATAGCTTATCCAGTGTCCATACTAATCAGTTGATCTATACAGGAATCCACTGTCCCAACCCCCTGGAAATCCTTTTTCATCATCCCGCTACATAAAGGTGAAAACACTACTGACCCATCTAACTATTGCCCCATAGCTATCCTACCACCCCTCCAAGATTCTCAAAAAATGCATACCCTCACAATTCCTAAACCACCTCCTCACATACAATATTCTCACTCCTACTCAGCATAGTTTTCGTCCTAACCATAGCACTACTACTGCCCTCCTGTCCTTCACCCATACTATTGCAGAAGCCCTAGACAATAATAAACTAATCTGCTGTCTTTTCCTCGACCTTTCCAAGCCCTTTGATACAGTCTCCCATCCCCTTCTGCTATCAGACTAGCTATGCTCAATCTATCCTCCTCCTCCCTTGCCTGGTTTTCCAGCTAGTTATCCTGTAGACAACAATCTGTGAAATGGCGTTCTTCCTCTTCTCCATTCATATCTATTCCAACAAGTGTAATCCAAGGCTCCATCCTGGGTCCCCTCCTCTTCAATGTATTTACTAACGACCTCCTCGCAGCCTGCCAGCAATCATCCCTCATCCAATATGCCGACGATTCCACTCTTATCTCCATCTCTGACAACATCTCTGAACTTCACACTTGCACACAACAGGTCTTCCTATCTACTGAACAATGGCTAATCAGTAACCTTCTCATCCTTAACCCCAAAAAGACAAAACTCTTACTCTTTCTTCCCCACTCACTCTCTCTCCACAAATCAACCTTTACAATCACTTCCTCGAATAACACTACTATCAAACCAGAAACCCACACCAAACTCTTAGGTGTAATCATTGACGGTGAGCTTAAATTCAACATGCACATACTTCAAAGCCTAAAAAAGACACACCAGAAACTGGGCTTACTTTACAGTAACAAAAGATCCTTAACAACAAGCACAAGACACTCCCTTGCCCAAGTCTTTCTCCTACCCTCCCTCACTTATGCAGCCCCTGTATTCACTAACCTTCAAACTACAACCTTAAATAAACTCCAACAGACATATCATAAGATAGCTAGATTTGCCACTAATGCCCCATATAATGCACATCACTGCCTATCTTTAAATTCTCTCCAATGTCTTGAGTTCCCACATGTACTGCTTCTATCCCAACTTCAAATGCTACACACCATTCTTTACAAACCTTCCTTCTGTCCTGTTCTCAATTCTCTCATCTCTTGCTATTCTCCAAGTTGTACTCTCTGCTCCTCTAATCAACTACTACTCCATACTTATCAACCCAAAAAACAATAGGAAAACTCCTATATAAATATTCAACTAGCCAAGCTTGGAACAACCTTCCCAAAGACTTACGTGCCATCATCCACCTATCCCACTTTAAAGGAAAACTTAAAATCCATCTACTTAACACTAAGATCTGTCCCTACCAAGCCCAAACCTAAACTTTCAACACCTCTCCCTTATCTACCGCATGTACAATCTCAATGCCTCAAACACAAACAAGTTATTCTACTCACTATACCTCTCTCCTAATGACTAATCTACTTCTTGTAAATATGTAAATTGTTTGCCTCTGAATTGTAATTACATATACTCTGTATTATATATACTTTGTATTACCTAGTTCACCACCTGTCTTACTGTTCCACTTACTTTTATTAATTAAGCAGATTTGTCTTACATTGTCAAGTTTATATCTTTTTCTGTATACTGTGTTGTTAAATTGGAGTTTTTCTCCTTGGGTCTCCACTGAAAATGAGTCACAAACCCTGCTGGACTAACCCGGTTAACAAATGTCAATAAATAAAATAAATAAATAAATAAATATCATTGCATAATATGACGGACTAAAAACTCATAATTATAGTAATATCAAAATAACTGAAAATCATGGAATATTGCTTTCCAGGGGGTTTAATGTTATACCTCAGTGTAAAGCAAATATGGTCAAGTGTATTTTGGCTATAAAAAAGTTTGCAAGAAATATTAATTTAAAATTGATGTTGGACAATGAAACAGTTACTGAAAACGTTCCATAAAGACTTTATAGGAACAGTACATACAACCCCCTTTTATTACCCCCTGTTGCTTTATTTGAAAAATTGTGTGAGTTAGATATCAGAACAGTGTACAGCAATAATTCTAAGCTTAATGAAGGGCAGAAAGCATTATCTGAACTCATTAATAACAGTACTGTCAGGACTGTGAAACCAGACAAAGATGGAGGCGTTGTGATTATGGACCAGCACAATTACAAAGCTAAAATGATTGAATTTTTATACAATAGTGAATGCTTTACAACAGCTTCCTTGAATTAAGTAAATATATATAGTCATAGACTGGATTTGATATTAGAAGAATTATTTCAGGAATACAACTTCAGTTTGGAAGAAATTAAGTATTTAAAAGTACAAAATCATCTAATTCCTTCTTTTTTGATATCCCAAAAATATATAAATCTATAAAGGATCCATCTAAGAGACCTATACTGGTGGCAAGAGGCTCTAAAACTGAGCCTATAGCTAAACTTATAGACCACCACTTAAAGGAATTTTTTGAGGGAAAAGACCACATACTAAAAGACTTGTGGCATCTGTTAATATGTCTGGCTAAAAGTGATTACAAAGAAAATATTATTTTTCTTAGTATTGATACAGAAGACTTATTTATGACTATTTCACATGACAAGGGTATTGAGTACTTTAATGAAGTCTTGAGCTTAGGCACTAGAATTTCACAAGACTCAGTTTAATTTTTATCAGCATTAATGGATTTGGTCTTGAAGAACAATTTTATCTGGTTCCAAGGTGAATATTTTAAACAAACTAAGGGGGTAGCAATGGGGGCAGCAGCAGTCCTGGTGTTTGAAAATATAGTATTGTGGTAGTAGGAAACTATATTTATATTTGTCAGAGTACCAGAAATTTATCTAAAAATATTATAGGTTTTTGGATGATATCCTTATTTTGTGGGAAGGGGATGCCAAGATAATTCCACAGTTTATAGATTATATCAACACAACTATTTTTTTAAAACACATAGAAACGGAAACCACTTCACAGAAAATGGTTGAAGCAACTGTTGTTTAATAAACTTTAAGTGCGTTCAATATCCATACACTTTTCGACAAGAAAATACCTGACTTCGTCAGAAGTTAACAAAACAGTGAAACCCACTAATGGGCTTGGTTTTATACTGATTCATTAATTAGATAAGTACTCAGTTTAACAAATTAAAACCAGTTTACTGGTACCCATTAATTTATTATGTAAGCAAGGGTCCAGTAAAGAACAGATTGTTTTTAAAAAACTTGTAAAACATCCCTAATAATGAAAATAGAAGAGGTATAAAAGTTAAAAACTGGAAGTTAGCCTTTAAAAATTAAAAACACTCAACAATTGGCAGCAGCAAGCTATTGGAAAGTACAAAACCTAACAAAAACATTATTGTGAACGTTGTTAGAGGTTTTACCTAAAACCTGGAATCCTTGCAAAATTATATCAATACTACAATATCCATCAAAAAACGCCAAATATTTCAAAATATTTTATTCTGCAAGTTGTTGTAAGTAGTGTGGACAATCGCAAGTTTCTTGTATGACCCACTACCCTTCCAAATAAAATTGGCTACAAAAATGGGGGCTAAATGTACTGGTTTAAGGTACATTCTTAAAGGTGTTATACTTATACTGAACTTGAAAAATTAAAATACTTAGTCGTGGAAGATGATAAGTATAATAATAATGACACACCCATGTAGGTCTCCTACTATAGGTCTACAAAATGTTCCTACCTACAGACTGTACAAAGTGTATTACCCAATCGATGTGCACATAAGAATAAGTGGTGATCAAACTTAGTTGGTACAGAATGAAATGCGTGTCACTAGGACCACTCTATATATTCTCTGTCTGTACATTAATTTCCAAAGCAGATTAAGAATATATAACAATATATAACAAAGATGGGTACGTTTAATATATAACACCTGAATGTTTTCAAGTGACTACCACTATAGATTTTCCCAAATTTGACCAAGTATTAATGCATTAATGCTCAACAACCATTTCCAACAACTACCTATCAAGATTTTTCAGTCTTAAAATACATAATATGGAGCTCATCTCATTAATACCCAGTCTCTGATTAGCGTTTACCCTCAGTTGCCAGAGTAATTCTTTCCTTTCGAGTTTTAATGAGTCGTGTCCTCCCCTTACATCCCTGACCTGTTGGTCTATGACTCTAAATTTAAACTCATGTCCTGGATTATCATTGTTATGTCTTGCAAGGGCATTAGACAATTTATTACACCTAATACTATATAGGTGTTCGTAAATCCTTTCATTCAACCTCCTGTCCGTCTTCCCAATGTAGAAGGCCGGACATTGACAGCACTTTGCCAAGTACACAACTTGTTTGCTGTTACAGTTGAACTTGAAATGTGTCTTAAACCTGAATTCTCCTATTTCAAAATTGCAACCTTCATCAATGAATTTGCAATACCTGCACATATTGCACTTAAACATACCCTTTTTAGTTGTGTAAGGTTGCCTACTATTCTCAAGTAGTTCTTTTAGGTTACTACCCCTTTTATAAACTATCCTAGGTTTAGTTGGTAGTTTAAACTGGAGTTCACCATCATGAGACAAAAAATCCCAATTTTTTGAAATAATGTTGTAAATGTAGTGGGAGTCTAAGTTAAATGTGCAACAGAAACTAGCAGAAAAACTGACATCACACAGTTCCCTAACTTCTTGATTTGATGTCTGGTTCTGAGTACTAATTTCGTTGTTCAGCAAAGGCACATAAACTTTTAAAATTCTTTTGAGTTTTACCTCTTCCATGATCTCATGTAAGAAGTCATGGGGGTAACACCTTCTCAAAAAGAATTGAAGTAAGGTTTCACATTCTAACAAAAAATCCTCATCATTGGTTGTCATTCTAGCCGCCCTCACCAGCTGACCTTTTACCACTGATTTCTTTTGGTGTTTTGGGTGGCAGCTAGAAAAATGTAGAAAGGAATTAGAGTATGTTTCTTTCCGATATATCTTAGACTCACATCTTTTCATGTTGTAATCCTTCCTAAGGTCCACATCCAAGTAGTCTATTCTGTCACTATTGTATTTGAATGTAAAGGAACGGAAACTGTCGAGTTATTGAGAAAACTCATGAATTCCGTGATTTCTATTGTAGTTCCACTGAACATTACGAATATGTTGTCGAGGAACCTTGTATAGAAGAGCAGTTTGGAGTTATAACTACCATCATTTAACAAAAAATATCTCTCCCAATATGCCATGACTAGATTTGCTATACTCCCTCCACATGGGGAGCCCATGGCTATCCCAATTCTTTGATGGTATAGGTCATTTTCAAATTTTAAATAGTTGTATGAGAGGACCACGTCAATTAGCTCTCCTACAAATTGATTTTCATCATTTGGTGCTCCCGTCTATTGCTATGTTGTGGGGGATAGAAGAATAGAGGTCCTTCATGTCTATGGTTACTAGCAGGCAATCAGGATGAAACCCTAAAGTGTTGATGGAACTAAGGAACGACCATAAGTCTTTTGTGATTTGCCTTTCCTTTTTAACGTATTTTTGTAAAATCCTGTCCAGCACCTTGGCACAAGTATACGTAATACTGTTCCTCCCGTCCACTAAAGGCCTCATAGGAGGGTTATTGATGTTTTTGTGGATTTTGGGGATACCGAACAGCATTGGGATTCTAGGTGTTAATTGCTTCATGTAGCTATAAGTTTCCCTATCTATACGTGCCTCAATATAAAGTTCCTCTGTGAAACTCCTAACCCTAGAGTGGGCTATATTCATCTCATTAATAGTTGTTTTTGAGTAAGTATCACTGTCCAAAATATTATACATTTTAGTGGTATAATCACCACTGGACATAATAGTGATACCACCCCCCTTATCTGGCTTCATCAAATGAATAGGGGCCTCCCTAAGGAACTGTAACTCAATTCTTTCTTCCTTGGTAATGTTGTGGCTATTATATCCATACCTAGGTTTTTGTTTTTTCAAGTTCCTTAGGTCTATTTCAGTTAGGGCAGTGTGGGATGTAATGGGGGGTTATAAACACTAGGTACATAAAATTCAGATTTCCTATTTAAATCTTTGCCCATAAGACATAACAAATTGAGTTTCCTAGTGAACAATTTCAAGTCAATCAGGGTACAAGCTAGATCAAAGTGGGAGGATGGTACAAAGGTGTATCCCTTAGCCAACAATTCAACAGTCTCTGTACTGATGTTATAATCGGTGTAGTTAAACACCTTGAAATCACCACTCTTATTGACTAGGATTCTACAATCCTGATTCATAGGCAAAAGGGGGTCATCACTTTGTGCCACATTCACCACCTTTTTCTTCTGGCCCCCCTCCTTTTGTTGTTCTGCCCCCGTGTATTGGAGGCTCCCCGTCGAAAATGTTGGCCCTGGTGGTTACCATTTGGGTTCACTCCATTGTTATTATTAACAACTGAGTTCTTATTCTGGTTCGCTATCCTTTCACTCCTCCTAACATCAGTGTTGTTGACTGGTCCATTGTACGCCATGTCATCTTCCCATTGACACTCGTTTTGGTTACTCGAGTCACCCTGTATAGGCACAGTGTCTCCTCCACTCGTACTCGCTCCTCCAATAGTTAAGGGGGTAATGTTAGAATGCACTGGTGGCTTAGGGTATGCTTTACCATTCTTATAGTCATTCAAGTCTCTAGTGATTTTTTTACTTTTAGTGAGGTTGAGTCTACTGAGGTGCTCGTCGATGCTTGTAAAGCATCTCTCATATTCGAACTGATATCTCCCATAGTCAGTGTCATTTTTAATGGCCTTATCCAGTTCATCAATTTCAGTCAATAAAGCATTAATTAAGATTTGATATTGCTCACAAAATAGGCCTAGCAACTCTAGCCCATGTTTGTCAAACAATGTTAGAAGAGCAGCATGGAAAGACGATCCTTCCACTAGTCCTGCAGGGAACTGCCACTGCCTTAAGCCTTTTGGTACTATTTTTAACTTCATACATTCTCGGAAGTATGCAACTTCCAGTTGTAACTTCCGAACTTTGAATAATTTGTTGTCAAAAATAGTAAGCTTAGTTGCTAAATCGTTGCTTACCTCTTGCTCACTCACCGGATTGGCAGTCGTTCCCCCATTATTAAAATGAAACTCTCTATGCACCCATATATCCAAAGTTTGTGCCGGAATAATAGTCCTTTCAGCCTGTACGGTTCTGATTCCCAGATTCACTATTTGTGTAGGTAGTTGGTCACCATCAACCCTGTTCCGATTCCCCAGGTGTTGACCTGTACCGTTGCTGCCTCCAGGTCGATTAGGCACACAACCGGTTCCACTGCTTTGTTCTCTTTGCGTATTCATTACGCTTCCTCGGGTGTTGTTGTCTCTGTCCTGTAATTCGCGTTGTATGCAAGCTGTAGCACTAACTTGCTGTGACAAACAGTCCACTTTTTGAGTTAAAAGCTCTATTAGAGCTGTTAAATTCCCTTCACTCTCTTGGGAATTGGTGTTAATCATGAGAGGGCTTCCTGGATCCATTTCGTTACTGACACAAACCACGAAACCAACGAAAAAGCGACCAGCAATTAAAACACATAGAAACGGAAACCTCTCCACAGAAAATGGTTGAAGCAACTGTTGTTTAATAAACTTTAAGTGCGTTCAATATCCATACACTTTTCGACAAGAAAATACCTGACTTCGTCAGAAGTTAACAAAACAGTGAAACCCACTAATGGGCTTGGTTTTATACTGATTCGTTAATTAGATAAGTACTCAGTTTAACAAATTAAAACCAGTTTACTGGTACCCATTAATTTATTATGTAAGCAAGGGTCCAGTAAAGAACAAATTGTTTTTAAAAAACTTGTAAAACATCCCTAATAATGAAAATAGAAGAGGTATAAAAGTTAAAAACTGGAAGTTAGCCTTTAAAAATTAAAAACACTCAACAATTGGCAGCAGCAAGCTATTGGAAAGTACAAAACCTAACAAAAACATTATTGTGAACGTTGTTAGAGGTTTTACCTAAAACCTGGAATCCTTGCAAAATTATATCAATACTACAATATCCATCAAAAAACGCCAAATATTTCAAAATATTTTATTCTGCAAGTTGTTGTACGTAGTGTGGACAATCGCAAGTTTCTTGTACGACCCACTACCCTTCCAAATAAAATTGGCTACAAAAATGGGGGCTAAATGTACTGGTTTAAGGTACATTCTTAAAGGTGTTATACTTATACTGAACTTGAAAAATGAAAATACTTAGTCATGGAAGATGATAAATATAATAATAATGACACACCCATGTAGGTCTCCTACTATAGGTCTACAAAATGTTCCTACCTACAGACTGTACAAAGTGTATTACCCAATCGATGTGCACATAAGAATAAGTGGTGATCAAACTTAGTTGGTACAGAATGAAATGCGTGTCAATAGGACCTCTCTATATATACTCTGTCTGTACATTAATTTCCAAAGCAGATTAAGAATATATAACAATATATAACAAAGATGGGTACGTTTAATATATAACACCTGAATGTTTTCAAGTGACTTCCACTATAGATTTTCCTAAATTTAACCAAGTATTAATGCATTAATGCTCAACAACCAACTATTTCCAACAACTACCTATCAAGATTTTTCAGTCTTAAAATACATAATATGGAGCTCATCTCATTAATACCCGGTCTCTGATTAGCGTTTACCCTCAGTTGCCAGAGTAATTCTTTCCTTTCGAGTTTTAATGAGTCGTGTCCTCCCCTTACATCCCTGACCTGTTGGTCTATGACTCTAAATTTAAACTAATGTCCCGGATTATCATTGTTATGTCTTGCAAGGGCATTAGACAATTTATTACACCTAATACTATATAGGTGTTCGTAAATCCTTTCATACAACCTCCTGTCCATCTTCCCAATGTAGAAGGCCGGACATTGACAGCACTTTGCCAAGTACACAACTTGTTCGCTGTTAGAGTTCTTGATAGGTAGTTGTTGAAAATAGTTGGTTGTTGAGCATTAATGCATTAATACTTGGTTAAATTTGGGAAAATCTATAGTGGTAGTCACTTGAAAACATTCAGGTGTTATATATTAAATGTACCCAACTTTGTTATATATTGTTATATATTCTTAATCTGCTTTGGAAATTAATGTACAGACAGAGTATATATAGAGTGGTCCTATTGACACGCATTTCATTCTGTACCAACTAAGTTTGATCACCACTTATTCTTATGTGCACATCGATTGGGTAATACACTTAGTACAGTCTGTAGGTAGGAACATTTTGTAGACCTATAGTAGGAGACCTACATGGGTGTGTCATTATTATTATCCTTATCATCTTCCACGACTAAGTATTTTAATTTTTCAAGTTCAGTATAAGTATAACACCTTTAAGAATGTACCTTAAACCAGTACATTTAGCCCCCATTTTGTAGCCAATTTTATTTGGAAGGGTAGTGGGTTGTACAAGAAACTTGCGATTGTCCACACTACGTACAACAACTTGCAGAATAAAATATTTTGAAATATTTGGCGTTTTTTGATGGATATTGTAGTATTGATATAATTTTGCAAGGATTCCAGGTTTTAGGTAAAACCTCTAACAACATTCACAATAATGTTTTTGTTAGGTTTTGTACTTTCCAATAGCTTGCTGCTGCCAATTGTTGAGTGTTTTTAATTTTTAAAGGCTAACTTCCAGTTTTTAACTTTTATACCTTTCTATTTTCATTATTAGGATGTTTTACAAGTTTTTTAAAAACAATTTGTTCTTTACTGGACCCTTGCTTACATAATAAATTAATGGGTACCAGTAAACTGGTTTTAATTTGTTAAACTGAGTACTTATCTAATTAACGAATCAGTATAAAACCAAGCCCATTAGTGGGTTTCACTGTTTTGTTAACTTCTGACAAGTCAGGTATTTTCTTGTCGAAAAGTGTATGGATATTGAACGCACTTAAAGTTTATTAAACAACAGTTGCTTCAACCATTTTCTGTGGAGAGGTTTCCGTTTCTATGTGTTTTAATTGCTGGTCGCTTTTTCGTTGGTTTTGTGGTTTGTGTCAGTAACGAAATGGATCCAGGAAGCCCTCTCATGATTAACACCAATTCCCAAGAGAGTGAAGGGAATTTAACAGCTCTAATAAAGCTTTTAACTCAAAAAGTGGACTGTTTGTCACAGCAAGTTAGTGCTACAGCTTGCATACAATGCGAATTACAGGACAGAGACAACAACACCCGAGGAAGCGTAATGAATACGCAAAGAGAACAAAGCAGTGGAACCGGTTGTGTGCCTAATCGACCTGGAGGCAGCAACGGTACAGGTCAACACCCGGGGAATCGGAACCGGGTTGATGGTGACCAACTACCTACACAAACAGTGAATCTGGGAATCAGAACCGTACAAGCTGAAAGGACTATTATTCCGGCACAAACTTTGGATATATGGGTGCATAGAGAGTTTCATTTTAATAATGGGGGAACGACTGCCAATCCGGTGAGTGAACAAGAGGTAAGCAATGATTTAGCAACTAAGCTTACTATTTTTGACAACAAATTATTCAAAGTTCGGAAGTTACAACTGGAAGTTGCATACTTCCGAGAATGTATGAAGTTAAAAATAGTACCAAAAGGCTTAAGGCAGTGGCAGTTCCCTGCAGGACTGGTGGAAGGATCGTCTTTCCATGCTGCTCTACTAACATTGTTTGACAGACATGGGCTAGAGTTGCTAGGCCTATTTTGTGAGCAATATCAAATCTTAATTAACGCTTTATTGACTGAAATTGATGAACTGGATAAGGCCATTAAAAATGACACTGACTATGGGAGATATCAGTTCGAATATGAGAGATGCTTTACAAGCATCGACGAGCACCTCAGTAGACTCAACCTCACTAAAAGTAAAAAAATCACTAGAGACTTGAATGACTATAAGAATGGTAAAGCATACCCTAAGCCACCAGTGCATTCTAACTTTACCCCTTTAACTATTGGAGGAGCGAGTACGAGTGGAGGAGACACTGTGGCTATATAGGGTGACTCGAGTAACCAAAACGAGTGTCAATGGGAAGATGACATGGCGTACAATGAACCAGTCAACAACACTGATGTTAGGAGGAGTGAAAGGATAGCGAACCAGAATAAGAACTCAGTTGTTAATAATAACAATGGAGTGAACCCAAATGGTAACCACCAGGGCCAAAATTTTCGACGGGGAGCCTCCAATACACGGGGGCAGAACAACAAAAGGAGGGGGGCCAGAAGAAAAAGGTGGTGAATGTGGCACAAAGTGATGACCCCCTTTTGCCTATGAATCAGGATTGTAGAATCCTAGTCAATAAGAGTGGTGATTTCAAGGTGTTTAATTACACCGATTATAACATCAGTACAAAGACTGTTGAATTGTTGGCTAAGGGATACACCTTTGTACCATCCTCCCACTTTGATCTAGCTTGTACCCTGATTGACTTGAAATTGTTCACTAGGAAACTCAATTTGTTATGTCTTATGGGCAAAGATTTAAATAGTTAATCTGAATTTTATGTACCTAGTGTTTATAACCCCCCATTACATCCCACACTAGCCATCTTCGAGAGGGCAACTGAAATAGACCTAAGGAACTTGAAAAAACAAAAACCTAGGTATGGATATAATAGCCACAACATTACCAAGGAAGAAAGAATTGAGTTACAGTTCCTTAGGGAGGCCCCTATTCGTTTGATGAAGCCAGATAAGGGGGGTGGTATCACTATTATGTCCAGTGGTGATTACACCACTAAAATGTATAATATTTTGGACAGTGATACTTACTCAAAAACAACTATTAATGAGATGAATATAGCCCACTCTAGGGTTAGGAGTTTCATAGAGGAACTTTATATTGAGGCACGTATAGATAGGGAAACTTATAGCTACATGCAGCAATTAACACCTAGAATCCCAATGCTGTTCGGTATCCCCAAAATCCACAAAAACATCAATAACCCTCCTATGAGGCCTTTAGTGGACGGGAGGAACAGTATTACGTATACTTGTGCCAAGGTGCTGGACAGGATTTTACAAAAATACGTGAAAAAGGAAAGGCAAATCACAAAAGACTCATGGTCGTTCCTTAGTTCCATCAACACTTTAGGGTTTCACCCTGATTGCCTGTTAGTAACCATAGACGTGAAGGACCTCTATTCTTCTATCCCCCACAACATAGCAATAGACTTGGTACCTGCAATGTTGAGCTTATTGGGAGCACCAAATGATGAAAATCATTTGGTAGGAGAGCTAATTGACGTGGTCCTCTCATACAACTATTTAAAATTTGAAAATGCCTATACCATCAGAGAATTGGGATAGCCATGGGCTCCCCATGTGGAGGGAGTATAGCAAATCTAGTCATGGCATATTGGGAGAGATCTTTTTTGTTAAACGATGGTAGTTATAACTCCAAACTGTTCTTCTATACAAGGTTCCTCGACGACATATTCGTAATGTTCAGTGGAACTACAATAGAAATCAAGGAATTCATGAGTTTTCTCAATAACTCGACAGATTTCCTTTCCTTTACATTCAAATACAATAGTGACAGAATAGACTACTTGGATGTGGACCTTAGGAAGGATTACAACATGAAAAGATGGGAGTCTAAGATATATCGGAAAGAAACATACTCTAATTCCTTTCTACATTTTTCTAGCTGCCACCCAAAACACCAAAAGAAATCAGTGGTAAAAGGTCAGCTGGTGAGGGCGGCTAGAATGACAACAAATGATGAGGATTTTTTGTTAGAATGTGAAACCTTACTTCAATTCTTTTTGAGAAGGGGTTACCCCCATGACTTCTTACATGAGATCATGGAAGAGGTAAAACTCAAAAGAATTTTAAAAGTTTATGTGCCTTTGCTGAACAACGAAATTAGTACTCAGAACCAGACATCAAATCAAGAAGTTAGGGAAATGTGTGATGCCAGTTTTTCTGCTAGTTTCTGTTGCACATTTAACTTAGACTCCCAATACATTTACAACATTATTTCAAAAAATTGGGATTTTTGTCTCATGATGGTGAACTCCAGTTTAAACTACCAACTAAACCTAGGATAGTTTATAAAAGGGATAGTAACCTAAAAGAACTACTTGAGAATAGTAGGCAACCTTACACAACTAAAAAGGGTATGTTTATGTGCAATATGTGCAAGTATTGCAAATTCATTGATGAAGGTTGCAATTTTGAAATAGGAGAATTCAGGTTTAAGACACATTTCAAGTTCAGCTGTAGCAGGAAACAAGTTGTGTACTTGGCAAAGTGCTGTCAATGTCCGGCCTTCTTCATTGGGAAGACAGACAGGAGGTTGAATGAAAGGATTTACGAACACCTATATAGTATTAGGTGTAATAAATTGTCTAATGCCCTTGCCAGACATAACAATGATAATCCGGGACATGAGTTTAAATTTAGAGTCATAGACCAACAGGTCAGGGATGTAAAGGGAGGACACGACTCATTAAAACTCGAAAGGAAAGAATTACTCTGGCAACTGAGGGTAAACGCTAATCAGAGACCGGGTATTAATGAGATGAGCTCCATATTATGTATTTTAAGACTGAAAAATCTTGATAGGTAGTTGTTGGAAATAGTTGGTTGTTGAGCATTAATGCATTAATACTTGGTTAAATTTGGGAAAATCTATAGTGGTAGTCACTTGAAAACATTCAGGTGTTATATATTAAATGTACCCATCTTTGTTATATATTGTTATATATTCTTAATCTGCTTTGGAAATTAATGTACAGACAGAGTATATATAGAGTGGTCCTATTGACACGCATTTCATTCTGTACCAACTAAGTTTGATCACCACTTATTCTTATGTGCACATCGATTGGGTAATACACTTTGTACAGTCTGTAGGTAGGAACATTTTGTAGACCTATAGTAGGAGACCTACATGGGTGTGTCATTATTATTATATTTATCATCTTCCACGACTAAATATTTTAATTTTTCAAGTTCAGTATAAGTATAACACCTTTAAGAATGTACCTTAAACCAGTACATTTAGCCCCCATTTTTGTAGCCAATTTTATTTGGAAGGGTAGTGGGTCGTACAAGAAACTTGCGATTGTCCACACTACGTACAACAACTTGCAGAATAAAATATTTTGAAATATTTGGTGTTTTTTGATGGATATTGTAGTATTGATATAATTTTGCAAGGATTCCAAGTTTTAGGTAAAACCTCTAACAACGTTCACAATAATGTTTTTGTTAGGTTTTGTACTTTCCAATAGCTTGCTGCTGCCAATTGTTGAGTGTTTTTAATTTTTAAAGGCTAACTTCCAGTTTTTAACTTTTATACCTCTTCTATTTTCATTATTAGGGATGTTTTACAAGTTTTTTAAAAACAATTTGTTCTTTACTGGACCCTTGCTTACATAATAAATTAATGGGTACCAGTAAACTGGTTTTAATTTGTTAAACTGAGTACTTATCTAATTAACGAATCAGTATAAAACCAAGCCCATTAGTGGGTTTCACTGTTTTGTTAACTTCTGACGAAGTCAGGTATTTTCTTGTCGAAAAGTGTATGGCTATTGAACGCACTTAAAGTTTATTAAACAACTAATTTTTTGACATTTACATATATGGTGGAAGAGAAGAGTTGCAATTATTTGGACTTACACATTTACAAAAATAGGAAAACTAACTATTTTGAATCTTCCATTTACAGAAAGCCTACCTACTAGAATAGTTTTTTTGCATTATGGAAGCAAACACCCACACTGGCAAAAAAGGAACTTAGTAAAGGGCCAGAGGATAAGATTCTCGAGACTAATAACTGAGGAAGAACAATTACAAAACAGAATTAGTATACTAAAGGAAATGTTTAAAGAGATAAGTTACCCTGTACCCTTGTTAGACAAGCAAGAAGTCTTTGTGTTAGAGGATAGAGCTACTACATATGCCCCCCTTTTGAGACATCCAGATAGAAGTTTTACAGGGAATAAGAAGGAAGTTTTTGACTCTACCTGTTGCGTGTTAACTTTTGACTAACACTCCCACAGTATTAGACATATTATGGAAAAAAAATGGAGTGGTGTGTTTGGGGCATTTAGGTTGACTAAAAATTTAAGACAACCCCCTAGGACAGTGTTCAGAAAGGGAATGAACATGAAAATATTTTTGAGAAAAATGAAAAGAACACTAGTATCCTGCTTGGAAGAATGAGAAAATGCAATACTTGCAGAGACTGTAGATATATCTACGAAACTAATGATATTGTCATATGACACAACATATGGCACAACAAAACGGTGTTATCGGTACAGGGTAACTTTGATTGCATTACTAGGGGAGTAGTGTATGTGGCCTTGTGCTTGTCATGCGCTGCCTTTTATGCTGGAAAAACAGAGAATCAGTTAAGGAAAATGATATATCAACATGAGTACACAGTAAAAAAAACAATACTAATGTTTTATACAGACATAGTATGAAGTGTAGTAATTAAAAAGAATTGTATTTTGTATCTTAGAAAAGGTCACCAGAAATGAATGGGGAAGTAATGGATCTCCCTCTTTAGAATATAGACATATTAGCAGGTACTGTTGAATGCTGCACAATATCCAGGAATAAATTACAGGATATCTATCAGTAGTTTGTTATCATTAAAGGCTGATAAGGTCAAATATTTTAACATTAAGGGGTTAGTTAAGAATTACCAGCTCTGGTTTTGTTATTTTAAAAAAATGTTTCATTTATTATGTTTTTATTTCATTGTCATTGTTATTTTAGAGCATTAGTTTAAGATTTTAAGCAGCTTTGCATAGGAGGGAGCATTTGTGAATTTTAATGTGCATGGACCTTTAAGGGCTTGGATTAATTTATTAATAAAGTCATGTAATTGGATACTTTTTATATAAAAGGGATGGAACAAAAAGCACCATTTTATCTGATGAAGTTCTGTGGTAGTTAATAAAGGTAATGAAAGCACTCAACTAAACTCCATGTTTTTGTGTTTTTACAGTAAGGGAACTGTTGTCTATTATTTTGTTGTGTCATGGTTGATTCTGAGTCACTCAAAAATACAGCTTTGCGATAAAGACACATTCTTTTAGTCACACTACCCAAATCCTTCTGCAGAAAGGTAACTTGCATTTTTGGAAAGAGGACCACTTTGTTATGGCAACTTATATCTTGATCATTAATTCAAACTTCCTGATTGGATATTGAGTTCCTGTGTCTACATGGCACTCTGTGTGCTGGCTACACCAATGCTTATCACCAAATGGATGGATTAACTAAATCTGAGTGGAGGATAGCTACTGTGACAGCAATACCTCATTCACAGAAGTGGTAGACCCAAGCCTAAATACCCCCCCCCCCCAGTCCTTCTTCTGATTCACTGCAAATCCTGTGTACCAGTGCCTTCCTACCATGGTAGTGGTTCATCATATTAACATGGTAGATTTTGTGTTTCTGGTTCCTGTCTGGAATCTCCACCACATTACTAGCATTTCTTTCTTTGCTCACAACAGTGAAAGGGCCCTCACATGCTCACAGATGTTTATCTAACTGCATAGACCTCTACTGTATCTGTCCAGTTGTGTTACACTTTTGCTGCTATTACACTTGTGCAGTATGTTCCTTTGCCAAGCCTATGAGCTCCTTAAGTTTATTTCTGAAATACAGAATGTACTCCACAGTAAACTTCCTGTCAAAACCACATTCTGCCTCCCACCTGTCACAAATTAAAGCATGGGGTTTCCTAATCCATTTTGTTATTTTTATTTTATTTTGGTCTGCTTGGGACATCATTATTTCCTGACATGGTCCCCAGTGTACCACATCCATGCTAGGTCTACCAGCTTATCTCTTAGCCCCTCCAGACTTACTTCTGATGCACCTGGGTCCAGAAGTGGATCTTAAGGCAGTCCTGGGAGCTCAGCAATCTCCTCTTCTGCCATTGGCAGGTTTCTTTAAATGCCCTACCCACTCCCTGCCCTATGTCCCATGCTTGTTGGTTCATCCAAGGGCAACTCAACAGTGTCAGTAGTGCAACATGTAGCATACTTGCATTGGTACAGAAAGCTGTGAATTACATTCCCATACCAGGTAGATGAATTGTTGACACTGTAGTGCAGCATAAACGGTGTGCTGCACTCCTAAGTGTGTCACCCTTTGGATGAGATGTTAAACCAAGGCCCCATTTTGCCTGAGCTGGTAAGAGCTCATGTGGGTGTAAAACGTCCCATGGCACTTTTTGAAAAGTGTTGGGGAATATCTTAAATGCTCTGGTCAAATTTCCCTTGATAGTATAAATACCATCTTGGGTCTCTACTGAAAAGAGGCTAATAGCCTAGTGGGACACACACTATCAAAGTGGGTGACTCCCCATCAACCAGCAGACCTGTTACCAGGGGGGCTCCACAGGGGTCAGTGCTGCCCCCCTACTGTTTGGTTTATACTTCTCAGAAGTTTAGCTCAAAACTAAAGGATTGTGGCTGACCAAGTTTGCAGATGACTGGAAACTAGGCGCAATCATTGAATCCATAAATTATGTCAGTATACTCAAGGATGCTCTCACACAGACCAGCAACTGGTGTATTAGTCACAGTCTCAAACTGAATGGAAAGAAATACATCATCATTCCATTCAGCACAAACAATGTTCCTTCACACTATCAAATCAATAACAATATCTTAAGTATCCAAGAATTGGTGACGGACCTGGGATCACAGGTTGACCATGACCTTAACTTCGACCACCACGTGTCTACCATTGTAAGGAAATCTTTCCATGTAGCTCAATTGATTAGTAAAGGCATTGCCTCATGAGCAAAAGAAGATATAACTCCCCTATAATCAGTGCTTATCCAGCCCATAATTGAGTATAACATCCCATTCGGTATGTACCGTACTAAGCATCTACAGCAATTTGACTGTTGCTCTGCATCTGTTTGGATTTTCATATAAATATATATATATATATATATATATATATATATATATATATATATATATATATACACACACACACACACACACACACACACACACACATACACACATATATGTATATGGGTCTATATTACATGAACAAGTGATCAAAATGTCGAATACAAGATACTCAACATACTTTGATCAACTGTTCATGTAATCAGAACCTCCAAATGTTGAAATTTGAAGTACCAAAATGTTTTGGTCGGCCTTCCTGGTGAGTGTAGCGTGTGACATAAACATGCTACACTGTTAGGAATGGCTTCGTAAGAGGCTGCTTTATTCAATATACCAACTCCGAGATCGCTGTATATTGCTTGTGTCAAACGTTGTGCGATTACCAGGAAATTGCCCTTTCTCCAATGTACAGCGATCTCGGAGTTGGTATATTTAGTTGGGGGGGGGGGCTCTTTTAAAAGTATGTGTGTTTGTTTAGGTTTGTGAGTGATGTGAGTGTGTAGGGGTATGTATGAATTGGTTGTATGTGTGTGTGTTGTATGTTTGTAATGGGACAAACAAAATCTTTCGATTTTGTTTTTTTCAGTGTATTTGGGTTTCAAGTTACATGATCGAGCGATCAAAGTATGTCGAGCATGTTGTACTCGACATATTGATCACTTGTTCATGTAATATAGACCCTATATATATATATATATATATATATATATATATATATATATATATATGTGTGTGTGTGTGTGTGTGTGTGTGTGTGTGTGTGTGTGTGTGTGTGTGTGTGTGCCAATTCATTCTTTTGATAAATTAAGTTTTTATGTTGGATATCTGCTTGTGCTAGACTAAAAGCCCTAGCCCTTTACTCTGTCTCCTATCAGCTATCAAAGGGTGACCCATGCCTGACCTACAAGGTACTCACAAATTCAGCACTGATGGAGTTGCTACACATCTACAAGTCAAACAAAAGGGTTATCTGGTCTAGGCATCTAAACCTATCAGTGACTCAAACAAAACATGCTAGAGAGACAGATATGTGTCTCAGAGATTGTCCCTTCTTTGGAACAGGCTTCACTATTCACATTAAGCAGAGTACTTCTCTAGCCTTCGTTAAACAATTTTGGATCAATGGATGGGGAATCACAAATTCATAGCTGGGTTGGTGCCTATGTCCCTTATGGACAGGAGTAATCAGTAAGATACTCAATGCACAGGCACAAATCCTTGCCATCCTCTTGACCCTAGGGGATATATATATAGGTTCATAGGTTCATAGGTAGGTATTAGACTATATAAGCCTAGCCAAAAAGGTACCCTGTCTTTCTCCACCCAAAAAAATTATTTTCCTGTGCCCCTGTCGAGCAGAGCCACAGAGGTGATCCCCGGAGTGAATTTCCTATTTCCCATCCAGTCATCAAGATTTTTCTTGAAGAGTGCTAATGAGGAGCTTTGTTTGATATAGATAGGTAGTTTGTTCCAGAGTATGAGAAGTCTCTGGGACAGGAATCTATCCCTTCAGCATGTTCTGTTTATTGTAGCGACAAGGTTTAGGTCCCTAAAGTGTGCAGCTCAGAGGGATTGGGATTTCTTTAAGTGAGCATGTGGAACAGCTCTGGGTTTGATATAGCTTTGTATGTTAGACATATTGGGTAAAGTCAGGTTATATTGGCTAGGCTTGTAAGGGACCTTAAGACATTAGCCTAGTAATCTCCTATGAACCTATGAATATTTGAGATATTTGCCATATGTTTAGAGAAGGCATAAGAAGTAGAAGAAAATGTAGTGCACTATCTGGATAACTTGCTGATAAGCAGTTGAGGGGAACCAAGAAGTCACTGTTCTGTGCTTTCTTTGAAGTATTGTCCATGCCACTGGGAGTTCATTTTAGGAAGAGCAAAACTCTTAGTGGCCAGCTTGGATGGGGTGCTTCTTGGGTATTGAGACTTATATAGTATGTCCCAAAGGTAGTGGAAGCCAATTCAGATGTGACGGAGATGGACCAGAGGTCAACATAACAGACTGAACTCTCATCTACTCCACCTGGTGGATTGAAATAAATTAAGTAAACATGATCATAAATGGGAGTTCAAGTAAAAGAGAAGCTGGAAAGGTTATAGAATGATTTCACCATGCACAAAGTCTCAGAAAGGGTAAGATATCCTATTTTACTGAAAAGAATAATGGATACTATGAATAAAGTAGCCCATGGTACAAAACTGTTACATACATAGACGAAGTAGCAAAAGGAAGAGCTAAACAGGATGTCAGTGAACTTAGACCAGATGAGATTATGTTCCTAGTACAAAGAAAACATTAACATCGATAACCAATTAAAATTAAGAATTCAAGGCAAACTTATTTGGGAAACATGGGTAAAGTAATAATCTCAGAATTATGGAAGTCTCTGAATACAAGCCAGGTATACCCGGAAATTGCTCTCCATAGTCCATTGGATGGCTTATCTAGCTTGACTAGTCATCTCCAGGGATGGCCATTGCAGGTGTACACTTGGGACCTGGACACCTTTGGTCTTTACCCAGATCATGGAAAATAAAAGTCACATTTTCTGAGACTGCTTCTCAGTATGTCACAAGTAAGACAGAAAAGTATATGCTTGAGGATGGTGCCAAAGAGAAGTGCAGATAAGAAGAGAAGATTGGTACTGTAAATGTTGTCCTTCAAAGTAAGACAAGAGAAGGGAGCCACTTTTGCAAGTGTGAGGACCTCAGATACAATGAAGGGAAGTGATGGACAGGTTTTAAGTCGAACAAGACTTACAGGCATTACCACCGTTTAATCAGTGAGGAGGAGGTGCCACAGGGAGGAGTGCTCCCCTCAAAAATGGATTGACAAGGTCAGTCCTCACTGGGGGATGCTGACCAAGGATGGCCAATAATATGCACTCAGAGAGGTGCTCTAGCAGAGAAAGTAGTCAGGGAGAACAGACCCTTTATAATGAACTGACTATGGAAGGACCAAAGTGACCAAAGAGATGAGAAGCCCATCATTATTATTATCATTATTAGTGGTGTATCATGAAAAAATGCAATGATTATTACTCATTATAAAGGGATCACTAATGAGACAAAAAAAATCTTCCAAATGTGCATCCATCTACACTGGACTTCTAACAGTGGCTCCATTAAAATTCAAAGCAAACAGCAATAAAATTGAAAAGCAGAGTTTTCACTTGTGATACCTTAAACCTCCTGTAATAGAGGCCCATGGGATATATGCAAATGACCCCTTAAGGACATCAACTGTCAGGGTCTCTATTACAGACGGTTTACGGTATCAGACAGTGAAAACTCTAGCTTGGCTGGGTTTTTCTTGTAGTTTTTACTAACTGGTTTCTCTGTGTCACCTTTTTACTCTTTGGATTGGATGCTAGTTGGGATATTTTGCAGACACCTTAATGGTTATGGACATCAGCTGAGTTACAGACTATGTGTTTCTAAAGTACAGCCAAACATTCCCTTATGCTGTGCTGACAAGGTCATAAGAAGGCTGAAACAAGGATGTTCAGAGCTAGTGGAGTTTGGCTTTATTGGTCTGAATGTATCCACAAAGACCTAGAAAGAAAAAGTAAACAGTCATGGACATTCATAAGCCATATTGCTGAAACACTTGATGTCCTTAAAGGTTCATTTGCATATATCCCATGGGCCTCTATTACAGGAGTTTTAAGGTGTCAGACAGTGAAAGGTCTAGCTTGGCTGGGTTTTCTTGTAGTTTTTACTAACCGGCTTGTCTGTGTGACCTTTTTACTCTTTGACTTATACATATATATATATATATATATATATATATATATATATATATATATATATATATATATGTTTTTTTTTTTTTTTTTTTTTTAGGGGTGTCTTGTACTGTATGTTGTGGTGGTGGTGGAAGTGGAGGATATTGGGTGATGGGGGACATGGACTGTGCAGATCCATCTTACTTATACTGCCATCTCCATGATCACACAATTGTGAGTAAATAGCAAACATCACAAGATGGAAAAAGTTACTGCTTCCTGCCTGACATTATACTGCTTGAAGCAATGTAATTGCACTGCAATTGCAGTTTGAGACTAAAAACCATTACACTTCTTGCTATGTCATGCCAAATCTCTTAAACCGCACATAAAATAAATTTGGCTAAAATATTGAAAACCTAAACTGTAAAAACATATTTCTTCTAGTGGTTTCAATATTTCTGGTCTTATGTTTGCAGGCTTAAAACACATGAAAAAACATCACGCTACATGATAAAGTATGGTGCTTTTCTGAATGTACATTTATCATGATAATAGGAAAATTGCTATGTGATCTTTGATGTTGAAAGTTAATGAGAGTGCTATCCCTCCCCTGGCAAGTGATTGTATGCTGCTAAATGTCCATTTATTTGGATTTATCCTCTATCCTTATCATCTATGTACAGAATGCTGTGCTTTGTCAGTGAGACTGGGAGAAATCATTTCTTTATACTGTTGCATAACCCCAAACATTAGGAAATATAACATTAACATATGGAAAATGGGATGGGATTTAGCTGATCATGAAAAAAACATGTATTATACTGACAATGTCAGAAAAAAAAGCATTCTGGCCTACTATGAGGCATCTTAAAAGATGAAGCTACCTGCAGTCCTTACTACAGTCACTATTACCTATCAGGCTAATTTCTGGAAAGTGTGCAAGATGGGATGCATTGCACTGTTTTAAAAGCATGCAGGGTGGTACACATTGCATTGTTTTAAAAGCAAGCAGGATGGGATTCATTGCACTCTTTTAAAAACATGCAGGATGGGATGCATTTCACGGTTTTAAAAGCATGCAGGATGGGATGCATTGCATTGTTTTAAAACCATGCAGGATGAGATGCATTGCACTGTTTTAAAAGCAAACAGAACAGGATACATTGCAGTGTTTTAAAAGCATGCAGGATGGGATGCATTGCATTGTTTTAAAAGCATGCCAGATGGGATGCATTGCACTGTTTTAAAAGCAGAAACTAAGAAATGGTGAAATGTATACTGTGTGTGTGTGTGTGTGTGTGTGTGTGTGTGTGTGTGTGTGTGTGTGTGTGTGTGTGTGTGTGTGTGTGTGTGTGTGTGTGTGCGCGCGCATGCACATGTGTGTGTGTGTGTGTGTTTATTACTATTGACATATAACTGACTCCTGGAAACCCTGCTGGGTCATCCACAGAATATCCATGGCAAAGATACAGGAATAAATCACCAGGCCTTTCTTCTGGCCAGTCCTCACCAGGAACCTCAGTGTGTTTTCCAACACAGTTTGTTAGCATCTCTGAAGGATTCTTTGCCTCTGACTCAATGGATTGACACAGATATATTAACAAATCTCAAAAAGGTCTTGCTCTGCAGATGTTAGTAAAGGTGGCAGGATGCTGGGTGCTTAATCAAGTAAAAACTGTGTGTTGCTATCCATATCCCTCATTCTCCTAGTGCAAGAAATCTGGACAAAGACTAAAATAAAGGGGTAGGGGGACAAAGGCTCCAAAATAGGGATATATTTTAAATATTGTTCTTATGAACTTATAATGTTGCTAGAATAGCAGGATGTGTGTTAGCATGCATTTTTTTTCTGGTGAATATGAAGTCTTGAAACTTAAATATATGTCCTTATTTAGTGACTTTAATCCTCAGGGATTTGCCAGGAAACCACAAATTTTATGAAGAACAGACCAAAATTATGAGGCAAAATCTGGACATTCTGAGAACATTTGGACAGGTGAGTGGTATATTGCTCGCTGATTTTGCAGGTATGACTCAGTCTTAGAAGAGAATAGCAAGCGCAGGTGCATTCTATATATAGTGTAAAGATTGTGTCTGTGACCACAGGGTCCCTCAGATGCACCAAATTCAAAACTGGTTGGGCTTAGATTAATGATTTATGAACTAAGTGTAATGACTTATTCTTGGGGATTCCTGACATGAGTTGCATCTATTGTGAAAGTAGGATGTCTTAGTGTGCAACCAAAAAACTACAGTTATATTTATGTTATTCTGTAATAATCAGATCCAGAGTGACTCTTCTTAAATATTTTAAGTGTTGTGATCAGCAAGGAGTCATAACCTAATTTGCGTTCACATTGACGGAAGTGCAATGATTTGCAGGGGAGAGTATCCAGAGAGTTAGTGTGATCAGTGTTTGCGCAGTAAGAAGTGGACGTGTTTTAAGTTCCACAGAGGACCAATCAGGGCATTGGAAAAATGAAAGTGGAATATAGATATCTACTGCCATAACACAGCTCATCAAGAAAGCTGACATCTAGAAAACACATACTAAGAGCATTTGGGGGAATAGAAAAGATGCATTGCATTGTTTTAAAACCATGCAGGATGAGATGCATTGCACTGTTTTAAAAGCAAGCAGAACAGGATACATTGCAGTTTTTAAAAGCATGCAGGATGGGATGCATTGCACTGTTTTAAAAGCATGCCAGATGGGATGCATTGCACTGTTTTAAAAGCAGAAACTAAGAAATGGTGCAATGTATATTGTGTGTGTGTGTGTGTGTGTGTGTGTGTGTGTGTGTGTGTGTGTGTGTGTGTGTGTGTGTGTGTGTGTGTAATCACATGTATGGTAAAACAATGATAAAATATCCTGAAACAGGGATGATGATGAAAAATGCTAGGCATATTAGCAAACCTGGTTGGCTAGCAGTATTAACATACACTTTGTAGTTGCAGACAGAAAGGAAAATGTGAGTTTAAAACACTTTTTGAGTTGCATGCTTAAAGATGTGAAGGGGAATAGACATTTCTGTTTATAACAAACAATGGTCCATAAGGTTTTCATTCAACATGGAAAATAATGTATGTAGTTTAACAAGAAAGAGAAACAAGTGGGCAAATTGTGATCAGGGTGTGTACATGAGAGAGAGGGAAAAAAATGAGTGCAATAATTTGCAATTGATAGTAAATGTTGGGCAACAGGAAGACAGTAAATGGAAGGAGAGAGAGGGAGAACCGTTGTAATGGAGTCTGACAAAAGCAGATGCAATACAGGTGTCATTCCCACAAGGATGTTTACATTTTTTTCAGAACAGTAGCATATGTTTTGCATTGTACAGATTTTGATCTGTAATTGTAGTTGTGTAAAATTTGAGTGTTTCCTTCGTTTGCCTGTTAAGTAGGTTACATTTATATTTGACACTTTCATTGTGATAAGACAATTTATTTCAGAGGAAGTCTGGAAGTCTGATACAGTACTTTGTGTGACAGGAGAAATGATTATACAGAAAGAAAAGACAATGCAATTGCACAGCCACAGGGCACCACCGTCCCAAACCCAGGAACCCCACTCGGCCTTCCTGAGAACACTGGAAAATATGAAGGTCTCTCCAAACACCATTATATTGAGCGACTTCAACTACCCAAACATAGACTGGGAGCATTAGTCTAGCTCCAACACGCTAGCCCAAAGGTTCCTAGAATTTATGACTCAAATGCTATGGAACAACTTGTTACCACTCCCACAAGAGGGGAAAACATACTGGACCTGATCATCACCAACATGGGGACTCTATGCTCCAGACCAGAAGTGTATCCCTCACTGGTAAGATCAGACCATAAACTAATCTCACTGGATATTCACATCCCGACCCCACCCCCTGCCCAGAAAACCACAGTGAAAAACTTCCCTAAAGCAAATTTCACACTCCTCAAAACCGAGGTGGAATCCTTCAAAGCCCACGGGCCTGTGGAAAATACGGCCCAGACCACAGAATCCTTTATAAACGCATTCTATGAACACCTTCAGGAATGCATAGATCATGCAATCCCAGATAAAACCAAGACCCAGTCCTCCAAAGGCAGACGTCCTGTCAGGTGGACCCCAGCCATAAACAAACTATACAATAGAAGGATGAAGCTACTACATGACAGAGCAAAATCCCAAAAAGGGAAGGCATCTCTGATCAGTATTAGCAAAAAACTACGGGCACTCATAAAATCGTCTAAGGCCAGCTTCGAGAGAAAAATTGCACAGGACACTAAGGATAATCACAAGGCTTTCTTTAGTTACGGTAGGAACCTTGGTGGGAATTCCCATATATGCTCGGAATTAGTCCAAAATGACAAAAAATACACCGAACCCACAGACATTGCCAACATCCTAGCTGACAGGTTCAGCGCAAACTTCTCCCCCCCCCCCTCCCCACCAAAAGGGCAAATATCTATCCCAGCAGAATGCTGCCCCCCTGACATCTCAGATGCTCAGGTAAGAGCCGCCCTCTCCAAAGCAAAAAACACAGCATCAATGGGACCAGAAAGTGTCCCAGGCTGCGTCCTACATGAACTCCAAGAAGAGCTAAACCCAAACCTAAAACTACTGTTCAATCTCAGCCTTACTACAGGATATGTTCCCAAAGAGTGGCGTACAGCAACAGTGGTCCCTCTCCACAAAGGTGGTGCCTCAACGGATCCTGGAAACTATCGCCCCATAAGCCTGACTAGCTTGGTCTGCAAAGTTATGGAAAGAATCATCATGGACCTCATAAATAAAGATATTGGGGACCTACAGACACTGGATCCTACCCAGTTCGGCTTTGTTAAGGGCAGATCCTGCCTCTTAAACCTGGTCGATTTCTTTGAAACAGTCACCAAAGCCATTGACAAGGGGAAGGTGGTCCACACAGCCTACCTGGACCTCGCAAAAGCCTTCAATACAATACCCCACTCAGGCATTGTAGATAAGCTCACCAGCTTAAATATAAACCCCTATGTCACTAGATGGGTTGCAAACTGGCTCTAGGACAGAACCCACATGGTTAGAATTGCTGGAGCCATGTCAGACTCCAAACCAGTTACAAGTGGCATCCCACAAGGCTCAGTCCTGGGACCTCTTGTTCGGTATATATTTCTCAGAGGTACAGGCAAACACGGAAGGACTGTGGCTGACCAAGTTCGCAGTTGACTGCAAACTGGGTGCCATAATAGACTCTCCAGCCGACACAAGCATCCTCCAAAAGGGCCTCATAGAAACAGACAACTGGTGCCAGAGCCATGGCCTCAAGCTAAACGCCAAAATGTGTATAGTCATCCCCTTTGGCAAAAACAGTGCCCACAAATTACCACATAGGTGGTAATCCATTAAGTACAGAAGAAGTAATTAGGGACCTGGGGACCCAAGTTGATAGCAATCTCTCATTTGGCAACCACGTGGCCAAAGTGGTTAGAAAAACATTTTATATAGCCCACCTAATCATGAAGGGATTCACATCTAGAGCAGGGGAGGTCATCATGCCTCTTTACTCATCCCTCATCAGGCCCATAATTGAGTACAATGCCCCTTTTGGGATTTACCTTACCAGTCACCTGCAGCAACTGGAAAGACCCCAAAAGTACCTCACCAAGGGGATCAAAGGGCTCAAACAGATGCCATATGCCTCCCGGTTAAAGAAACTCCAGCTCTACTCAGTGGCATACCGCCTGCTCAGAGACAATCTGTGCCTGACGTATAAAGCCATGTCCAACCCGTAATTAATGGACATGCTGCACCTCAGAAAATCCAAATCCCATCGAGCTGCGCGCTTGAAAGACTTGAACCTCAGCACTGAAATAAATAGGACATGCTGGAGGGACAGATTAATAACCTAGAGGCTCCCTTCACTCTGGAATAAAATCCCAGTCCAGGTTAGGCAGAGTCCCTCATTGACTCTTCAAGAGGAATCTTGATGAGTGGATGGGAGATCGTAGGTTTACCCCGGGTATCACTTCTGTGTCACTGTTTGACAGAGGCACAGTATACTAACCTCGAAAAAGGGCATAGCAAAATTAATTTAAAATGGGTGGCGAAAGCCAAACATACTCTGGCTAGGCTTATAAATGCCCTAGGGCATATAGCCTAGTATGAACCTATGAACCTATGAACAGCTGTGAACTCAAATAAGAAATGGAAAACAGAGGACATGCACTAGGTACAAAAGGGGAATTAGCATATGGAAAGGGAGCAATAGACTCAGAGGTATGTAAACTGACAGAGAGAGGGAGAGAAACAAAATTGAATGTTAAGCCAAACAGGAGAGGTATGTTGGGGATGGAAAATCATCTTCCCTTATACAATTTCTGGTATGGGTGCTTCTGTCCAGGGATATATGGGAACCTAGTTTATGATGGAGAGGGTGGAACAAAGAGTTAGGCCAGGTGGAGGTAGGGGAATTTTGTGGTTTCATGGAACATAGGATGAGTTTTAGATTCCATAAAGGAAGAATTATCCATAAATTACAGATAAAAAGAGAAGACATACTTTTATACAAGATTAAGCTAATGAAAAAAAGTGGCATTAAAGTTGGGATGTGGTAGGTTTTATTCATCATGGGGAATCAGACAAGAGTACAGATCTTGATCAAATAGCCCTGATCAAATTTGGGTATGAAGACAGGGTGCTTCATAGTGGAAAGATATGAAAAATGTTATAGAAAGCTGGTATAATATATGGACTGAATGCGGGCATATATGAATACCTTGAGTGATGACTTTAACATGGAAAGGCAGATGTGGGGTGGCAAATATGAAATTATAAGTAGATGCTTTATTGTAACAATGAAGCCTGAGATAGATGGAAAGTTTGACAAGTGAGAAACATATGCTAAGGTCTGAATATCAGAGCAGATAAAAAAAAATGCAGTGTGTGGGGAGTGCATATATACATGGCACAATAGGTACACATTGACAAACGAGTATAACTTTATTAAGGATTGTGTCTAAAAGGATATATTTAATAAGTTTCACATTAGATGTATGGTGGTGGAAAGCCCAGGAGTGTGAGAAAAAGAAAATATGTTTTTTCAACAATGTATAAGTTGATTTAAAATTGATGTGAGTAGAAAGAATGGAAGGGGAGGGGAATTAGAGAGTAAAAGAATCATTGCAGAGGGAATAAAATAAATAACCTGGGATCAGTTTAAGCAAAGAGATGATGTGTGAAAGGTGGGTGTGTCCATCCTGGGAGGGTTTGTTCCAATGCCTGTTCCTTTAGCAGCACTGATGCTCATGTCTCACCACAGTAGGCAGGATCATCTCCGGGGAACACCACAGAGTACATGCAGTCATGCATTCACAGAAATCATTACCATGGCAGCAGAGGGAGATAGGTTCACCCATATAGCTAAAGAATGGCCCACTTTTCCCCTCTCTTAAACCTGGTCGATTTCTTTGAAACAGTCACCAAAGCCATTGACAAGGGGAAGGTGGTCCACACAGCCTACCTGGACCTCGCAAAAGCCTTTGATACAATACCCCACTCGGGCATTGTAGATAAGCTCACCAGCTTAAATATAAACCCCTATGTCACTAGATGGGTTGCAAACTGGCTCTAGGACAGAACCCACATGGTTAGAATTGCTGGAGCCATGTCAGACTCCAAACCAGTTACAAGTGGCATCCCACAAGGCTCAGTCCTGGGACCTCTCTTGTTCGGTATATATTTCTCAGAGGTACAGGCCAACACGGAAGGACTGTGGCTGACCAAGTTCGCAGTTGACTGCAAACTGGGTGCCATAATAGACTCTCCAGCCGACACAAGCATCCTCCAAAAGGGCCTCATAGAAACAGACAACTGGTGCCAGAGCCATGGCCTCAAGCTAAACGCCAAAATGTGTATAGTCATCCCCTTTGGCAAAAACAAAGTGCCCACAAATTACCACATAGGTGGTAATCCATTAAGTACAGAAGAAGTAATTAGGGACCTGGGGACCCAAGTTGATAGCAATCTCTCATTTGGCAACCACGTGGCCAAAGTGGTTAGAAAAACATTTTATATAGCCCACCTAATCATGAAGGGATTCACATCTAGATCAGGGGAGGTCATCATGCCTCTTTACTCATCCCTCATCAGGCCCATAATTGAGTACAATGCCCCTTTTGGGATTTACCTTACCAGCCACCTGCAGCAACTGGAAAGACCCCAAAAGTACCTCACCAAGGGGATCAAAGGGCTCAAACAGATGCCATATGCCTCCCGGTTAAAGAAACACCAGCTCTACTCAGTGGCATACCGCCTGCTCAGAGACAATCTGTGCCTGACGTATAAAGCCATGTCCAACCCGGAATTAATGGACATGCTGCACCTCAGAAAATCCAAATCCCATCGAGCTGCGCGCTTGAGAGACTTGAACCTCAGCACTGAAATAAATAGGACATGCTGGAGGGACAGATTAATAACCCAGAGGCTCCCTTCACTCTGGAATAAAATCCCAGTCCAGGTTAGGCAGAGTCCCTCATTGACTCTCTTCAAGAGGAATCTTGATGAGTGGATGGGAGATCGTAGGTTTACCTCGGGTATCACTTCTGTGTCACTGTTAGACAGAGGCACAGTATACTAACCTCAAAAAAGGGCATAGCAAAATTAATTTAAAATGGGTGGCGAAAGCCAAACACACTCTGGCTAGGCTTATAAATGCCCTAGGGCATATAGCCTAGTATGAACCTATGAACAGCTGTGGACTCAAATAAGAAATGGAAAACAGAGGACATGCACTAGGTACAAAAGGGGAATTAGCATATGGAAAGGGAGCAATAGACTCAGAGGTATGTAAACTGACAGAGAGAGGGAGAGAAACAAAATTGAATGTTAAGCCAAACAGGAGAGGTATGTTGGGGATGGAAGATCATCTTCCCTTATACAATTCCTGGTATGGGTGCTTCTGTCCAGGGATATATGGGAACCTAGTTTATGATGGAGAGGGTGGAACAAAGAGTTAGGCCAGGTGGAGGTAGGGGAATTTTGTGGTTTCATGGAACATAGGATGAGTTTTAGATTCCATAAAGGAAGAATTATCCATACATTACAGATAAAAAGAGAAGACATACTTTTATACAAGATTAAGCTAATGAAAAAAAGTGGCATTAAAGTTGGGATGTGGTAGGTTTTATTCATCATGGGGAATCAGACAAGAGTACAGATCTTGATCAAAAAGCCCTGATCAAATTTGGGTATGAAGACAGGGTGCTTCATAGTGGAAAGATATGAAAAATGTTATAGAAAGCTGGTATAATATATGGACGGAATGCGGGCAAATATGAATACCTTGAGTGATGACTTTAACATGGAAAGGCAGATGTGGGGTGGCAAATATGAAATTATAAGTAGATGCTTTATTGTAACAATGAAGCCTGAGATAGATGGAAAGTTTGACAAGTGAGGAAACATATGCTAAGGTCTGAATATCAGAGCAGATAAAAAAAATGCAGTGTGTGGGGAGTGCATATATACATGGCACAATAGGTACACATTGACAAACGAGTATAACTTTATTAAGGATTGTGTCTAAAAGGATATATTCAATAAGTTTCACATTAGATGTATGGTGGTGGAAAGCCCAGGAGTGTGAGAAAAAGAAAAGATGTTTTTTCAACAATGTATAAGTTGATTTAAAATTGATGTGAGTAGAAAGAATGGAAGGGGAGGGGAATTAGAGAGTAAAAGAATCATTGCAGAGGGAATAAAATAAATAACCTGGGATCAGTTTAAGCAAAGAGCTGATGTGTGAAAGGTGGGTGTGTCCATCCTGGGAGGGTTTGTTCCAATGCCTGTTCCTTTAGCAGCACTGGATGCTCATGTCTCACCACAGTAGGCAGGATCATCTCCGGGGAACACCACAGAGTACATGCAGTCATGCATTCACAGAAATCATTACCATGGCAGCAGAGGGAGATAAGTTCACCCATATAGCTAAAGAATGGCCCACTTGATAATCTCCAACTCTCATCTCTGTCATCAAGACAGGTACAATGGACCATGAGGCTTTCATCCTGTTAGGAAAATAATTGGGTCTGGTTCAAACTAACTAAGCAACAAATGGACAAAGTTGAGGCTGGAAGAAGAGTTAAATGTCAAGGCATGCAAATGAGAGGATGGGAAGAAACAGGGTGAAAAAAATGAAAAAAAAAAAAGATATTCCCATGACTGCCTGCATGATGAGAACACCATGGTGAGGAATGTCTACCTGGTAGTCATCAGGTTCTGGGCCACAGATAAATAAAGTAAAACAAACAAATAAACAAAGACAAATGCAGAGAGACAGAGCCACTTTGTTGCTATAATACAAGAAGTCATAGTGGGGATTTCCAGTGATGTTTCTGAAAGCTGAGACATGCATCTGTGATGACACTAACATAGTCTAGAGAGGAAAACTGATGATGAAAGAAAGTAAATGGAAGAAAATCTTGATTTTGAAGTTGATAGTGAGAAGAAACAAAGACAAATGAAAAGAAGGAAAGAAACTGAGGAAAAAATGGGCATGATGTAGGAGGGACTAAGGAATGAAATACCTGAAGCAGAAATGGCAGAGACGAAAAAGAAAAAAACTTTAAGGGATGACTTTTGTTGGCTGACAAGGGAAAAATGGAAAGACACTGGCATGGAGGTTGAAAGACAAAAGAAAGGATGTTTATTTTCTGGGAAATACATAATTATATTAGTGAATTAGTCATTCAAGGAGCAGAGGTAAGGAAACAGTGGCAGAGTCGTACAATATGATTTACAGCTCAAGATGAGGATTAAGTCTTGTAGAGCCTGAGAAACCCCATGGATAAGTGGGAACACACAAGCCGAGTAAGGAACAGAAATAGATAATCACTTGATTGCCTGAAGGGAGTTTGAGATACAAAAAAATTAAGGTGGACTTCAAGAATATGAAGATGGACAAAATATCAGAGGAGGATGGTCTCCCTGTGGAGATGTCTACAAGAAGGAAAACTGGTAAAAATGGAAGTTATTTAATAGAGCAAAGAAAGGCTGAGTTTTCCCATCTGGTACACAAGAGCATGAGTAGTTATACTATTCAAGAGTGCCAACCCAGGCAAGTACAAACCTGTATCATTAATCAATCATTACGGAAAGATACTAGTCAAAGTGCTGCAGAATAGGCTGAAAAGTCTGTGGCCACACATAATAAGCAACAACCACAGAGGCTTTGTCAATGATAAGTTGGTAGAAAAAGAATGAGTGTGCTGGGTCCTTCCTGGAAGTAAGTTCAAGAAGACAGTTAAAGAAACAAGTGCCATATTTCTTGATATTAAAGTAAAAACATTTGATTATACTGAGTGAAGCTTCACTTTTGAAATGATATGGGAAGTGGAGATGTGGCAAATATCTAAGAGGTTGAGAGAAGTCCCTAATAATGATTCACGAATAAGAACTGTCATAAAAGGGTCCATGACAAAAGAGGTGAAAGTTGAAAAGGCATCCCAATTTAGGATGGCTAATCTTGTCATATTTACTTTTGCTAGTGAATGAAGAATTAGCTATAAACATAAGAAGACTGTTGCAAAATGGTTACAGGGCCCAGGCAGATCAGTTCATGCATTTTGCAGATTACCCTGTGCTGGTTACTTATTACCTGAATGCAATAGTTCTAGATGCCTGGTGGATTATTGAGGATCCTAGGATGAGTCAGGTATACTGGTAAACTGGTTGAAAACCTGTTGGGTAAGGATGAGAAATATAGGAAACTGAGGATAAAGGAGAGAGATCTGGAAGGAAACTATGGAGTTGAAATGTAACATCTTATAAAAAGTAATTTGAGACTTGTTGAACAAGTAGGGAACATTTGTGAGCATGTCAAAAGGAGAATCAGCATAGTAGAGGTGGCAGTGCTGATCAGGATGCCCTGCTTATTAAAACAATCATATGACAACCAGCAGGTGAGTGACAGAGATACAAAGGAAACAGGACGGTTTTGTGTGGGAAGAATTAGTCAGATAAATAAGTGAAGAGATGTTAGGCATAAAAAGTCAGAGGGATGGTTGCAGGGTGTTAGGCCTCACTCAGTAATTATGAACTGTGTAATGTTGAACAAATCAGTTAAGCAGTGCCTCCAGGTTGCCACTGAGAATAGGCATATATGTCTAGTCATCATATATGGTTAACAAATAAAACCCTTTTCCATTAGAACTTTTAAATGACGACACACTGAACATGTTCAATGGATTTATAGGTTGAATAGACATTTTATGTATTAAGACACAAATGAAAAAAAAAAGAAGTAAGACAAGAGAAGAAGCAAAAATGATAATGGATGCTAGGCATATTAGCAAGGCCAGGTTCGGTAAAAGTACTAATGCACATTTTGTAATCACAGAGAGAAAGGAAAAGGTCATCTTAAAACAATTTTAAATTTCATGCTTAAAGACATGAAAATGAGCAGGCATTTTTGTGTACAGGAAACAAAATTAAGACAACAAACAAGCCAGAACTAAAGACCAAGTCTAGGTGTGTTATTTAGCGTGAATGTCTATCAGCATCAGCACGTGCTTTCTAATGAATGAAAACATATGGATAATGAACATCCTAAGTACATGGGTTAAATGACGCACAATGAACCCCAACAGAAAGAAAAAAATAATTAGTCATATGCATATTAGCTGGGCATGCTTCATCTATCCGTAAGTGCAGAAAGCATTCTGTTGTAGTAATGTTAATTAGTAACCAGTAATGTTGATTAGTAACAGCAGTGAGCAGTGCCTTACTAAGCAGTAATGAAAGGAGAACAAATGCAATGGTTAAATGCTTTACCTGATGACAGGCAGCACATCATTGCTCAGGAAGTAGAAAACAACTGAAGTAATAGAGTATCATAGCTCTCAACCTTTAAGCACAAAAAACCTGGACAAAGACAAAAATAATGGGAGGACAAATCCCAAAAATAGGGGCAATGTTTAAATATTGCTCTTCGAAACTTAGGAAGTTGCTAGAATAAAAGGGCTTGTGTTACCGTGTATTTCCTGAAGAATATGAAGTCTGAAACTCAAATGCCTGTCATTATTTAGTGAATTTGATCATCACTGATTTGCCACAAAAATCCAGAAAACCACAAATTTTATGAGGAACAAACCCAAAATATGAAGAAAAATCTAGACCTTCTGCGAAAATCTGGACATTTGAGCAGTATGTACAGCATTCCCTATTAACTGGTGAGAATGGAAGTAACTGAAACAGAGAAAATAATATATGATAGTGGTTAGGTGTAAAATATTTTGTTTAATCTATTGTGGGTCATAAATCAGCAACACAGACATATGTATGAACAAACATTTAGTTTACTGGCAAAGAGTGTCAAGCAATTAGTTCAGAATGCAAGCATTCACTAGTACAGTGAAATAATTTCTGTAATATAAAGGTAGCAGTATATTCTGGAAATGTCCATGCATTCCCTTATCACTGAAGTACTACCTACAAAGAGCTCTGTAATGTAAAACTAACATGCTGTTCTGTTAGGAATGTTGCCAAGTACTGTACCACAAAAATATCTCAGCAATATAATCACTAGTGTGTAATTACTCATTATAAAACCGCAATAAAATAAGATTACAAGCTCAAGGCTAGTACTCATGATTCTGCCAGTAGTGGGTCATCAGACTGCTGTGCTCGGCTCTGCTTTGTAATATGAAGGACAAGATCTTCTAGTAAGTTAAAGACGGCATGTCAATAAACAGCACAATAAGGGAAGGTCAGGTCAATCCATCTCAGGCAAATGAATGCAGAAAGCAGGATGAATGAAGTTGGGGTCATAAATAAATTAAAACAGTAAATAGGAGATATTCAACCTCTACCTGTATGAGATGGCAGAACAAGGGTGCAGTCATACAGAGCACTTCATGCAGTTTATAACAATGCACTTATAAACTACAAGCATTTACAATTAAGTATGACATCCTTGACATGTCGTTACTTATCATAACATACATAATTATACTTGCGACACAAATTAAATTCCTTCTTAGGACAAAATAATGTTTTATACTGCTTATTATGTTAACAATTAAACTATGCTTTTGGCTAACTTATGTTCTTCCAGAAAAAGTAAGGGAAAATTGTTAGCGTTAAACTGGGAGTAGTATTAATTACCTTCTACAAATTAATATTTCATGGTCTGTGAAAAGGAAAGTAGAACAGCAGAAGTCAGAGCGAAGTAAATAAATGCATGCCTTTTCAAAACTAACTCCAGTCTTACAAGACTGCACTTCATGAAGAAATTGTTTTTGCACAAGAAATACGAAACTATGTGTTAATTATATTAAATATGGAGTACACTAGTAAAGCCCCTGCAAAGAGGATGAATTGGATTTTACCCTACACAGAAAATACAACTTTATAAGTTTTGTGCAAATGCTGATTCAAAATCTTTTTTTTCTCACTGAAATGGAATTCATAATAATAAAAGAAATGCACATATAGTTAGGTATTATTCTATTTGGTTCAGAAGTACTATTAAATTGTATATAATGCTGGCCATGTCATAGCGACAAGTCATATATATTATACATTTACTTATTAATTTACTTTTGTTGAGTGGTTTAGTCACAGTAGCTATGCAATATGTTCATGTGAGGCACAAAGAGGTATTCATATTGATCTTAGGTAATTTGATCAGTATAGCCTAGAAATTCCTCTCTTTCATACAAGGGGACACTAGATAGGTTGCCTTCAGGAGCAGCTCTTGGAACATGATAGGATTAGTGACTCACACATTGAATCTGTGAAATGCATTGTGAATGAGGAGTCCATGTTTATGGCATCCTTCGCAGGGTTAATGAAGTAGTGGGTATTGTTTCAAAAACTCTAGTGTCACTTTAGCTATAGCTAAAAATAGCAACAAAAGCAATACACTTATAACTCTGAAACTTTTTTAAGATTTCATAAATAAAAAAATGAAAAATAGTGCATTCATACAAGAATGGTAGTCTGTTTGAAAATTAGCTGCCAGTTATACTACATTTTCTCCAGTGTGACAAAGGGAGATACTGCCAACACAGCTAGCTGGAATTTTGTAAATAATTATATGTCATTTGTGAGTATCAATGTGATTTATATAAGATGCTTGTGTTACACTGTATTAGAACTGTACATTGTGTATATCAAACTGATCTGTACAGACATGTGTGTTAAAAAGGGTATTTTGTAAAGTACTGGGCATTTTGTAAAGTACTGAGCTTAAAGATGTATCCACAGTGTGCCCTGCTGGAAGACAACAGAAATGTACATACACTATTTTAACTGTTTAAATGTATATATTTTAATAGTGGAAACTGGAATACAGGAGGTTAACTTCAGAGAAATAGCTGAAATTACATTACATTACTTTATGGCAGCTAAAGATAGAATGTCTATACTAGGGAACTTTCCATATTGTCTCAGACTTCTTTTATCGTTCTATGACTTCCAGCATTTGCAAAAGATCTGAGGACACACCCTTGTCTATGTATGTTTACAGGTAGATGCTAAATGCTTCCAGCTGCCATCAATGGTTGTTTTGGGGCTGGGGACTAGAAGTCAGATGACAAGAAATTATGTCATTCTGCAAGCTAGCCCAGCAAAAATATTTGAGATATTAATTTGAGAGGTGTCTGAGAGAGACACACAGCATTCTGTATTCTGTCTTGGACCTGGCAACAAAACAACCCATTCACCACACATCTGCCTTGCTCCAATTAAGAAAGTTAACTAAGGTATAGTAATTCTCTTAGATTCAGTCAGAAATATAGTGATGCATAGTTTAGATGTTTTTATTTATTTATTTGAGACTGTTCTGCAATGCTGTTTTAAATATTTCCTATGGTTTTGAACTCTGATGTCACTGTGATTATATACTGAGTATTTTCTTGTTCTTTTATTATTTATTATTAAATAGATTTAAACCTTTCCTTGTGGCTGATCTGTGTAGAGATATTTAAGTTTTGAGTGTACTTGCATATTTATTTGGTGACACTGTGTAGGCCACTCCTAACAGCCTTGCTCTTGATCAAACTACCATTTGTATTAATATTAATATTACACAGTAAGATT
Organism: Protopterus annectens; assembly: GCF_019279795.1. Classification (NCBI taxonomy): domain Eukaryota; kingdom Metazoa; phylum Chordata; order Ceratodontiformes; family Protopteridae; genus Protopterus; species Protopterus annectens. Next base: position 426,928,580 of record NC_056735.1, read on the forward strand.
GGACACCCTTTGTTAAGGGCCTTAAAGTAGCTGATAAGGAGTTGGCTGGTAGCAGTGACAACTACTTTATAGTCTGGGCAAAAGGGGACATAGATACTAAACCTGTCCCAGCCTTTCCAATGTGTGTGTGTGTGTGTGTGTGTGTGTGTGTGTGTGTGTGTGTGTGTGTGTGTGTGTGTGTGTAAATCAAACCTCAAAGAGTGCATGCGTCAGCTAGTTGGGCAGGGACCTGAAGCACTGGTTGCACAGAGAGGGTGTTGGAGTTCTTATCTTGGCCACTCAGCTAAGATCTCAACACTATAGCTGTGCCAGTGGACAATATTATTGGGGGTCTGGAGAAAGAGGGAGAATCCCACCCCAGACTGACTGCAGTCTGTGTGTGCTCTTAAGGGAAATTGCACTTGATGCAGAGAGATAGATCTGGAAATAGTGTGTGTTAACCTTGTCATCCTCTCAGTGTACTTCTTCCACTGGTGCCATTTGGGAGGATTGAGACTCCTTGATTACTGGTCCAGTGGGGGATCATCACACTTATTGGTTGGCAGTGGTGAGATATCCACATATTGGGATTCAGTGGTGTGGATATTGAACTCCTGTAGCCTGTAAACGGTGGTCACTAAAGAAGGTGTTTGTGGTCTCAAGCAGCCACACATTGAACATTCAAAGTTTCATATCACAACCATTTTATTTATTTTTTTAGCTTAGTCAGTGAGAGCAGGCAAGGATGTCAGCAAAGGATTATGGCAAGCTGACAAGGAGCCAGCTGGCTGAGATGTGCCAAGCCAAAGGACTGGTGCATGCCAACCTGACTAAAGCAGAAATGATTGAAGCCTTAGTCACAGCTTTATCACAGACCAGCAACCAGGAGGGCAACCAGACTAACCTTGGGAAAGTACAACTCTCAAAAATGGACAGTTCAACTTTGCCTCAGAGGACTTAAAAATCTGTCTGGTGTTAAAGAGACTTGAACTGGAGGCAAACATTTGGAAATAGAATCAGCAGAGAGAATGCAGCATTTGGAGGATGAAGAAAATGAGAGACTGTGGCAAGATAAACAAATGTAATTAGAAGCAGCAGAGAAACTGAGACATCTGGAAGCTGATGAAAATGAGAGACAGTGACAACATGAAAAAGAGATGCTGACTTTTGGCCAGGGTCGTGGAGGTAATGGAGAAGGGAATAGCCAAATCCCAGAAGCAATAAAGGTCAGTAAATTTCTTCCACAATTTACAGAGGGTTATAATTTTGATACTTATATGTTTGAAAGGGTATGTAAACAATATAATGTTGACCAAGGGCTCTGAGTACAGTTCCTGACCTCCTTACTCCATTATAAAGCTGTAACTGCTATTTCTAAATTGTCTGATACTGATTGCTTAAATTATAACGCAGTTAAAAATTGTTTATTAGAGTGTTTTAAGTTAACACCTGACACTTATAGAAGAAGGTTTTGTGAGCATTGACGCAAGGTAGATGAAAGTGTGTGTGAATATATTGCTGAGCAAAGCAGTTATCTTCATTGATGGGTGTCAGGTCACCACTTTTGAAGGGTTGACAGACCTTTTGGTGAGAGAGCAAGCCATTAGCACTTTGCCTGAGAACACAAGAATCTGGTTATCAGATAGAGAATGCAATACCACAGATGAGTTGGAGAAAAAGGGAAGCCTATACCTAGCAAGCAGGGCATCACTGTACAGGAAAGGAATACCCAGTGATGCACATGGGTCTAAAAGAATCCATGATGGGCAGCCCGGACTGCCCCAACAGAGTCCTCCAGTAGCAGAGGAAGCCACTAGTCCAGGATCACATGCAGGACCAAGGGTTAAATGTTTTAAATGCAACCAGTGGGGCCATGTAGCATATAGATGTCCATTGAGGCAAGGTGAGGAACAAAAGATGGGAGTGCCAGTAAGTGGGAATGACAAATGCCAGCAGTAAGTTATCTTGAAACAACAAGGGTACCAAACCACCACAAGAGGTTATATTATATCTTAGTGGATGGGAAAGAGCCCACTGCTAAGAAAGACACAGACTCTGACCTAACCATTCTGAAGCCTGCAATTGTTGCAAAACAGCACTACTTGCTTGGGCAGCCTACTCCAGTCAGAGCTTTAGGAGGGACCCTATTCCAAATAACTTTGGCAAGGGTTCACCTTGACTGGGAGGGTGGAAAATGAAGCCCACATGTAGGTGAGGATATCCCTGCAGATGTCCTGAAAGGAAATTATTTTGGTACTGTAATACTGTGTGTGCATGCAGTTACATGCAGTCAAGCTTGGAGACAAGCATGTGAGTCTGGTAGCCTGGGGGAGACCCAGACAGACTACACACTTGCAGCCAGGACTGGTGAGGTGGTTACTTCAGGGAGGGAGCTACACTGCAGCAGTCAGACTGAAGGTGAGTCACAGCTGCTTGTGGGTACTGATGTGTCCTTTGATAGAATGACTGCAAGGGCAGAGGTGAGAAGTAGTACCCAGGCTGACAGTGAGGCACCACTGTCAGAGGATACCCGACTTCCTGTGGAAGGGGATCTAGGAAGGTTTACAAAGAGAGAGCTGAGACAGGCTCAGCTCTCATACCCTACACTACAAGGCCTGAGGGAGGTAGCTAATGAGGCACCTGATTCTCAAGTGAAGGGGGAACCTGTATACTGGGGCAAAGCATTACTGTATAGAGAGTGGAACCCTGAGAGAGGGCTAGAGCATGAGAGAATACAGCAGTTGGTAGTGCCCAGAGCCTACCATCTGACACTTCTAGCCATAGCCCATTATATTCCCTTTGCAGGTCATATGGGCATAAAATGTACAAAGAGACGTATTATGCAGAATTTTTATTGAGTTGGGATTTTCACAGATGTAACAGGGTACTGCAGGACCTGTGAGCAGTGCCAAAAGGAAGGCAAGGTAGGAGACAAGATCAAAGCTCTTTTGATGCCTTTGTCTGTGATTGGGAAGCCATTTCAGAGGGTAGCTATGGATATTGTTGGGCCTCTGAGTATTGCATGTTCCACAGGGAAAAAAGTATATCGTAGTAGTAGCAGATTATGCTACCAGACACCCAGAGGCAGTGGCACTGTCCTCCATTGAGGCAGAAAAGGTGGCAAATGCTTTGTTAGAAATTTTTAGCAGGGTAGGTTTACCAAAAGTTCTACTGGTTGACAGAGGTGCCAATTTCATGTTGGACCTCCTGGCTTGTCTCTGGAAGCACTATGGGATGAAGCACCTAAAGATCACCCCATACCATCCCCTGACTAATGGTATTATTGAGAGGTTAAACTCTATACTCAAGACTATGCTAAAGGCATTTACAGAACAGTTTTAGAGGGAGTGGGACAAATATTTGCCACATCTGTTGTTGGCTTACAGAGAGGTGCCCCAGGAATCCACTAGCTTTTCATCTTTTGAGTTACTGTATGGGCATAGGGTGAGGGGACCACTAGATTTGATTCAAGATGAATGGGAGGGTGAGTGTCAATCCTGGAAGGAGTCTGTTGCAGCATATGTCCTAAACTTCGGGACAAGGCTAGGGGAACTCATGGTCTTGGCCCAGGAGAACCTGGCAGAAGCCCAACAGAGGAAAAAGGTCTGGTATGAAAGGAATGCTTGAGCTAGAGAGTATTATGTAGGGCAGCAGGTAATGGTTCTCATTCCTGTCAGACACAACAAGCTGCAGGCAGCTTGGGAAGGACCCTACAAGGTGGTAAGGAAGGTCAGTGTTTTTAACTATGTGGTAGAACTGCTAGGCAGGAGGCAGGAGCACAAACTGTACCATGTTAACATGAAGAAACCTTAACATGACAGGGAGTCCCTTGTGCTAAGTATTTGCAGTACAAGGCAGGAGGAGTCTGAGGGAGATCTGTGGCTGCAGGGAGTCAGCCAGTCAAATCCCAAATTACTATGATGGAGCCTAGCGTTGCAGGCATATGATGAGACAGTGCAGCACTGTACTGGGGTCAGCAATGTCAAGGCAGCTGGAATCTCAAGACAGGGAATGGGGTAAGGTATTCCCGGATAGGCGCAACCCTCTCAAGCAACATTTCTCAAGGGTCACTGAAAAAACTAGCTTAAGTTTTCGGGGGGAAGAAGTGTGTCAAATCGAAATGCTGCCAGCCTAGCTAGCTGGAATTTTGCAAATAATTCTCTGTCATTTGTGAATATTAATATGATTTTTTATAGAAATGTAACATAAGGAAATACTGCCAACCCAGCTTTCTGGATTTTTTTAAATAATCATGTCATTTGTGAATATCAACATGATTCATATGCTTGCCTTACAAATCTAAGAGAACTATATGTTATGTATATATTAAACTACTAGTACAGAAGTGTGTGTTGAACAGGGTTTGTACAGTACTAAGCTTCAAGTATGTGTCCACAGTGTACCCTACTGGAAAAGAACAGAATTGTATGTATGTATATATATAGCTGATAAGAGTGGCTGGTGGCAGTGATAACTACCTTATAGTCTGGGCAGAAAGGGGCATAACTAGTAAACCTGTGCCAGCCTTTCTCAGGTGTGTGTGTGTGTGTGTGTGTGTGCGTGTGCGCGTGCGTGCGTGCATGTGCGTGTGTGCGTGTGTGCGTGTGTGCCTGTGTGTCTGTGTGTCTGTGTGTGTGTGTGTGTGTGTGTGTGTGTGTGTGTGTGTGTGTGTGTGTGTGTGTGTGTGTGTGTGTGTGTGTGTGTGTGTGTGTGTGTGTGCGTGTGTGTGTGTTTGTGTGTGTGTGTGTGTGTTTGTATAAAAATCAAATCTTAAAGTGAGTGTGTGTGTCAGCTACTTGAGCAGGGACATGAGGCAGTGGTTGGGCAGAGAGGGTGCTGGAGGTTTTGGCTTGACCACTCAGCTGAGATCCCAACCTTATTGCTGTGACAGTGGGGAGTCTTATTGGGGATCTGGAGAGAGTGGGAGAAACCAGTCCCAGAATGACTGTAATCTCTGTGTGCTCTTAATGGAAATTGCACTTTACTGTGTGTGTACTTGACATCCTCCCAATGTGTATGTCCCTCACTGTTGCCAGTGATGAGTATTGAGGCTCGTTGATTACTGGGCTAGTGCAGGGGCATTACATGCCCACTTGAAGTCAGGACAGTGGAGGTTGCTACTTCAGGGAGGGAGCTACCCTATAGCAGTGAGACTGAAGGTGAGCCACAGCTGCTGGTGAGTACTGATGTTCCCTTGAACAGAGAGACTACAAGGGCAGAGGTGAGTAGCAGTACCCAGGCTGATAGCGAGGCACCACTGCCAGAGAATACCAGACTTCCTGTGGAATGGGAGCTGGGAAGGATTAAAAAGAGAGTGTTGAGACAGGCTCAGATCTCAGACCCTACATTACTAGGCTTGAGGGAGGTAGCCAGTGAGGCACATAATTCTCAAGGAAAGGGGGAATCTGTATTCTGGGATAAAAGGTTTCTGTATAGAGGGTGGACCCCTGAGGGAGGGCTAAAGGAGAAAGAATATAGCAGTGAGTAGTGCCCAGAGCCTACCATCTGGCAATTCTAGCCATAGCCCATAACATTCATTTTGCACATCATAAGGGCATAAGGCATACCAAGAGACATATTATGCAGAACTTTTATTGGCCTGGAATTTCCAGGGATGTAATGGATTACTGCAGGACCTGTGAGCAGTTCCAAAAAAGAAGGCAAGGCAGGAGACAAGGTCAAAGCTCCTTTAGTGCCTTTGCCTGTGATTTAGGAGCCATTTCAGAGGGTAGCTATGGATATTGTGGGGCCTCTCAGTACTCCAAGTTCCACAGGGAGGAAGTATATCTTAGTGGTAGTAGATTATGTTACCAGATTCCCTGAAGCGGTGGCCCTGTCCTCCACTGAGGAAGAAAAGGTGGAAAATGTTTTGTTAGAAATTTTCAGCAGGGTGGGTTTCCCAAAAGAAATACTGACTGACAGAGGTGTCAGTTTCACATCAGACCTGCTGGCTTGTCTGTGGGACCACAGTGGAGTGAAGCACCTGAAGACCACCCCCTACCATCCAAAGACTAATGGTCTGGTGGAGAGGTTAAACTCTACAATAAAGACCATGCTACAGGCATTTGCAGACTAGTTCAAGAGAGGGTGGGGAAAATATTTGCCCCATCTGTTGTTTGCTTACAGAGAGGTGTCCCACAAATCCACAGGTTTTTCACCTTTTGAATTGCTGTATGAGAATAGGGTGAGGGGGCCTTTAGATGTGATTTGTGATGAGTGGGAGGGTGACTATGAATCCCACAAGGAGTCAGTTGTGGCATATGTTCTAAATCTCAGGACAAGGCTCAAAGAATTCAGGGGCTTGGTCCAGGAGAACCTAGCAGAAGCCCATCGGCAGAAAAAGGTCTGGTATGACAGGAATGCTCGAGTTAGAGAGAATGCTGTAGGGCAGCAGGTTATGGTTCTCATTCCTGTCAGACACAACAAGCTGCAGCCAGCTTGTGAGGGACCCTTCTAAGTGGTAAGGAAGGTCAGTGCTGTTAACTACATGGTAGAACTGCTAAGTAGGAGGCAGGGGCACAAACTGTACCATGTTAACACCATGAAACCATACCATGATAGGGAGACCCTGGTGCTAAGTATTTGCAGTAGAAGGCATGAGAAGTCTGATGGATCTATGGCTACAGGGATCCAGCCAGCAAAATCCCAAGTTGCTATGGTTGAGCCAAGAGTTTCAGGCATATGATAGAACAGTGCAGCAATGTATTCATGTCAACAATTCCTAGGCAGCGTGTCTACATCAGAAGATTGAATGCTAAAAACAGTGAACGCTCTTTTATCAAACTTAAAAACGCGAAATCTAAAAATGTTGAAGGAACAGATCATTTTTTTCCCAGGGAAAAAAATTCTCTGTTCCAAAAAAAGAAAAAAAATGTAAAGGCAAAATAAAGTGGGGGGCTTCACCCCCACACAACCCGGTGTGGTGGGATTGTGCCCCCCACACACCCCCAACTTAAATATACCAACTCTGAAATCGCACCACAGTGGAGAAAACAGCAAAGTCCAGAGAACGGCCCATCAATTTTTTTTCCATGGGAAAAAAAATTGATGTTCCATGCCTTCAACATTTTTGGGTTTCGCGTTTTAAACTTCGATATAAGAGCATCCACTAATTTTAGCTTTCACTCTTCTGATAGGAACCCAAGGCAGCTGAAGTCTCAAGACAGGGAATAGGATAATGCATTCCTAGATAGGCTCATCCCTCTCAAGCAAAATTTCTCACCGGTCACTTGAAAAGCCAGCTTGAGTCTTTGAGGGGGGATGAAGTGTGACAAAGGGAGATACTGCCAGCACAGCTAGCTGGAATTTTGTAAATAATTATATGTCATTTGTGAATATCAACATGATTTATATAAGATGCTTGTGTTACAACTGTATTAGACCCGTATGACACGTGTATATCAAACTGGCCTGTACAGATATATGTGTTAAAAAAGGTATTTTGTAAAATACTGAGCTTAATGATGTATCCACAGTGTACCATGCTGGAAGAGAACAGAAGTGTACATATACTATTGTAACTGTTTAAATGTATATATATTAAGAGTGGAAACTGGAATACAGAGGTTAACTTCAGAAAATAAGCTGAAATTAAATTACTTAATGTCAGCTAGAGACAGAATTTCTATACTTGGGAACTTTCTGTATTGTCTTAGAAGTGTTTTATTGTTTTTAAGACTTCCAGCATCTGCCAAAGATCTGAGGAAAAGCCCTTGTCTATGTATTTTTATAGGTAGATGATATATGCTACAATCTGTCATCAATGTTTTTTCGGTATCCAAATAAACAAAGTGCCAGGTCAAGAAGGGTTTAGGTTATTAAATGTATTCAACTTAAAAGTAAAAATAAAAATGGGTAAGCAGTTTCACAATACAATAGATCGCTTCATCAGACAGTAACATTAAAAAGAAAAGCCATCTATATAGCAATAACACTGTGACATCATTTCCTGTTGCAAGAAACATGTAAAAAAATATTTAACAACAATAAAATATTATATCACATAATTGCAATATGCTTACAAAACACCAAAATACAAAATTTTAAAACATTCATATAAAAAATATATATATATACACACATTTCAATGTAGAAGTGGGTGTGCCTTCAACGTAGGCTTCAGGGAAACAACCTCATTTAGTCCTGGAAACATATCTGCTTCGAGTGATAAAATCTAGGCTTGTTTCCTTGCCTCTGTCTTGTTCTCAAGATCCCAGCCCCTAATATCAGTTCCAACTACCTCCAGCTCCAGAAACTTAAACTTATGGGAGTTCTCTTCAGCTACCACATGGTGTGCTAATACATTTTCCTACCTCCCATTCTTAATATCTCTCAAGTGTTCCAAAATCCATTCCTTAAAGGAACGATTGGTTTTCCCTATGTAAAAAGCATAACAGAGGGTGCAGAATGCAAACATATACTAAATTCTTTGTAGAACAATCTACATAAAGCTTACACTCAACAGAAAAACTTAAGTGGGGATATTTAAAAACCATGCCAGGTTGTATAGCACTACATGCACTAAACCTTTGACAGGGATAAGTGCCTTGCTGCTGGGACTGTGGAAACCATCCTAATGCTCTCTTTTTATAGCATAGTTGTCTCTTCAGATTGGGGCTGTTCTTAAAAGAAAACCATGGAGCTTCTGATACACCTCCACTCAATTCTTCAGCGACAGTTAGAATCCCTCAGTGCTTCTTCACTATATCACATGAAAATGTAAGTGGAACCCTCACTGTACATTGTGGAACAGATGTAGGTAATGCTTCTCCCTCAGATAGCTGTTGGGCATAATAAGCTCACCCCTTGACTACCCATTCATACAGCTATCTACCTCATCCTGTGCATAGCCTCTTGCTAGAAATTCAGATCTCAAACTTTCAAACTTCTTCTGCAGGAGGCTATTATCATTACAAAGCCTCATAGTTCTTAAGAACTGACCCCTCAGCACATTCCAGTATGTGCCGAGGATGCATGCTCTTCTTATACAGTAATACATTCTTCCTAGTGGCCTTTTTAAAAACCTTGGTCTTAACACATCCTAGTATTGACTTACTGATGGATATGTCTAAAAATGCAATTTGTCAGAAGCTGTGTATGTGAGTCTCAGGAAATCAGTGGTAGAATGTAAAAACATAACAAATTCTGTTAGCAATTCAAGGGAGCCTTCCCATAATAAGAGGATATCATTCACAAATTGTTTGTAGTACAAAATATGCTGATGGAACACATTACCAGTTAATACTGTACTTACTTCTCACTGTGCCAGTGCTAGGTTGGCATAGCTATTAGCACATGCTGTGCTCATTGCCACACAACCTTCTGCAGAAAGAAACTCTCATCAAAAACAAATACATTATTTTCTAAAACAATTCCCAAAAGAGTACAGATAAGTTCAATCTTGTCACGAAAAAATCCATCTTTCCCAGTCAAAAAAGTCCTCACATTCTGTACCCCCCCCCCCAAGCATTGGGGAAACCATTAATAAAGATGCTACATCCATTGTCACAAAATAAAAATCAGGAACTTTAGTAAACTCAGATATTTGATGGTGTAAACTCTGCAGTAATGATTTTGTATCTCATTACAGCTGAGTGATGCCTCCAGGCGTTTCTGCAGTTACCTCCTACTACACCTCTAGGAGTCAAATATTGATTGTTCATATTTGCATTAATAATTCCAAACAATGCTAGATACAGAGTATCAGAATATTTTATCTTGAAGCATACATGATGGCAAACAGAGTTGTATTGATGTTTGACCTCTGTCAGTGAGTATGTGTTAGAACAACAAGGTGATAACTTCATGTTTAAAGGCTCAAGCCACACCCACTGGGAGTTAAAGGTACACAATCAAAAGAGCTGTACTGGAGGGAATGAGTTAAAACTGTTTTCATACCACTAAAAACTGCACTGAGCATCTTGTTTATAAATATAGAAAGGGATTCTGTCGCCCAGCCTTTACTAGATACAATGGGGTGCATTGGTGGTTGAACAGGATCCTTATATACTTTTGGTACCCATAAATTATGGGTATAACATGATTCTCAACATTAAAGTACTTATAAAGATCCTCTAACATCATTCTTGTCATGAGAAGATCAAAAATCAAAAAAGGCTATTTTCTCAGTGATTGTTTTCATAACGAAAAAAAAATAGTGTATATTTCTTTTTGTTGTTGTTGTCAATCCTATATTTTGTTTTCTTGGCAGTATTAGCCATGCAGTAATAAGGGAATGTCAACTGCTATGTCATACACTACCTCTTGCATATGTTTATTCATAACAAAATCTTTATATCCCCTTTACATAGATTTGTTTGCAAAATCTACAAAGACTTCTGCAAGCATATTGTCGTCCATAGTCATCTGATAGGCCTTGAATAATTATTATTTTATTATATTTAGTGAAATTAGGGTGTGGGCTTGATACGCATACATATTTCTTTACTGATTTGTTATATATACCACTCTGTAGCTTGTTGTGTTGTTTGTAAAGTCTGACGCCATAAAAATAATACTATATCCATTTCAGATCTGATGGACTGTATCCTTCTGGAAGTATTTACATATTCCTAAAATTGAATGAGGCCACCTTCAGTTCCCTTCTATAAATGAAATATATGCAATAAATTTATAGTGCATCCATCCAATATCCCAAATGAAGCATACACTCTGTTTCCCACTTTCTTACATAAGTATTACCATAGTTGGCTGTCATTGCTGCCTCCCAGCTGTGTCATTAATTTTTATTTTATCAGTTGACATTCTTTTGACCAGGTTAGTCCCACTTTGATGGTATATCTCTTTACCAAAAACAAATACATTAATACTTAGAACATCTAGTTATTTCTTCCATATACTGTTCTTGTGCCATTCTCATCGGTAGTAGTAGTGAATACACATTTATAGTAACTAGAGTGGTTTAAATTTGCAGAGGGATCCACTGTATTCATTAACGTTTTATGCAACTTTCTTAAAAAGTCATCCTTGTCTTTAATATAACAAACTAGTTTACTAGTAAATTATTTTTTTTTTTAAATATTCCACTTAGAAAAATATATGTCATATTACCCAGTCATGAATGTTTACCATGAGCCTTAAGGGCATTTTTTCTAAGTTTTTATATATTTTCGGTTTCCCAAACCATTAGTGATGGATGGTTTGCAGTTACAAAATATCACAATATGAAGCTGAAGAGCCACTTGCATACTTACTAGGCAACACATTACATACTAGATTTACTTGCCTTATCATACTGTTCTGATATATATTGGTGCTCTTGTCTGTTCCTCTATTTCTGACCATAATATCCAGTATGCAGATATACTACTGTTCCATCCTCATTAGCTTCTAGTTCTGTAATATCGTCATTCCATCTTGGAGCATTTAAGGCTAACACAGCTCACTTAAATGCTAGTATTTTATGCTTATTCGGTACTTTATCTTGTTGATAAATACATTTTCAAAAGCATAACATTATTAGCAGAAAATAAAAGAAGTAAGTTTATCAAATGCAGAGATATTCTTCTTTTTCTGTTCTGCATAAAATAAGGTATTATTTGGGTCCACTGTAAATAATCATGTCTTGTTTTAACTGGCACATGATTATCACTCCAAAACATTTAAAACCTAGGGAGGATAACGAACACCCTTCCAGCATCACAAAACACTAGTGACCACACGCCAACATTATATATATATATATATTTGTGTGTGTGTGTGTGTGTGTGTGTGTGTGTGTGTGTGTGTGTGTGTGTGTGTGCGCGCATGTGCTCATGTGTATCTGTGTGTGAATGTTTATATTATTATAATCAATTTTCTTGAATGTCTTCTGACGAACACACAAAATTTTGATTGAAAATCATTGAAACTCAAGTTATCGAAACTCCAAAATTGGCTTTAACATAGTTTGTGTAGGGGGGGTCCATATCTCCATTTTGTGTTTGGTAAGTTGAGCTTTGGTGGATTATGACTGACATTTTTTTTTGAGTATCAGTTACAGTGTGTTTGAGAATAAAAACTTCTATCAGATATATATATATATATATATATATATATATGTGTGTGTGTGTGTGTGTGTGTGTGTGTGTGTGTGTGTGTGTGTGTGTGTGTGTGTGTGTGTGTATGTGTGTGTGTGTGTTTTATACATATATATATATATATATATGTATGTATATATATATATATATATATATATATATATATATATATATATATATATATATATACATATATATGCAATTATATAGTTAATGATAATGCAAATAAGTAAAACAAATGAGTTTGTCTCCCTGCCCACCTCACTCATGTGTACTAGCCCTAACCCAGCTCCAACCCTTTTTCCTAACCCTAACCCTGCACATTACATTACCAAAACTCTTTCCCCTGACAGTACAATTGATCGAGACAAAAGGACACATAACACACAACACCAAACAGACACAACACTAAATTAATCCCCTTACCCTCCCCTACATGTGAACACTTGCACATACACACTACCCACAATAACACAATCGTGCACATTTTTACAACCACTATCTTCTCAATCAAGCATTAATATTTTGATTGTGTGGACGATGAAGAGGAGTGGCCATGTGATACAGATGATGAAAAGCAGTATGAAACACAAAATATATTTGCAAATGACAGCAGGTTAGAAGAAGGGGAAGAAGGATGTCTCATGATGAATGTGATGAAAGGAAGGGGAAGGGATAAAGAATAAACATGTTTCACTCAATAAATTACAGAAAAAATAGTTACAGAAAAAGCATCATATTTTCAGGGAAGAAAATGAAGAGGAAGAATATGCAGGTAGACTAGGGAATATCCAACATGGCGGTGAGAGTGCAACACTTTTTAGTTGGTCTTTATATTTAAAAGTATTTTACAAGATGTTCTCATCATATTGTATCTAGTCATTGTTAAAAGTGAAGGGAACACATTCAGACAATCAGAGAAGTTTACTTAAGAGCAAGCTTGTTCTGCTAGACTGGGTGGATCGCCATAATGACTGCCAGGGTTTAATTTAAGGCAATGAATACATTTCTAACACATTATAAGAAAGTGTAGTCAGTGCAAAGTACAGTGCAGACATGTTTTAGACATATTGAAATAAAAGTTTGTGTGGTGAACTTCAAGGGTACATAGACTGCATTATAAATACACTACTATGGGTGAGTAAGTGTGTGTATATTGACATAAATGGTAGGAATGAAGAAAACTGAAGAGGCGAGTGAAACATGATAATGTTCACCAGTTAAGGACATGTCCATGTATGTACGCCCCAATGGCAAGACAGTTGTAGCATGAACGGTAATCGCATATGTATATAATACATTTCATACTGCTGTTTACACCTTCTGTATGGGTATATATATATATAGATATATATATATATATATATATATATATATCATCAGACAGTTATTGTATATTAAGTGACTGTCACACAATGTCACGTATCAGTGGAGATGATTGGTTGTGATATAACTACTCTGATATGATCAGTGAAGAGGACATTTATCAAGGACGATATATACAATACAAGTTATGTACATATTGTCAAGATGTGCAAAATGAGGTGCTTGAATATGAATGTAATGTCAGCTTAGGTCTCAACCAACTGGGACACATAGCAACAGGCTCATGGACAACAGTAGGCAAAAGCACAAACAATCAAGGACAATATCAGAATAATACCAGCATTAATTATGTCATTGACATAAAATATGTGATTGTGAGTTATTACATATATTCTGCATGAAAACACTTGTACAACTGTAATGATTTGCCACTAATCTGTAATGGGAATGAAGGACACCTTCCTCAAAAATCACCACTTTGTGGATGTAAGATGGACGCTGTTACACCTGCAGTGTAAACTGCAATTTCCAAGCAATCCAGGCGAGCTCAGAGGTTTCCTTGCATGACATATCTCTGTGACTGTGCCTGATTTGAACATTATACCAGGGTAGGTATAGAAGCTAAGTTCCATACAATGTAACAGTAGCACCACCATATATGTCTGACTTTAACAGTGTCACATTGCACTTTATGGAGTATGATAGCATCATTATATGTTGAGAAGAACATGTTAGGAGGAGTATCTGACATGGATGAGAAGTCATATCTTGGTGTAAAATTGTCTCAAAGAATTGCTTGAATATATATGTAGTAGTTGCCTGCTGTCAGGTTAGAAACCCTAAATATCTAGTTACATAAGCTGGAGAGCACAGTACTTAATGTTACTGCCACAGCACAATTTTGACTTGAATAATGCTAGAGTGCACTTTATATAGGATGACATCATCAGTGTATGCTACAAGAAGATGTTCGGAATGTCTGACATAGCTGTGGACTCACATGCCATTCTAAAATTGTCAACATACTGATTTTGAATGAACATACACCCACCAGTTGAGCATAGTGAAACTAAAACCATTACCTAATTACCTGCTTAACACAGTACTTAACGGAGGCAGCACAGCACAAGTCTGGTTTTTAGAGTGTCAGACAACACTTTAGAGTTGATGACATCAGCAATGTTTGGTGGGAAGAAGATGGTAGTAGGAGTGTCTCACATGCTGTTTAACCACAGTTAAAGTGTGTCAGACAATGCTTTATAACTGATGACATCAGCAGTGTATGTTTGTGAGAAGATGTTGAGAGGCGTGTATGAAATGGCTGGGTAGGCATGTATGACTGTCAAAGTATTTGCTCTCCATTGGACTTGATTTCCGACAGTAGGATACAGACTCATGCTCTTATGACTACATGCACACACACACACATGACATCTCCCTCTCTCTCTCTATACATATATATATATATATATATATATATATATATATATATATATATATATATACGCCACCATCCACAGGTGCAAGAATGTAACCCATGCCATCAATTTTGTCAAAGAGCTATGTATTTCCTAGGTGCATCACAGGAACACATATCACACATACATCTTTTATAACACCCTGAAGGGAAGAATGCACTGTCATCTCCTAACAGCTATTCATCACAAGGAATACTTAAATGTGGCCAATAAGATTTTTGGGAGATCACTGTGGCAAAAGTAATACACTCAAGTAAATCATCCCTTGAAGATGTGTGGCAAGATACATGCAAAAGGGTCCAAAGTATTAAATTATTGGTGTGACGATAGCTGAGAACAGTGGGACTATAATGTCCTTTGATGTGTATGGCCTACACATACTTAGGAGTTGTGGTATATAGGTTCATAGGTTCATAGGTAGATACTAGGCTATCTGCCCTAGGGCATTTATAAGCCTAGCCAGATTGTATTTGGCTTCTGCCTCCCTATTAGATTAGTCTACTGTGCCTCTGTAAAGTAGGTCACAGAAGGTACCCTTTAAGATTAGTTTACTGTGCCTCTGTCTAGCAGGGACACAGAAGAGATCTCAGGGGTGAATTTGCGATTTCCCATCCACGCGTCCAGATTTCGCTTGAAGAGGGTCAGCGAGGGGCTATGTCTAACATGAATTGGGATTCTATTCCATAGTGAGGGGAGCCTCTGGGAAATGAATCTGTCCCTCCAGCATGTCCTATTTATTTTTGTGCTGAGGTTTTAGTCCCTGTAGCATGTAGCTCTAAGGGACCTGGATTTTTTGAGGTGGAGCATGTCCATTAATTCTGGGTTTGACATGGCTTTGTACGTCAGGCATAGATCACCTCTGAATAGGCGGTAAGCAACTAAGTAGAGCTGGAGTTTCTTTAGTCGAGCTGCATAGGACATCTGTTTGTAGCCCACGATCCTCTTGGTGAGGTACTTTTGGGGTCTCTCCAGTTGCTGCATGTGTCGGGTAAGGTACATCCCAAAAGGGACATTGTATTTAATTATGGGCCTGATGAGTGACGAGTAGAGGGGCACAATGATCTCTCTTGATCTAGATGCGAACCCTTTCGTGATAAGGTGGGCTATATAGAAGGTCTTTCTAGCCACTTTGGCAATGTGATTATCAAAGGAGAGATTACTATCTACGTTGGTCCCCAAATCTCTAATTACTTCTTCCGTACTTAATGGATTACCACCTATGTGGTAATTTGTGGGCACTTTGTTTTTCCCAAAGGGGATGACTATGCACTTTTTAGCATTTAGCTTGAGGCCGTGGCTCTGGCACCAAGCATCCGTCTCTGTGAGACCCTTTTGGAGGATGCTTGTATCAGCTGGAGATTCGATTATGGCCCCTAGTTTGCAGTCATCTGCGAACTTTGTCAGCCATAATCCCCCTGTGTTAGCCTGAACCTCAGAGAAGCATATAACGAACAAGAGAGGTCCCAGAACTGAGCCCTGTGGGATGCCACTTGTAAATGGTTTGGATTTGGACATGGCACCTGCGATTCTGACCATGTGGATTCTATCCCTGAGCCAGTTTGCAACCCATCTTGTGATATAGGGGTTGATATTTATGCTGGTAAACTTATTTATGATGCCCGAGTGGGGTATTGTGTCAAAGGCTTTTGCGAGGTCCAGGTAGGCTGTGTGGACTACCTTGCCCTCATCTATGGCTTTGGCAACTGTTTCAAAGAAATCAACTAGGTTTAAGAGGCAAGATCTGCCCTTAACAAAGCTGAATTGGGTAGGGTCCAGTGTCTGGAGGCTCCCAATGTCTTTGTTTATGAGTTCCATGATAATATGCTCCATAGCTTTACAGACCAGACTAGTCAGGCTTATGGAGTGATAGTTCCCAGGGTCCATTGTGGCACCACCTTTGTGGAGTGGGACCACTGTAGCTGTACGCCATTCTTTGGGTACATATCCTTTAGTAAGGCTAAGTTTGAACAGTGCCTTAATGTGTGGGTTCAGTTCTTCTAAGACACAGCCTGGGACACCGTCCGGTCCCATAGATGCTGTGTTTTTTGCTTTGGAGAGGGCAGCTTTCACCTGTGCATCTGTGATGTCAGGGAGGTTACATTCAGTTGGGATAGGCATTTGCTCCTTTGGGGGGGAAGGGGGGGAGAGGTCTGCGCTGAATCTGTCAGCCAGGATGTTGGCTATATCTGTAGGTTCAGTATATTTTGTACCGTTATGCAACAATTCAGAGCATATTTGGGAGTTTCCACCTATATTCCTGACATAACTAAAGAAGGCCTTGTGATTATCTTTAGTGCCTAGGGCAATTTTTCTTTCAAAACTGGCCTTTGATGATTTTATGAGGGATCAAAGTTTCTTGCTAATACTGATCAGAGATGCCTTCCCTTTTTGGGATTTTGCTCTGTCATGTAGTAGCTTCCTCCTTATGTTGTATTGCTTATTTATGGCCGGGGTCCACCAGACAGGTCTCCTGTTTTTGGAGGAGTGAGTCTTGGTTTTATTTGGAATAGCACAATCCATGCATTCCTGCAGGTGCTCATAGAATGCATTTGTAAAGGATTCTGCGGATTGGGCTATATTATCCTCTGGCCCGGGGGTTTTGAAGGATTCCACCTCAGTCTTGAGAAGTGCAAAGTTGGCTTTTGAGAAATTCTTTACCGTGATTTCCTTGGCTGGGGGTGGGGACAGGATACGGATGTCCAGGGAAATTTGTTTATGTTCTGATCTTACCAATGAGGGGTTTACCTCTGGTGTGGAACACAGAGTCCCCATGTTGGTGATTACCAGGTCTAATATGTTGTTTCCTCTTGTGGGAGTGGTGACCAGTGATTTGTCACCACTGTGGGCATATGCTGGTGGAGGTTCCGCTTACTATCTACCTGAGTACCCAGGTAATGTACCACATGGTCTGCTCATAGGTGTGTGCTGTCTGTATGGTAATTAGCTAGTGTATTTGTTTTCATAAAGAAACGAACCATGATTTTTTTCCTTTACTGTGCCTCCATGGCTCTGACATCAGCCCTATGTGTGTGTTAGACAAAGGATTTGTAGGTTTGTCTTGACTTATGAGGCTTAAATACTGAACAGGAAAAGGCCTAGTACAAAGCCTTGAGTTACAGACCTGGTCACTGGAGTCTAGCTAGAGGTGACTTCACACTCTTCAACATTATGCGCCCTGTATGTGATCCATTTGTCTACCCACTTGGTGTTTATGCCCACTTAAGACAGTTTCTCTGTAACACCTGAGTCTGGATTTGTGTCAGATGCCTTGGACAAGTCAAGTTATGCAAGATGGCAGTCATTTCATCATGCATGTCCTTGGTGACTTTCTTGAAGATGTCAAACAGATTTAATATGCATGATATAGCCTTAACAAATCAAACATCCATTTGGTACATAGTTTGGAGATTATTTGTGTCCTTTTTGATAATGTCTATGAAGAGTCATTGGTATGCCTAAAAGATTAGAAGACTCAGGATGATGTGTCTATAACTCCATGTATAAGGTGATGGCCCCCCTTATTCAGATGGATGACAGTTACTGAACACCCTTCTGCAAGGTCATAGGCTGTTTGTAGGCTGTGTTTAAGAGGGATCCAATTGTGTCTGCTCGGTCAGGTTTTATGTCATGGTATGGGCAACATGGGATGTTCTCAGGGCCATTGATTCTGTGTTTTTAGCCTTAGAAAGCATACAGATGAGCTGCTGAGAATATAAACTGAGTAATGTTTGCATGTATATTTTGACTGATGACCAGTGGCAACAAGGGGCGAAGTGTGAGACAAACTGTCAGCTAGCATATTGTCTATTTTCTCTGGCTGAGTATGGTTGGTGGCATCCACAAACCGCTCTGTGCTTAGTTGTGTACTCTCCTTAAAATTTCATATTATTTAAATAAATGATTTGTGACACTACCTCCAAATATAACCTTGGTTATGCATCATATGCCACCCAGGTGGTGCTGTTCACAAAGTCATACAACTGTACCAATGTCAGGTAATTACATCAATTACACAACATATACCTATATATTTTTTCATTGGAAAGCTGTGTTTGAGCACCTTGATACCATATAAGGACAAAACAAATAAGTTGGTTGTGTCTCAAGCAGAACATTTACTGACACAATTGCTGATAATCACACAGTGGTGCTGGTGCCCACTTTATTAATCCTTTGAATAGCAACACAATTAAGCATGAAATGTATTCCACAATGTTGCATTCAAATCAAAACTTGATATTTCTATGTATATCACATCATTACAACATGTGGATGAAACAAGACTCATTTGCCCATGCAAGCCATATGAATATATATTGATATATGTCACAGATCATTTAATAATGGTAGGTATACACATGCACACCTGTGCCATACTGTAAGTGTCACTGTGATGGTTCAATAAGAACTGTGTAGAATGTTGATCTGATCCAGTACAAAAACACATGCCTTACTATGCCAACAGCATACATAGCATCACCCATGTCAACAGTTGTCAGAAGGCATGCTACTACAGTTGTTATGGGAGGAACATGTAATGAAATGGCAGCAGTGTCCATCAATACATTACCTCACATTACAGCTTGTAATATCTTCTTATAGGCCTAGCATACATACATACACACTTCAACATAGCACATGTCAATGACAGCAACATTGACATGTGAAATGTTCATATGGTCATAGGTCATTATTAAGCTAATGGCCAACATCACATAAAATCCTAATCATTATTATTTCATTTAAACCAAACTCCATATATCTATATGCTGGAAGGTAGTAAGGCTATGTACACATGTGTGTATTTGTTTTATTGCATTACATAGTGCCTCTCTCTCCATATGTGACGTGTTCACCACCCCATGACAGAATTAGCAATCACACATCACTGGTCTGCAGCTGTCTTGCAGAGGCTCATGGAAGGAAATCTGCTTCATGATGTGTGTGTGCATCTTTGGCATGAGGGCATCCTTCACTCCTCTGCAGGAAGAATGCCATGTCGCCAGATGGAAAGGGGGATGTTGGATGTATGGGGCTACATTAAAGGCTCTTCTAAGTGGTAGTGAAATGAAAAATAATTCAAATGATCATACAAGGGCTGTTATATACCACCAACCACACACACACACACACACACACACACACACACACACACACACACACACACACACACACACACACACACACACACACACACACACACACATACGCAACAGTAGACTGTGCCTGATTTGAACATTATACCAGGGTAGGTATAGAAGCTAACTTCCATACAATGTAACAGTAGCACCACCATATATGTCTGACTTTAACAGTGTCACATTGCACTTTATGGAGTATGATAGCATCATTATATGTTGAGAAGAACATGTTAGGAGGAGTATCTGACATGGATGAGAAGTCATATCTTGGTGTAAAATTGTCTCAAAAAATTGCTTGAATATATATGTAGTAGTTGCCTGCTGTCAGGTTAGAAACCCTAAATATCTAGTTACATAAGCTGGAGAGCACAGTACTTAATGTTACTGCCACAGCACAATTTTGACTTGAATAATGCCAGAGTGCACTTTATATAGGATGACATCATCAGTGTATGCTACAAGATGATGTTCGGAATGTCTGACATAGCTGTGGACTCACATGCCATTCTAAAATTGTCAACATACTGATTTTGAATGAACATACACCCACCAGTTGAGCATAGTGAAACTAAAACCATTACCTAATTACCTGCTTAACACAGTACTTAACGGAGGCAGCACAGCACAAGTCTGGTTTTTAGAGTGTCAGACAACACTTTAGAGTTGATGACATCAGCAATGTTTGGTGGGAAGAAGATGGTAGTTTTGTTGACATTAGCATATAATATTTTTATTTTAAAATATATTTGTTACCTGTGTGCTTTGAACCCATAATATCTGAATACACTATTACAGTTGACTTCTACAATTGCCTTGAGCTGCAGAATGCCGCATGCATACTTGATTTTATAGTTAAGATATGTATGCTTAATTTTCTACTAATGTATAGCACAGCAACACTTTTGATAAAGTAATCATTATTTTGTGTTACATACGTACACTTGCTTCTCTTAGTCTTTCCAAAGTTTCAGCATGGGCTTCCCTGTTCACTGAAATCTTGTGGGCAGCTATAAAATAAAAAGGAGAGAAAAAGAGAAGAGTATTTTGCCTACCAGTGTTGGCTATATCCAGCTGTCTATATCATTTAGAGTATGTTTATCTGTATACTTGCACAACTGTAGGATGTCTGTAGTCCTAAACTCAACCAGCCATGGGTTGAGATGTGCCTGCTTGCACCTTTTCAGGTCATTGTAATGATACTTGCATTGCTCTCCAGTGCATAGAATGCCAGTTGCATTAGAGACAGCCTTGACAAGACTATTCCAAGCCCCTTATTTATATTGAGAGCTAGTATAGTCCCCCTGCAAAAGCTTATGACTGTGGTGCTTTACAAAGAGTCCAATGAATATTCTGGACTCCCTTACACTCCATTTTTGGGCCCTATATTGTACACCTTCCTTTCTTGCTCCTGCCACATCCACACAGGTCAAACAGCAACAGTTAAAGTGTTTTCCTGCCAATTTGTGATATCTTGTTTAACTGTCAGTCTGCAAACCCCACACAATAATGCCAGCTACATTTGTGCAATGTTAAGCAGACAGCAAAATTGTCAAACAGAGGCAAACACAGTTTTTAAAATAGGAAAGGTAATGTCACAGCTACCATTAGTTTATGGGCTGGATGGTGCTGTACCTCCTTCCCACAGTATAAGTGCTTGTCAGACATGCTTATTTAATTACATAGACAAATTAAAGAGTGACTGGTTAACCATGTTATGGTTGTGGTTTATACATTCATGTGTATATGACTATCAATAAAGTATGAAGTCCATCCGAGTGCAGAAAAGACATATATGCATTAGAAAATGGAAATTTTATTTGTATAGACTTGTTATAGCGCGCTGCTGGCACAGGCATTTTGAGCAGGCATTCTTTGTCAGATAGACAGCCTGTTAACTTTCATCACAAGTGTTATTGTTAAAACTGTGTTATCTTACAATTTCCTTATGTTATTTCAGGGAAATGTAAAATGCCAATGACACAGGGGTCCAGTGCTTTTAAGATGGCCCATAGACACCTCTAGAGGAGTTCTGGGCTGAGTGAAAGTTGACTGGCAATCATATAAAATTGACTTTTCTGTTTAAAATTTGTACACATTTTGTGAGAACTATGTAGAAAACATATACAACAAATGAATTATGTGGTATTCTTTTGTTTGTGCACACTTTTCATTTGCCTTTTTTTTTGGAGGGGGGGGGTGAAGCAGCCAAGTACCATCTGTGTGTTGCCACAACAAAAGTTGTGTGTGTTTAAAGAAGTTTGTTCTTGAAATTGTGTAGTCTTCCTGTTATTTTGGCGGTGAACAATAAATGACTAAAGTGGCATTCTTTTGTTTCAACTAAACAATGGTTTGTGTGTGAGTGTGGTATGGTACAACCACATAACCTTCAATTTTAATAACTGAATTGTGTGTCTCCAGTGCTTACATTTGAAAAAAAAATGTATATGTGTATGTATATATATATATATATATATATATATATATATATATATATATATTTATATATATATATATATATATATATATATATATATATATATATATATATATACATGTATATATATATATATATATATATATATATATATATATATATATATATATATATATATGTGTGTGTGTGTGTGTGTGTATGAGCAGGAATTTATTTAATTACGTGATATTTATGTGTTGTATCCTTCTCTGTTTTATGTCACATAGGAGTATGGCACCTATGTGACATGGTATCCATGTAAACCCCTTTTTAGTGACACTATAAAGTATTTCATTGTCCAGGCATTCAGGTGCCACAGCACATTTTTGCTTGGGAGAAGATGTGGGGATATGGCTGACAGAATGCAGATTTGTAACCAGATAGTCAATGATGTGAATGCCATAGGGGCACACAGGACATATGATCAAGTGCATTATAGGGAAACTGATATGATTTCATCAGCTCAGAGGAGATCAGGAGCAGTTGCCCTTGAACAGCAGGCTATGGGGGGCTGCTACAGAGCCACCACTAACACCAAATGAAGAGTTCCTGTCCACTGTCAGAGATCCAAATGGCTTAGTGGAAACTGTATACCAACATGTGATTGATGTTGGTGCTGGTGTTTCTGGGAGAATAAGTATGTGCCAGGTGGAGGTTCCAGGTAAGCTTACATATGTCATGTTGTAAGATGTGGTTGCATAGTAAAATACAGAAAAATGTAAATAATGCTTCATGGTGTTTTTTTGTTTTTATTTTTACATGAACCTATTGATAACTTATTATACTTAATGGGGTTTGGGTGAACATGTCAACCAAGTTTCAGTTAAAATTATTGTTAACAGACATATAGGCAAAAATTATGTATAAAGTGTTATGATAATTGCAACCTTACCTTGCTTCATTTCTTCTAGGACCATCCTACATACCAAGTGTGGAGTCATCTGCACATGGTAAGGCAAACATTTTTATTTGATTATCGATGAAAATTTGTCAGAGATATGCATTTATTTGTATGTGTGAGGTGGGTATAATGAGTATTGTGTGTATTACTGCACCATCTATGTGACCAGTGTTTGTTATCATATAAAATTTTTTAAATATTTAGTGTAGGTATTAATTTATTTCGTGGGTTTGCTGATTATTATGACAGATGATCCTGACAATGGAAGTGTAAGACTCTTTCCACCTGATGTCAGAGTCTCACCAGATAGTCGGGGGGACATTAACACTGAGGTTGACATTCAGCCATCTCCTGCATTTTCCTCAGACACAGTCAGTAGGCCTACAGTGCACAGTTCACATACCTCAACCTGACCAAAGCTTTTGACACAATGTCCCACTTAAGAATAGTAGAAAAGCTAAATAAATTGGGAATAAACCCTTATGTCACCCAATGGATTGTTACCCTGGTCACAGATAGGATGTAGGATATCAATACAGGGGAAGCTTCTTCCACAATGAGACTAGTCATCAGTGGAGTCCCCTAGGATTTAGTGCTTGGACCTCTCCTGTTTTGCCATCTACTTCTGTGATGTAAAAAACAATACTAAATAGCTCTGCTTAACTAAGTTTGCAGATGACTGCAAGCTCGGAGCAGTCATTTAATCCCCAAATGACTTAGCTATCCTACAGGAAGGTTTGTCCCAAACAAATAACTAATGCAAAACTCATGGACTGAAACTAAATATCAAAAACATATCCTTCATCTAACCTGGGGAACTACCACATTGACGATACGCCCCCAAGACTTTACCCAGTTATTCAGGATTTGGGGATTTATGCTGCCAGTAAACTAACTTTTGGCAAACATGTATCTCTTGTGAGAAAGTCTTTCTATATTGTGCAGCTTATGAACAAAGGGATTTTGTCTAGATCTAGAGATGTCATTGCCCCCCTTTACTCAGCCTCATTAGGTCAGTCATTGAGTATATTGCCCCCTTTGGCATTTATCTGTCCAGACACATGTAACAACTGGAACACCTAGAGATACCTTACTAAAAGGATACAAGGCCCAAACAATATGTCCTACATGGACCAACTCAGTGCCCTGTCACAATACTATATGTCCTACAGACTGCTAAGAGGTGATCTGTATATGGCATACAAGGCATCCTTCAACCCATTACTGGTGGTCCTACATCACATCAGCAAGCTAAATGACATCAGTAATACTCATTCTAGCGATCTAAACCTCTTCTGCAACTTCAACAGAATGGTTTGAAGGGATAGGTATATCACATAGAGAATACCACTGTCCTGGAACAGACTTCCCATCCAGATAAAACAAAGCTCATCCCTGTCCATATTCAAGTGCAACTAAGATCTATTAATAGGTAAGAAAACGTTTAGACCAGGACTGTGCCTTGTGGTACTAATGAACAGAGGTAGCTCCTAAATTCTGTATCCCATGCATGGGTCCTCTCAAACATATTTGTTGTATGAGCTTCTCACTAGGAATAATATATAATTATCAATCATGGGAGGGGTAAGATCAGTCTAACACAAAATGGGATAAGTTAATTCAGCAACAAGAGGGAAATTGGATAGGCATAAAATAGCCCACAAGGGTAGCTAGGCTAGTATTTACTTATGAAGCTATGAACAGTTATATTTTTATGCATATGGCACAGGTGGAAAGCTAAATCTGCAGAATTAATGTTGTTGTTGTGTCTTTCGGCTTTTCTCGGTTAGGGGTCGCCACAGCGGAACTCCGGTCTGCTAATGATTGGCAGTAGATTGTTACGTGCCGAGTTGCCAGCTCTGACGCATGACCTTCAACAAAGGTATGCCCATTCACACATGTCTCCACGCAGAAGACACTCTAGCTGAGAATCAAACCGGACAGCGTCTTACTGTGAGGCGACAACGCTACCACAGCACCACCACCGCAGTCATTATAGCATAAAAATTGGGAAATATTTAACACTGCAGCTAAGTTTAAGTCTTAATTATCATGAAAAAGTTGAAAGGGTTAACAGGGATTTTATTATTTCTTTTTTATTCTCTTTTATTGTAAAAGTGTTTCTGTTTTTTCTTAATGAAATGTTCTGTTAAATATAAATATGATATTTTAATAAGGCAGCCTTACTCTTTTCGATAGATGTTGTGGGAATCTTTTATAGCCACCCTAGCTACCACCATCTCAGACAGCTAGGACGTTGGTTTAATATCTCATATGAAGGATTGTACATTAAGGAGTACATCTCTCCTTTCATACTGAACAGCAGTGTCATTAATGAAAAATAAATTCAAGCTTCTCAGTGGAAATAGAACTCACAGCTTTATCATGTTTCAGCATCAAAGGAGAGTATGTTACCTGCTGACAACAGTAAAAATATTTGATGAAGTTTTGTTTACGTTGATCAATTTAAACAACTCAAGTGAATGTTTTCTATATGCTTGTACTCACTGTACCTATTGGCAATCAACCTTTCCGTCTCTGTTTTGACCACATTTGTTCCCTATATTTGGTATCCTCGGTGCACAGGTAAGAGAGAGCTGAAGATGCCATTATTCTGGCAGCCATGATGGCCTTGCCCTTCATTAGTATCTCAACAATAAAGGCATTGTATTATGTCTTATCTCTATGCCTGGGTGGTGGAGATTGTAACCCATGTGAGCACATGACCTGCAGTACCTTCCAACTGCAAGTGCTTGTTTTCAAGAACTCATGGTGAAGGCGACTGAAAAGCAGTTTAGTGAGCCAAATGGTATGAAGAGAAATTTGACTTCAAACTCATTTTCCAGGATTTTCAGGAAAGAGCCGAGACTGTGAATAAGACAGTAGCACAATGATTATAGATTCATAGAGTGCAAGGACTTGCTTTCATTGAGGGGGCACAATATCCTTTTGAACGGCTGCACACTGAAAGTCAATTCACTGATTACTGCTTGTTGAGAGTCAGTTCATCTACAGTTAGACTTTCTATCATAGACAGGGGAAAAAGTCCTCTGCATGTAGTTCAGACTGCTGCCCTTTCTGCATAATTACCATAATTACATAATTTTGGAGATGGCATGTGTAAGGGAGTATGGAAGATGCTGTCCTACAACTGCTGGGATTTAGAAGGTGGGATTTCTCTCTCCTTTGTCCTCCACTTGATCATCAAGCCTCCTGTGCTTATACTCTGTTCATTCCCCCCAAAATGAGAGACTTTCTTACTGAACATTTTTCCTCCTTGGGGTGAGATTCATACATACTACTGGTGGTGGTGCTGTCATTCATGTGGGAGGATTAAGGGTTTTTTTTCTTTGTGCTTCTAAGGCTTCCCTTTGTAAACTTATTGATTCAGAAGACAAGACATGCAATGAGCCTTTTCTAGGAATGTCACCAACTTCTTTGAATCATTTCACCATGAAAAGTCCTGACCAGTTTGTTAGCAAGCACCTCCATCTGCTCTCCACTCTACACCAGGGATTCCAGGTATGGAATACAAACCCTAGGCATCCATATCCAGCCTTTCTGCCCTAGAAAGGTGAGCTGTCATTGCTTGGATCTGCCACCTCCTTCCCTGGATGCCTCCACTGCCTAACTCCTAATCAAACCCAGGACATTTGGGATGCAGTTAATGTTTTACATGTCTGTGCCACGGGGTTGACATTTGCAAGATTTCTTACTATGTTGATAACTGTAGTTAGTAAAGGAACTAGTCTGCTTTATGTGTACAGGGAATCATTTTCACAAGTACAATAAGTTACGGGTCTATATTAGAACATTGAAGTTTCAGGTCTTTGAATGTTCTAATATCAACACCTAATAAGCGAAAGCTGAAAATAGCAAAGTTTTAGATAACCAAATTCTTTCCTATGGAAAGAATTTGGTTGTCCATTCCTGTCGCTTTGCTATTTTCAGCTCTGTGGTGGAAAGTTACAGTCGGGTTCAGGGAAGTGTGTGATTGTGTGGATGTGAGGGTTAGGGTGGGATAGGTGAGTTAGGGTTAGGGTGCGGGTCAGGTGTGTGTGCGATAGTGACGGACCTTAAGGTTAGGATTTGGTTTAAGGTAAGTGGATAGATAGTGGTGTATGTACAGTTTAGTGTAGGTTTAGATGTAAGATTTTAGGTGTATGTGTGTGGATTGCTGTTTATTTGGTGTGTTTGTGTTGTGTGTATGTGTTTTGGAACAGCAATTTTTTTCCCCTAGGAAAAAATCCGATGTTCTAAATTTTTGGTTTTACTGGTTTTCGGTTATTAGGTGTCAATATTAGAACATTCGAAGACCTGAAACTTTGATGTTCTAATATAGACCCTAAGTTACAAGGCAAATTAATGGCTGACATGCTAGAATGCCATTAAAGAAATTAACTAAAGTCTCTCTTGGGTACATTGACTAGCAAGGTGGTTACAACATAACATATAGCTGGAGAAGATATATTGTGCAACTGAGTTAGAAGACTGTTTTCTGATAGTGAGCATGGTCTGAAACATGTTTTTATGTAGCCTTTGGTAGACTGGCTAAATGGCTAATAGTAGAAGTAACTGGGTGATTGGGAAATGATGATGAAGCAGTTTTATCTCAAGCATTATTTAGAATTATAGAATGAGAAGAGGCCAAGAATTTATTTGGACTGCAGGTTAGAGATTGCCTTCCTTATCAATGACTGATATCAGAGTATAGGCAAAGAGAAAGAAATAGGGGGGTCCAAAACGAAAGACCAGCACTGGTAGAAATGTTAATAGAATCTAGAAATGAAACTGCCATTAAAAAATATATAATTAGAGCATATAAAACATTGACTGATAACTATAAGAATCAATTATATGAGGTTAGAAAGGATTGGGAGGAGAGACTGGATTAGCAATTCACAAAGAAACAATGGGAGAATACATGTATGTTTCCCAAATATGCAACAAAATCTACAAGATTTAAGATTTTGGCTTGGAAATGTTTACATAGATATTTTTATACTCCCAAGTAGACTCCAGAGAATGTTTCCTCAGGTAGACAGCAAATGCCGTATGATGGGGAGGAAAGAGGTACTTGGGAACATGTTTTCTAGGAGTGCAGTGGGTTGTCAGACCTTAAGGATTCCCTGCAGGATGCACTGTCAGAGATGCTGAGTGGGCAGATTGGTGTGATGAGACAGATGACTTTTCTGAGCTATGATAACAGCATCAGAATTGCCTAAACATGTTAAGCAATTACTATAAAATGGAAATCAAACTCTAAACCAACTATATTAGAAGCAGTGAAGATAGTAACAGAGATAAAACAACTGAAACTGAGATCTTTAGAAAAGGGTAGGAGCAAACTACATAGGAAAAATAGGAATTGTGAGAACAATACATACAGAGGAGGAATGATTTACTTTCTTAGAGGCAAGTACGATTTACTTTCTTTCCATAATGTGCAAAGCCAGCTGGATGAGAACTTTATGCTTGCAAATTTAGTACACACTGAAAACAGTGGACGTAATAAGACTAATGGTGATGAAGATCATTCCTTTGTAACAAATGACAGAGCAGATACTACTGAATTAGAAGCTGAAGATTCTTCAGATCTGCTCAGAAAAGATATTCTTGTAATTGAAGATTCTATTATTAGAGGAACTGATACTTACATTTGCATAGAAGATAATGAACATTGAATAGTGTTATGCTTGATAGGAGTAAAAATAGAAAATGTGAGACAAACCTTGGAATGTCTTAATGTAAGGAAGTACAGATCTGTTTTTATTCGTGTTGGTACAAATGATCTCATCCGCAAGGACTCTCTGACTGTTAGTAGGGAACTTACAGCACTCTTAGTATAGCTTGTGCTGGTGTTAGGATGCATTTCTCACAAATCACATATAGAAAGGATAATCAGGTCACTAGGAATGAAAAGATTTTTGGGGTAAATACTACATGGAAAAAATGTGCCTTTTTAAAAACATGGAAATGTGTAGAGAATCCAAGCCTAGTTTTGGGCACACATGTTCAGACATGATGGCATGTATTTGTCAAGATTAGGGAAGAGAATTTTTGAAGCAGATATTTGTTAATATTTTACAAACTCTCATCATTACCTGATTCTTTAATAGGTTTTAATTTATTTGATTTTTAATTTCAGACATTAATATGGGTTTATCTATTAATTTCTTTTGATCCTCAATCAATATTTTTATTTTTATTTATTTTAACATTTCTTTATCAAGAAATCCGACTTAGAATGAAACCAATTTTCAGCAGAGGTCCGGGAAGAAACACTCCAGATGAATGTCTTTGTAACATGGGAGGAAACCGGAGTACCTGGAGGAAACACACATGAATGTAGGGAGGACATGCAGACTCTGCACAGAAGGCACCCCAGCCAAGAATCGAAGTGGAGAACCTCTTGCTATGAGGCACCACCGTCCTACAATATCTTGGTATTCTTGAATTATTCACATGGACAATGCAAACTGGAAAATTTGTCAGTGGTAATGGCATTGTTTTTGGAAGGAAAGACATAATCAATGGAATAGGAAAAAAGTCAATTGTTTAGGTGTGGCCTGTACGCCAACATACTCCTCACAGACTTTTAAGGAGTGCTAGGAAGATGAATGTGTGAAGTTCATTTAAAAAAGTTACTTAATTTGGCCTAGAGCTCTTCCTTACACAGAATGTTACAGACTGGCAAGGTTTAAAGTCATTAGTAGCTGTGCTAATTATTTGCCTGAACTTTCTAATATCCATTTCCTAGAAAACTTGATTCAATGTGCATATGTTTAATGGTTATCAACACATGTTCTAATAACAGATGCAGACAAGTAAATCCAGGTATAGTAGGGCAAAAAGACACACATGAAAACATTTTAGGAGGAAGGAATACATGCTGTGCTACAGACCAATGTGTCAATCCAGTCATTGTTGAGTGTATATCTGCAAATAATTCGGCTTTTATTCTTTTTCTAGTTCCTGTCCATACTTGTAAGATGTTTTGCTACACATCTTCATTCCAAGACAGAAACAGTATGACAGTTTGCAATAAATACTGTGATAATAAGCACCTGTAGTTTTGAGGATATCTTCAGCATATCCTGTTTATTCATAAGGCAAAGCCATAAAGTATTTACAATGCATTGTCATTGAAATGATACAGTCATGCAGGCTTGGTGTATCATAAAAGCATCTGCACTACATCAAAGAGCTAGATATGTTGGCAAGATGGATATGTTTCTCAGAAGATCTCCATGCTCTGTAATAGGCTTCCCATCCATGTGAAACTGAGTCTATCCCTAACCCTATTTGAGCGTAACCTTGACCAATGGATGGGAAATCAGAAATGTACCCTGTGTCTGATCCCCATGTCTCTGATAGACAAAGGCAGATAGTAATGCCCAAACTAAAATACCTTCCCACATGACCTCTAGGAAGTTTCTACCTAGCATACCCCTTCCTAATAAACACCTATGGTAAACATGGACACAACTGGGTTGGATTGTACGGCTAGGCATATAAAGACCCTGGCGGTCCTTAGCTTAGTATATACCTTTGAACTTATACAAGACATACAGGGATGGTGACAGACACAAAGAGGTGTGGACACCATGACTGGGACAGCTCAGAGACTTCAGAGGTGCATTCTCATCCAGCATGGACACAATAAGAATCTAGTCCTCACCCTCTGATCTGTCAGCACTGCCTCCTGTCAAAGACACACTGGACAGTATTTGACAGTTCATTGACATGGCACTGAGGCCACTCTCCAGTATCTCCTCCACAAGCCTTGTCAGCTCTTTATGGGTAACACAATCGCAACCTCTACTGGCACTGCACCAACCCCCAGGGCAGAGCTACTTGTTGAAGCTGAAGGAGGTAGTGCAGGAGCTGTGAAAGCAACACTGCCAAACTGTGACCCAGAAAAGTTGAATGTCACTGCTGCCTGTGGTGGTGTTGCCACAGCATTCTGTGGAGTGTTGGTGGTCTGATCCTCTGTGGCTGGTCTAGCTCCCTGTACTAGTGGTCATTCATGCTGCAACAAGAATCATAGTCTAAATGTGACCATAAAAAATAAAAAAAGGAAGAATTATCATGGGGGGAGCAACAAAATATATCACATTCCATCCATATTGCCACCTACATATGTTAAGATTTGTCAGATCTGCATATGAGGGTGAACCTATGCCTATGTGTAAACATATATAATAGTCTCATCATCATTATACACATTAGGCTATATGTCATGTGACTATCGCATATATGCTTTATGCATTTCAAATCATAAAATCACAATATAAAATTATTACAATTTTAATATAATTACTAATTGCAAAATCTTACACTTTTAGGTAATGCACACTAATTGCTGCTTTTTAGATTTAAATCGATATCCAGCTAAGGTGACCAAAGCATCAGTTAATGCAATGTTCAAGAGCTATTTCAGCAGGCATGTTAGTTTATTATACATAGAGCATGCATACTCATTTGTGATTGTGTCAAGCAATTATGAACAGATACCCTCAGAACTGATAAAATAACTTAAAATTCTAACCTATTATTAAATGGTTATAATTCATGCCTAAGCCATACTTACCCTTTGCCTCTCTGAGGCATTGACATCTCTTCTGATGGACTTCACTATTCTTTTATACCATGTTAGATAATATACAGAAAAGAAAACAGAAAAAAAGAAGAATCATAATGAATGCATTTTTTGGTTGGCAAGCCATTTATTTTATTTTATTATACATTTGATGACTGGGAAAGTCCGACTGGACGCAGGTCCATTTTCAGCAGAGGCCCGGGGAGAAAAGCTCCCACATAAAACAATGCTACAAATACATTTTATAAAATATATAACCGTACTCTTAAGGCATACAAATATGCATATAAGAACATATTTAACATTTCTTCATAGACATATAAATCAATAGCATCAGAATAAAACATTGTTTGGTAAGAATAAGTATTCAGAGGTTAGAAACTTAGAGATGATCTTCGGCAGAATCCTTGCAACACTGCAATGTAACGGATTAGCCTGGGGAGTCACATGGGCACAGCCAATTGTTAAAATAGTAGGTTTTGAGTAGTTCCTTAAATAGTGAAGCAGCGCTTGTAGAAGTTATGTGATTTGGGAGTGAGTTCCAGATTTTTGCTATTGTACAGCTAAAGAGAGTTTTACCTGCTTCATTCTTATATTTGATTACATTTATGAGATTTCAGTCTGTTGATCTTAAGGCTTCAGTGGTAGTGTAGGGCTGTATTAGATCCAGTAGTGCTGGAGTTTTGTCAGGGAGGTAGTACAGTCTGTGGGCTGTGAAGAGTTGAGTACTAAGAAGTAGTTGGGGCAACTCAAGCCAGTTGAGCTGTTTGAGGGAAAGACAGTGATATGATTTATTAGAGGCACCTGTAGCAAACTTGGCAATCTTGTTATAGCAAGATGCCATTTTGTTTTGTTCGCTGTGGCGAAGATTCGTCAGGATTGGGGAGGCATACAGCAGGGTGGATAATAGGTGAGTTCTTGCAATAGTGGCATTGGTATAATTGGTCAGGAATTGTGTGTTCCTATACAGGAGACCGAGCTTTTTGTTTACTTTTTATGATTGTTTGGGCTATGTGTACGTCAAATTTGAAATTGTTGTCGATTACTATATGTTATTGGGGTGATTGAGGTATTATCCTTGGAGTTTATGATGAAATCATTATTTAGTGTAGGAGATCTACTAGGACTGAAGAGAATCAGTTTTGTTTTTTTTGGGTTGAGTATAAGTTTAATGCTAGAAAACCATGTTTCAGCCAGAGTAAAGTTATTCTGTGTTATTGTTTGAGGTTTGCTTAAGGTTGGGGCGGTGCATATGATAGTGGTGTCATCTGCATATTGCACTATAGAGGCAGAGGGAGAGGATGCAGCTATCTGATTTGGAAATATGGAGAATATTAAAGGACCAAGTATGGAACCTTGAGGGACTCCTATGGATACAGGTAGAAGGGAGGAGAGTTGGTTCTGCCAAAGCACTGCTTGTTGTCAGCCAGATAAATAGCTGTTGAACCATGATATGGTGAGGAATTTAATGTTAAGGGTAGACAGAGTTTTGAGAAGCATGCTGTGGTTGACCATATCAAAGGCTTTAGATAAGTCTAAGAATGCAGAGGATATGAAAAGTCTGTTGTTTCTATGGGTGTTGACTATGTTGGTATATGACAGTAGTGCTGTTGTGGTACTATGGGAGGGTCGAAAGCCATGTTGAGATGTTGATATAAGGTTATTTTTTAGGAGGTATTGCATTAGTTGTGAATGTACTACTCTTTCTAGTATTTTTGATAAAGGTGATACAATTGCGATTGGGTGGTAGTTG
Source organism: Protopterus annectens (assembly GCF_019279795.1). Taxonomy (NCBI): domain Eukaryota; kingdom Metazoa; phylum Chordata; order Ceratodontiformes; family Protopteridae; genus Protopterus; species Protopterus annectens. The sequence goes on from NC_056735.1 coordinate 426,962,271, forward strand.
GTGAGCTTAAGGGAGTTGCTGCCTTTGTGGAGTGGAATAATATGAGATATTTTCCACAGGTTAGGTACTTTGCATTCAGATATGGATCTGTTTATGAGGATAGACACAGGGTAGGATATGGTTTCAGCTGATAGTTGAAGGAAATCAGCGGGAAGTTTGTCAGCAGATAGCGTGGTAGGTTTTAGTTTTTTGAGGAGTTTAGTAATAAGTTGTGTAGGTGCTGGAGACAAGGAGAAGCTAGAGGGAGTCGGTTGTGTAGTAGGGTTAGTAGGGGTTGGAAAAGGTGTGGGGCTGGTGGTGCTATTTAAGGTGTTAGAAAGAGTTAGGACTGTTTCAGTAAAGAATTTGTTGAATTGTGTGGGGGTGTCCTCTTTGTCGGTTGGTACTATGGGTGTGGGAGTGCCGGTTTTACCTGGGTGCAGTAATTTATTTATTGAGGCCGAGAATTTCTGAGGGTTGTGAGCATGTTTTTCTTGTAAGGTTTAGTAGTATTTGGTTTTATCAAGTTTTATAAGTTGTTTGGTCTTGTTCCGGGGTGCTAAGTAGTTTTGTTATGAGGTAGTGGTTATAAGTTTATGATATTGAGCCCAGGCTCTGTCTCTGTCCTTCATTATGGATTTAGTTTCTATTGTTAACCAAGGGGCATAGTTTGTCTTAACTCTGATGGTTCAGGCTGGTGCATGACGGTTTAGGATTTTGAGAAAGGTTGAGTTAAAGTAATCTACTGCTTCATCTAGAGGTAGCTGTTTTAGGGGAGACCAGTTACAGTATTTTAGTTCGTTGTTTAGGTCCTTGGCTTTGAAGTTCTTTTTGTAGGGAACTATTCTAAAGATGGATCGGTTACTATGGTGGGATTTATTCCTAATAAGGTAGGTTGGTTGGTGATCAATCAAATTGTCTGGTAGGCATTCTGATTGGTGTGCTAAGGTGGGGACACACAGACGTATCCAATCTAAGATGGAGTGACGTTTGGATTACAAACTGAACAGTATGACGCTACCAGCAGTATAATTCAGTCAAATTAGTTGCAGCACACTACAGTTGGAAGACCATCATAAGGGTTACAGTTTCAGATATCCGGTCTATAAATAACAGAGTATTAAATAGCAGTTCGACTCAAACTATGTTAGGTCACACTATATTAACTAGAATTATTAACAAGAACAATGCTGTAACCACATGGACAACTAGAATCGACCCAACTCATTCACTCCGGAGCAGCTCTTTTGAGTGTGCACCTTTAACCCCTAGTGGGCGTGGCTTAAGTCTTTAAAAACTAAGTTATCACCTTAGAGTTCTAGAAAACTCTCATTGAAAGAGGTCAAATATCAATAGAGTTGTGTTTGCCATCACATATGGCTCAAGACAAAATATCCTGGTACCTTGTAAGTAACATGGTTTTGGAATTATTAATGCAAATATGAACAATCCATATTTGACGCCTAGAGCAGCAGTAGGGGTTAACTGCAGAAGACGCCTGGAGGAACACTCGGCTGTAATGAGTTAACGAATGGAATCTGTGACTGAAAGCTTCCAAACGCCACCACTAAGAAATAAAATAAAATAAAGCAGATGGAGCTAAAAAATAATGCTGAGACTATTGAGAATCACAAAACTGTGAGAAGTGATACCATATACTGTAGCTCTGAACGTGCGGCAGTTCAGTAAGATAATATAAACTGCATTTAAATAATATGGCAGTTAGAGCTAGTATTTAATGCTAAGACCATTAAAAAACACATAGCTGAGTAAGCAGACACCATATACTTCAGCTCTACACATACAGCAGTTCATTTAATTAATAAAAAATGGCACATAAATAATACAATAGTTAGAGACAGTGTTTAACACTGAGACTGTTGAGAAACCATGTTTCTGAGTAAACTAATATACTATGCTTCAGCTCTAAGCATTCAGTAATTTACTTAGAAGTCCTAAATTGATAGCATAGCATGTGTGTGTTGTTGTGAACACAGGAGCACATACAGGATGAAATGCAAAGCTGAATAGCTGGCTATTGAAATGGTAACAAATAAAAACATACATGAAGTGGATGAAATGCAATGCTGATATTGAAATGTAACAAAAAACGTACACGACCCCTACAGAGCAGCACTGGAGTAGTACAGGTACTCGCTGACGTACAGGGCCAGCAGCCTATGGGAGGGCAGGTCAGGAAGACTAGAAGAGGTATTTAAAAATGGAGCCCTAGAAGCCGGCATCACTATATGGTTTTAGGGGCAGGAAATGAGCAAGAAATCGGGGAGTGAGAAAACAGACAGGAAAATGAAAGGAAAGGAAGCAGAAGAGAATGTGGGAGGGGTGAGAAAGGAGAGGGTGCTGAGAGAGTAATAGAGCCAAGGAGATGAAGTGCAAAGTAAGAAAAACAATCAGTCAATGAAACGGTAATGAGCCAGTGGCAGGCATAAGATAAAGAGCAGAATAAGGAACTTTAGCTAGAGAAAATACAGAATAATGTTCTGAGAATGAGCTACATTTATTGTGAGCTACTTAACGGGCAACTATGGGACACAATATTTGATGGATGTCAGTTAGAAGTTTTATTTTGTTTCAATAATGTAAGACTACACAAGGGTGAAACAAAAGGATTTGTAGCAGAAATCTTACTTTTATAGTGCACCAAAATCTAGTAGGTCTAAGCATGGAAAATGCATGGGAGGAGAAAAATTAACTGGGCTTGGGTAGCTAAATTGCAAAAAGAAGGGATAACACTGTCAGCTAATGGCCAAACTTTGCAATGGCAATATGGTGGAACCCGAGAATAAAAGAAAAGAAACAGGCAGGAATGAGGAGGACAACGGAGAGAAGGGGGATTATACCTGGAACAGGCTGCTAGAGAACACGTGGCTGAGCCCTGGATTGGGGCAGTACTGCTACTAGTTAAGTTAAAATAAAACAATAACAGTTCAGACACATACACTCTACAATACTGGAGGGAGGTTGAGGTCTTTATGGTTTGCTTGCTCTCTTTGGTGAACTTTTCTTTTAAAAAGAAGAAGGTGCAGAGATCTTGTTGAAGCTATTTCTAGGACAGGGTACTATATAGTGGCAGGAAGTGCCCGAGTAGTAGGGATCGCAGTAAAAGCTGGACAACCCCTACAGAGCAGCACTGTAGTAGTACAGGTACTCGCCGACGTGCAGAGCCAGCAGCCTATGGGAGGGCAGATCAGGAAGACGAGGTTTTAAAAAGCCATGGTATTGTATTAGCTGGAAATAGGCCACAATCATATCTCTCGACCTTTTAGAGCAAGAAATCTAGGGTCTATATTACAAAAGTGAAAAACCCTATGCACAAATTCCAAAACATTGACCCCAATACCGTGAACCGTGAAAATCCCGAATGCACTAAACAGCGAAAAAAAAAAATTTGAACTGTCATAGTCTGCCAACCCCACCACTAGCTATATACTACCTACCCAAATAAAATAAATAAACCACATACATACATTAACCAAACCCTACTTCTAACCAAAAGTAGAGCACAAAACCCTACTTCTAACCTTACACTAAACCCCACATACACAACTAACTATGCACTATCCTTAAGCCCTCGCTAACCCTAAGGTCCGTAACTACCGCACACGTCCCCTGCAGACATACACCCAAACAAAACAAATAATCCACATACATACATACATTTAACAAAACCCTACCTCCAACACTACTAAACCCCACATACAAAACTATCTATGCACTATTCTTAACCCCTCCCTAACCCTAAGGTCCATAACTACCACACACTTCCCCTACGAAAATATGCACAAACAAAACAAATAACCTACATACATACATTTAACAAAACGCTACCTCAAACCCAACACTAAATCTAACATACATTACTTATCCTAAACTACGTAACATTCCAACACTTACCTTATGCAGCTAATCCACAGATGGGCTAACCAGGGAAATTCAATATTTCCATTTTCACGGTTTTGACTTTCGCTCTAAATCCACTTCGCGCTATATGGTTCAACTTTTACGTATTCATGTAAACGTCTTTTCGCTTTCCTAATATATACCCAAAATCTGGACAAAGCCATGGGTAAAAGTGGGACAAAGGCCCCAAAATAGGGACGATTTTTAAATATAGTTCTTACAAACTTAGAAAGTTGATAGAATAACAGGTTGTGCATTAACATGGCTTTTCTGAAGGGTATGAAGTATTTTCTAACTTGAATCTTTAATGATTTGCCATTAATCTGACAGAAAACCTTAATTTTATGAAAAACAGACCAAAAATATGAGACTAAAATCTGGACAGTCTGAGAAAATTTGTACAGTTGAGAGGCATGGCTGCATTACTTTCACAAGTCAGGTGGACCTGTGGCCCTAAACTGTTCTTCCCATCAGCAAAGCACCTTTTGAAGTCACTATAATGGTCACAACATTGTGCACAAGTGCATGGGATGCTAGTTGCACTGATGGCAGCCTTGGCTAAGCTATTTCAAGCCTCAGCCTTGTACTGGGACCCAGCAAAGTCTCCCTGCAATAACTTTTGGCTGCAACACTTTGCAAGGAGTCAGAGAAAGACTTTAGATTCCTCCTGACATCAACTTGGGCTGTATAGGGAGCACTATTCTCACAATCACCTGCCATGTATTTTCAAGGATATTAGGAAAGATGGCAAGTAGTTGGCACCTGACTGAGATCTTGTGCACAATGCTGGACAAGCTAGGCAAATTTATTTGTGTAACACAAAGCATAGAAATGGAAGGGAATGAAATGTGGGCATGCTTTCCTCAATGTACACTTTAGGTGTGAAACATGGTAGTAAGAACTGGCTATGTATGCTGATCAGTATATTTCTAAATGTTCAACAGCAACTTCAACTGCTGGTTAATGTTGATATGTCTTATATATTTCAAATGATATAACTGCACCTGTGGGTATATTCTCTAGGATGTTGGATGTCAATCATAAGTAGAACATTGGCACAAACAGATATGACATTACAACCCCAGTGAGTTTATTGTCATTCATTATAGTCATTCCTTGGTTAAATTAAGTTTGAAAATTGCATAATGCCTTGGCGGCACATAAATTTATGAAACTGTGAGTGATAGCACCTGGGAATTAAACCAATACCAAAAATGAACATGAACGTCTTTATTTGGCATATAACTTGCTATTGTGACAGAAGAACTAACATTCCCCATGGTGTTAAACGAAGTGTTCAGTTTTGAATAAGACTGGAGAAAGACCTAATATTGGCAACCATACATCTGTTGCACTTTGAGGTGCTCCTCTTTTGGATTAATATTATGAACCATATATGTATCCCTGGTATGAAGTTTGCATTGCATTGATTTGTGTAATGTATGTAATGTTAAGTGATTGTTGAGAAAGCCAAGCATATTTGTGCAGTAGATGGTAATAACTTAGCAAATGCATAATTTTATGTAAAGTGACATTGCTTTACAGTCATTATTATTTAGTAGCAATGATCCATCCTACCTACAGTGCAAACAATATATAAAAATCTTATAAAATGCTAATTTTGTGTGATGACCTTTTGGATTCATCCAATACCTGATGCATTTATGTTACAACACATATTAAGGGAGGAGTTGTGATGAATTTAGAATACATATGTTCCTCTGCACAACATGCTCCTGTACTGCTCGAGCATGTTCACAGCATTGTGCTGATCCTAACAGTATGTTTATATGCTCAGCACCTCAAGCAGATCAAGTAATTTAGGAATGATAATGCACTGATATTCAGTTTACATATGTTTACATATGACATATGTCCAAAGGGGTTAATCTGCATGATCAATACAAAAAATAAAGCCAGCACCTCGAATGGTTCCAATGAATAAGATTTATTGCACCAAAACTAGACCGGTTTCAGCTGTTAAGCTTTCATCAGTAGTTACCTAGGTTTTGGTGCAATAAATCTTATTCATTGGAACCATTCGAGGTGCTGGCTTTATTTTTTGTATTGGTCACATAAGCTTGGTTGCCGTGCACCAGCCGTACTTGCTAGCTTGTTCTCAAAGTTAATCTACATGATATAAGCAGATCCTGGGGCTATGTAACTTTCATCATGCTAGGAAAGACTTCTTGTATTCCCCAAGTGCTTTAAAAACAAACTAGTGTTGTTAACTGTTTAGCTTCGCTGCATTTACATTTTTTCAGGAGAATTGTCTTACAACTTCTGTAAAGGTATGTTATATTCTCTACAAGTACTGCTTACAGTAGTATTTGAGTATGTTTTTCTTATCAAAATGAGTGCTATCTACACTTTGTAAAGTTGTGTTTGCTATGATCCTCTAATTCCACTTTTATTTCATGGGTTTCTGGAAACAATTCTCTCTGGATGTTGACACATTTCTAACTTCAGAGGCTTACTTTGGTTAAAGTGGCATTTCAGAAACTGTTCAATGTAAATGCTGTTCTATATCCCACTTAAACCCAGGGCAGTAACTAAGGAGCCTCACCACTGTCTCTAGTAAGGGAGCATCACTGAAAGCAGGGATAGAAATACACAATTTCCCCTAAGAGTATACCAGCAACAGGCTCCAAACCTGCGACTGGACTATATGCTTCACTCCAGGTCCCCAAATGAGTCTTTGCACTAACCACTGCAGAACACTGTATCCCAGTTCGAGTTATTTGACACACTCACTCTTTGAATGTTTGTATGTTCACACATACAAACACTCTTGGGAAAGACTGGCACAGATTTATCTGCTATGTCCTCTTTCCCAAATTGCAAGTAACAGCTGCCAACAGTTAAATACCACAATACCCTTCAAAGGGGGTGTTCAATTATATTGGGTAAAATAAATATTGGTGTAAAGGGTAGCATGTAATCCAAGCCGTAAGTTTTTTTCGGAGTGGCCCTGGTGTTATCATAATAAGCATAAACACTCTCAGTTTATTAAAAGTACTATCTAATTATATCTGTAACACCAGCTCTTAAGGCTAGAACCCAGATCAAAGAATGGGGTAATTAAATTTAATACATATGGTGTTAGATGAACATGTAAATTTACATTTACATTTTACCAGCTAATAATTTCATTAGTTTAATTTTTTATTACAAGATTACAAAACAATGATTTTCATCTTGTACTAACTTATGAAATTTAATGCAATTTATGTTAAATAATATCTCCCATGACATATTTAATATTTTAACAGAATGTATTCTTTGACAATATCTTATTTAGTATAAACAATTTGTTTCATATATTATTTGGTATTATAATATAACATGTTTTTAACAACATTGTGTTTTACTTGTACTGTGTTTTTAAGAGATGTAGTGATTAATTGTTTAATTGATGTATTAACTTCTTATCCTATTACTATTTGTATCAAAGTATATATAGTTTGTTGCACTGGTAGTATGGTTTTTCAGTTCTGATGAAGTCATTACAGGTGATGAAAGTGCTTAATTACTTCAAATTTTGATTGTGTGTATTTTAAATAAAGTGGAGGATTTTTCTAATGGCCATTGGGTGGATTTTACTTGGTTACTGGTGTGTTTGGGCATCCTGGAACTATTGTTTGTAGGGTTTACTTTCTAAATAACTAGCCACAATAAAAGTAGTAAACTATTTAATAATAAATAAAATGTTTTATAGGTTTATAGGTTCATAGGTTTATACTAGGCTATCTGCCCGAGGGCATTTACAAGCCTAGCCCATCGTTTTGTGGCTTACGCCACCCCTTTAGTATGGGGAACTATACCCATTATTTTGCTGTGCCTCTGTCGAGCAGTGACACTGAGGTAATCCCTGGGGTATATCTGCGATCTCCCATCCATTGGTCAAGATTTCTCTTGAACAAGGCCAGCGAGGTGCTCTGCCTCACATGTACCGGGATTTTGTTCCACAGCATAGGGAGTCTTTGGGTGATGAATCTATCCCTCCAGCACGTCCTATTAATAGCCGTGTTGAGGTTTAAGTCTCCCGCCCTTGTGGTTCTGATGGATCTAGATTTTTTGAGGTGAAGCATATTCATCAAATCTGGGTTTGACATGGCCTTGTATGTCAGGCAAAGGTCACCTCTGAGCAAGCGGTAAGCGACCGAATAGAGCTGGAGTTCTTTCAGTCGGGCAGCATAGGACAGATTTTTGAGACCCTTTATCCTTTTGGTGAGGAACTTTTGTGGCCTCTCCAGCTGCTGCAAGTGTCGGGTCAGATACATTCCGAATGGGGCATTGTACTCAATCATTGGTCTGATGAGTGATGAGTAAAGGGAGACTATGACCTCCCTTGATCTAGATGAGAATCCTTTCATGATAAGGTGGGCAATGTAGAAGGTCTTCCTAACTACTTTAGCTACATGGGTGTCGAATGACAGACTACTATCAACCTGGGTCCCCAGGTCCCTGATAACTTCTTCTGTGCTCAGTGGATTGCCACCTATTTGGTAGCTAGGGGTAACCTTGTTTTTCCCGAAGGGTATGACTATGCATTTTTTGGCATTTAACTTTAGGCCGTGGCTCTGGCACCAGTTATCCGGTTCTGTGAGACCCTTCTGAAGGATATCTGTGTCAGATGTGTTTTCTACTATGGCGCGCAGTTTGCAGTCATCTGCAAACTTTGTCAGCCATAACCCTCCTGTGTTTGCTTGTACTTCGGAAAAGTAGATGCCAAACAAGAGTGGGCCCAGGACTGAGCCCTGTGGGACACCACTTGTGACAGGCTTTGAGTCTGACATGGCGCCAGCAACTCTGACCCTGTGGGTTCTGTCACTCAGCCAGTTTGCAACCCATCTTGTGATGTATGGGTTAACATTTAAGCTGATGAGTTTTTCAATGGATACCCGAGTGGGGTATTGTATCGAAGGCCTTAGCCAGATCGAGGTAGGCTGTATGGACTGCCTTTCCTCATCAATGGCTTTGGTGACTGTTTCGAAAAAGTCAACCAAGTTTAAAAGGCATGATCTGCCTTTGACAAAGCCAAACTGGGTTGGATCCAAAGTCTGCAAATTCCCTATGTCTTTATTTATGAGGTCCATTATGATCCTCTCCATGGCTTTGCAGATAAGGCTTGTCAAGCTAATGGGCCGGTAATTTCCAGGGTCAGTGGAGGCACCGCCTTTGTGAAGTGGGACCACAGTTGCAGTGCGCCACTCCCTGGGTACGTATCCAGAGGTAAGACTTTGATTAAACAGCTGCCATAGCTGTGGGTTTAATTCCTCATTGAGTTCGTGGAGCACACAGCCGGGGACACCATCAGGTCCCATGGATGCTGTGTTTTTTGCTTTGGAGAGAGCAGTTTTCACTTGGGCGCTGGAGATGTTTGGGGAGCTGCAATCGTTTGGTATAGATATCTCTCCTTTTGGGAGAGTGTTTACACTGAATAACTGATTCTAATAAACCACAGAATTTCATACATGGGAATTATGAAAATAAAACTGTTGGATAGATTTCACACTGATTGTAGAAAAACTCTATCTAACTATAGTTCCTTAACTATCTAAAGATTAACTGTCCCTGTCTAATCTAATTAACTCAGCAAGGCAAGATGACACTCACACTTCTGCCAAGCAAGATAAGAATTTATGTCCACTCTTCAGGCTGTTGCTGGCCCTCAGTGACTGAAATAACAACTCCTACTATTATTGCTGAACAGCTTTGGAACACAAACTGAGTGATAACTACTGATCTGGAAAACAACAACTGACTACTGAACAACAACTGAGCAACTACAACAACTTTGACTCAGAACCTGCTTTTATAACAGAATTTTTTAAAAGTCACAGAAAGCTGTTATGAGAATTCTACTGTCTTATATCAGATTTTACAATGTAAACAAAACAGCTACTGTGGAGATTCTATTCCCTTCATCTCTGGCAAATGATGACATCACATCTAGGTCAGCTGACTGGCATAACCTACATTCAAAATTCTTTGAAAAAAAATATGTACATTTGGTCAGCCAGAAGAACACTGCTTGATTCCAGCATCTTACATACATGAAAGTAATAATCAAAAAACATAAACGTATTTACAGAATTATAGCTAGTCATGGTGGCATATATAACACACAATAATTTACAATTATTTACAGGTATCTACAAAATTTCATCCAGTCATGCTAGCACAGATAACAATATCTAATATCCTCACATTTCCTCCCCTTTGAAGACTCAAGCTAGATTTTCTAGTGACCCTAGATAATCATCACTTGACAAAAATGTGTCTGTCTGAAATTGTATCAAGCAATACCCTATCTTGAGAATCCTTCTACATTGGCATTGCTGAAATCTGGACTGTGTAATGCAGGGGATCATTGCAAAGCCTCTTTAAGAGTCTAGAATGCCTATTCACAATCTGTGCTCCACACTACCTTATCTGCCTTGTTTTTCCTTGTTAGGTCAGCAAGGGGTGCAGCTATTGTACTATAGTTGGGCACAAATTTCCTATAGTACCCCACTGTCCATAGAAAGCTCTCACTTGCTTTTTGGAAACAGGGACAGCCACACCTGAATAGCTTCCACTTTGGCAGGTCCTGGCCTAATCTTACCACTCCCTACTCTAAGTCCTAGGTAGGAGACCACTGGCATACCTACCTGACACTTGCTAGGTTTAATGGTCAACCCTTTCTTTTTCAATCTACCTAAGACCTCCCTAACCTAAGGGCTGGGAGGGTGTCCTAATGGTTAAGATGTTTGCCTTGCAAACACAAGGTGCAGGGTTTGAGTCTCACAAGGGACAATTGGCTAGGCTTAAAATGGCTAGCAAAGGCAGTTAGCTTAGTACTAACATATGAACCTATGAACATGTTGAAGGTGCTGTTGCCAGGGATGACTGTAAATAGCAATATTGTCCAAATAAGCAAGAGCATAATCTCCTGTTCCTACGAAGATATGATCTATTAACATCTGGAAGTTTGCTGGGTCATTCTTCATCCCAAAGGGCATTGTTGTAAATTCCTATCATCCAAAAGGTGTTCCAAAAGCTGACCTATCTCTAGTAATGGGAGGCAAGGACACCTGACAGCATCCCTTGGACAGGTCAACAGTGGTCAGATATTTAGCCCACCTAGATGTTCTAAAGATTCATCTGTTTTAGACATGGGGTATGCATCTGACTTAAAACTGTTTAACTTTCTGTAGTCTATGCAGAATCCTACACTACCATCTTTCCTTGGTAAAAATACTACTGGGGAAGCCTAAGGACAACTGGACTCCTCGATTACCCCCAACTTCAACACCTCCTTTATCTCATAGGTTCACAGGTTCATAGGTTCATACTAGGCTATCTGCCCTAGGGCATTTATAAGCCTAGCCAGAATGTGTTTGGCATTCGCCACCCATTTTAAATTTATTTTGCTATGCCCTTTTTCGAGGTTAGTATACTGTGCCTCTGTCTAACAGTGACACAGAAGTGATACCCGGGGTAAACCTATGATCTCCCATCCACTGATCAAGATTCCTCTTGAAGAGAGTCAATGAGGGACTCTGCCTAACCTGGACTGGGATTTTATTCCAGAGTGAAGGGAGCCTCTGGGTTATGAATCTGTCCCTCCAGCATGTCCTATTTATTTCAGTGCTGAGGTTCAAGTCTCTCAAGCGCGTAGCTCGATGGGATTTGGATTTTCTGAGGTGCAGCATGTCCATTAATTCTGGGTTGGACATGGCTTTATACGTCAGGCACAGATCGCCTCTGAACAGGCAGTATGCCACTGAGTAGAGCTGGAGTTTCTTTAACCAGGCAGCATATGGCATCTGTTTGAGCCCTTTGATCTTCTTGGTGAGGTACTTTTGGGGTCTTTCCAGTTTCTGCAGGTGTCTGGTAAGGTACATCCCAAAAGGGGCATTGTACTCAATTATGGGCCTGATGAGGGATGAGTAAAGAGGCACGATGACCTCCCCTGATCTAGATGTGAATCCCTTCATGATTAGGTGGGCTATATAAAATGTTTTTCTAACCACTTTGGCCACGTGGTTGTCAAATGAGAGATTGCTATCAACTTGGGTCCCCAGGTCCCAAATTACTTCTTCTGTACTTAATGGATTACCACCTATGTGGTAATTTGTGGGCACTTTGTTTTTGCCAAAGGGGATGACTATACACTTTTTGGCATTTAGCTTGAGGCCATGGCTCTGGCAGCAGTTGTCTGTTTCTATGAGGCCCTTTTGGAGGATGCTTGTGTCAGCTGGAGAGTCGATAATGGCACTCAGTTTGCAGTCATCTGCGAACTTGGTCAGCCACAGTCCTTCCATGTTGGCCTGTACCTCCGAGAAATATATACCGAACAAGAGAGGTCCCAGGACTAAGCCTTGTGGGACACCACTTGTAACTGGTTTGGAGTCTGACATGGCTCCAGCAATTCTAACCATGTGTGTTCTGTCCTTGAGCCAGTTTGCAATCCATCTAGTGACATAGGGGTTTATATTTAAGCTGGTGAGCTTATCTATAATGCCCGAGTGGGGTATTGTATCAAAGGCTTTTGCGAGGTCCAGGTAGGCTGTGTGGACCACCTTCCCCTCGTCAATGGCCTTGGTGACTGTTTCAAAGAAATCGACCAGGTTTAAGAGGCAGGATCTGCCCTTAACAAAGCCGAACTGGGTAGGATCCAGTGTCTGTAGGTCCCCAATATCTTTATTTATGAGGTCCATGATGATCCTTTCCATAGCTTTGCAGACCAAGCTAGTCAGGCTTATAGGGTGATAGTTTCCAGGATCCGTTGAGGCACCACCTTTATGGAGAGGGACCACTGTTGCTGTACGCCACTCTTTGGGCACATATCCTGTAGTAAGGCTGAGATTGAACAGTAGTTTTATGTTTGGGTTTAGCTCTTCTTGGAGTTCATGTAGGACGCAGCCCGGGACACCGTCTGGTCCCATTGATGCTGTGTTTTTTGCTTTGGAGAGGGTGGCTCTTACCTGAGCATCTGAGATGTCAGGGGGGCAGCACTCTGCTGGGATAGATATTTGCCCTTTTGGTGGGAGGGGAGTTTGCACTGAACCTGTCAGCTAGGATGTTGGCAATGTCTGTGGGTTCAGTGTATTTTTTATCATTTTGATCTAATTCTGAGCATATCTGGGAATTACCACCCAGGTTCCTAAAATAACTAAAGAAAGCCTTGTCATTATCCTTAGTGTCCTGTGCAATTTTTCTCTCGAAGCTGGCCTTAGACAATTTTATGAGTGCCCGTAGTTTTTTGCTAATACTGATCAGTGATGCCTTCCCTTTTTGGGATTTTGCTCTGTCATTTAGTAGCTTCCTCCTTCTATTGTATAGTTTGTTTATGGCTGGGGTCCACCAGACAGGATGTCTGCCTTTGGAGGATTGGGTCTTGGTTTTATTTGGGATCGCATGATCCATGCATTCCTGAAGGTGTTCATAGAATGCATTTATAAAGGATTCTGTGGTCTGGGCCATATTTTCCACAGGCCTGGGGGCTTTGAAGGATTCCACCTCAATTTTGAGGAGTGTGAAATTTGCTTTAGAGAAGTTTTTCACTGTGGTTTTCTAGGCAGGGGGTGGGGTCGGGATGTGAATATCCAGTGAGATTAGTTTATGGTCTGATCTTACCAGTGAGGGATACACTTCTGGTCTGGAGCATAGAGTCCCCATGTTGGTGATGATCAGGTCCAGTATGTTTTCCCCTCTTGTGGGAGTGGTAACAAGTTGTTCCATAGCATTTGAGTTTATAAATTCTAGGAACCTTTGGGCTAGGGTGTTGGAGCAAGAGTAATGCTCCCAGTCTATGTTTGGGTAGTTGAAGTCGCCCAATATAATGGTGTTTGGAGAGACCTTCATATTTTCCAGTGTTCTCAGAACGGCCGAGTGGGGTTCCTTGGTTTGGGAGGGTGGTCTGTAGCAGGCTATAAACTGGAAGGCAGTTTTACCCACTGTTAGTTGCACATGGATAGTCTCTGATGCTTCGTGCTTTGCCACCAACCTGGAGGTGTGGGTATCTTTGATGAATATCAATACTCCCCCTCCTTTTGTGGTTCGGTCCAAGTTTTGGGGCCGAAAAGCATGGTATGAGGTATAACCTGGTAGTGCTGGGGTGCTGTCGGGAGCCCTAAACCAGGTTTCTGTTACTGCACAGATATCGATGTTCTCCATGCTAAGGAGAGTTTCGAGTGTGTGCATCTTGAGGTTTAGACTTTTGGCGTTGAGTAGCATCACTCTTAGTTTCTTATCCCTTGTGATACCTATGGAGGTGGGTTTGTCTTTTGAGCCTTGCCTAAAAAAGGCACTATGGGGGTAGCAAGAGCCTTTGGCAATATCGGAAAGCCCAGGGGTGACAGGTGCAAGCTGTCCCTAGCGAAGCATCGTGGCTTGTCGAGCATATCATCCCAAGCTGACAGGCATTGGATCCCCTTTGAATGACACCAGTACTTAAGCCAATTGTTGAAATTGATCATCTTGTCTTCATATTGTGGCATCATTCTTGGTGATGGTAAGATGCTACTCAAGGTCAGGGTCATACCGGCCTGGGCTACATGCTCAGAGAGCTCCTTTATGTCTCTTTTCATGTAGTCCAGGGAGGTACGTCTCAGGTCATTCACACCAGCATGGGCAATGACTGAGTCATATTTGTACTTGCCTTGGAGTGACCTGAGTGCTTGTGTTATGTGGCGGATCCTAGCGCCCGACAGGCTGCTCACCGTGACCCTCTCCTTGTTCAGCCTGGTGAGCGGGACGTCAGTGTGCCTGACGATAGAGTCACCTATTACAAGTGTATCAGGTGTGTTGTTTAGTCTTAAGGGCTGTGACTGTTCGGCACACTGGCTTTGTGAGATATGTGTTGCACGTGTTTTGTTTTGGGGTAGCGGTTGCTTGGGTGTCTGCTTTGGAGGTCTCTGCTGCTTAGGCAGATCTTTATTTAGAGCCTCCGAGTATGCTTTTGTGTGATTATGTGTTTGGTTTGCTGTCATGGTAGGTCTATGTGAGACTGGAATTGTAGTGAGTGTGGTTTCCTTCTCCTCCTGACTGGTTATGCCAGTACTGAGTTGAGAGAGCTTAGCCTCCAGTTTGGCTATATGGTTGCATCTCTCACATATGTTGGAATTTGTTGGGAGGAGGAGAGGGTTGTCTGTGTACATGAGGCAGTTGTAACATTGCCTCAAAATTCCCAGATTCACCAGCTGGACTGGAGAGGAGATTGTCAACTACCTTTGGACATGCTAGAATAATATTGGGAATTCCTTAATAATTGAAAACAAGGGCCAGTGGGGAGTGAGGGTGTAGTGCTTTTAATTTTTAGTGCTGACTTATATAATTGCATTAGCGAGCAAGTGCAGGTAACTTAAGTGCAATGTGTTACAGGTAACTTAAATGCAAAAATGACAAACAGTAACTTTCTTTCAAGTGAAACAAGGAAATAAGTACAGTAAGCAATGCCGATATCACTAGTGATCCACAGAAGCGCTGAGAAGCCGCATATTAGGTGGAATTAGCGTTCCAGGGAAATAACAAGCAAACAAACAACAAGCATATAAACAAAGCTAGATTCAGCAGGCCTGGATCTAGTCTATGCTACAGCAAACAAGGTGTACCAATTTCAGTAAGATACAGTTCAAATATTCAGGCACTATAAACCTTTAACCAGAAATTCCCAGCTCAGAAGGGTAGAGTCCAGCCTCTTCTCCCACAAGATTGCAGACCACGAACCTTCTTAATGTAAAATAACTGGCCTGAAGCCCAAGTGCTTAAACCAGAACTAATACACTTTAAGAATAACAGACACTGGGCTCTCAATCAGCAGTTCCCAACTTAGAAGGATGAAAGCTACCTGTCCTGCCACCACAGTGCATGCCACAAACCTTCCTAATGTAAAACAACTGGTCTGAAGCCCAAGTGCTTAATCCAAAAGACTTAGAATGATAGCTACACCTTAATGAAGTTACTACCAAGCAGTAATAAATTCAATTGAATACTTTAGAGAATGCCTGGATTAGTGCTCAAGTTACACAAACAAAGCTAGATCCAGCAGGCCCGAATCCAGTCTATGCCACAGCAAACAAGGCGCACCAACTTCAGTAAGAAGCAGTTCAGATATGCATGCACTATAAGCCTTTAACCAGAAATTCCCAGCTCAGAAGGGCAGAGTCCAGCCTCTCCTCCCACAAGAGTGCAGACCACGAACCCTCCTAATGTAAAATAACTGGCCTGAAAGCCCAAGTGCTTAAACCAGAATTAATACACTTTTAGAATAACAGACACTGAGCCCTCAATCAGCAGTTTCCAACCTAGAAGGATGTAAGCTACCTGTTCTGCCACTACAGTGCAGACCACAAACCCTCTCAGTGCAAAACAACTGGTCCAAAGCCCAAGTGTTTAAACCAAAAGGCTTAGAATGAGTTACACCAAGCAGTAATAAATACAATTGAGTAATTTAAGATGATGCAAAAGTAAAATAAAGTAGGTAGAAACACAAGTACAGTAAAAGCAGATGATTTTTTTTTTTTCTGAACAAGTGCTGAGATCAAAGAAACAGATTTGAGTGTTGACGCTAGAAAACTGGCTAGTTATAAGAAAAAAAAAACTAAGCTAGAAGGCTTCCCTCCAACACAGAAGGGCTTGGGGGCTCAGAAGCCTACAAATAGTCTATACAACTTAACAGGAAAGGCAGGAAACAAGCTTAATTTTTTTTTCTATTTCCCAGATGCTCTCTTTGTACACAGGAGTGCCTGAAATCAGAATGACCTCACTGCACTCAGTTGAGTGCAACCATCTTTCCTTGGTAAAAATACTACTGGGGAAGCCTAAGGACAACTGGACTCCTCGATTACCCCCAACTTCAACACCTCCTTTATCTCATAGGTTCATAGGTTCATAGGTTCATACTAGGCTATCTGCCCTAGGGCATTTATGTATTTAGAATGTCTCTTCTTTCAAAGTCTGTTTCACTCACTCAGGCACCCTATAAGGAGCTTGCTTGATAGGCCTTTGGGGTCTCCTATCCACATGGTGCTGCACTAGGTGAGTTTACCCAGGTTTCCAAGTGCACATGCCCCAAATTCCTGTAACACTGCTCATATTTCTTTAACCTGAATAGGGATAGCCACTGAGATATTGCTGCATCTCCCACAGAAGTGTCAGTCTGAACCTCACTGAGAAGGTCAGTCACCAGATCCCTCTCAGACTCCACCTGCCATCATCTGTGAATATTCAACATCAGGGCCTGCCTATCGTGATAAGACTTAATTATGTTAACATGGCAAAATTTATTTATGTCCCTACCTCCTGCCCATCTTTTGGCATTTCTCACAGGTCCTGCATTACCCTGTTACATTTCTTATAATCCAGGCCAATAAAAATTCTGCATAATGTATCTCCTGGTACACTTAATGCCCATATGACTTGCAAAAGGAATGTGATGGGCTATGGCTAGAGGTGCCAGATGGTAGGCTTTGGGCTCCACCAACTGCCATATTACCTCACCTTCTAGCTCTCCCTTAGGGGTCCTCTCTCTGTTTCAGCATACAGACTCCCCTTTTTCTTGAGCATCGGGTGCTTCCTTAGCTACTTCCCTCAAGCCTCATAAGGTAGGGTCTGAAAGCTGTTCCTGTCTCAACTCTACTTTCTTGACTTCTCCTAGCTCCCCTTCCACAGGTGAAAGTGACATTTCAGAAAATGTTCAATGTGAATGCTGTTCTATATCCTTGCTGTGATGATCCCACTTAAACCCAGGACAGCAACTAAGGAGCCTCAATCCTCTCATCTGTCTCTGGTAAGGGAGTGTCACTGAAATCAGGGATAGAAATACACAGTTTCCCCTAAGAGTATACCAGCAACAGGCTCCAAACCTGGAACTGGACTATATGCTTCTCTCCAGGTCCCCAAATGAGTCTTCTCACTAATCACTGCAGAGCACTGATCCCAGTTCTAGGTATTTGATACGCTCACTCTTAAATATTTGATATTCACACATACAAGCACTCTAGGAGAAGACTGGCACAGATTTACCTGCTATGTCCTTCTTCCCAAATTACAAGATAGCTGCCACTAGTTAAATACCACAATACGCTTCAAAAGGGGTATTCAATTATGCTGGGTAAAATAAATATTGATGTAAAGGGTAGCATGTAATCAAAGCAGTAAGGCTTGTCAGAATGGCCCTGGTATTATCATAATAAACATAAACACTCTTAGGTTATTAAAAGTACTTTCTAAATAACCAGCCACAATAAAAGGTAGTAAAATATTTAATAATAAATATAATTATTTAAAACACGTATACACTGAATGACTGATTCTAATAAACCACAGAGTTTCATACACAGGAATTATGAAAAGAACACTGTTGGATAGATTTCACACATATTGTAGAAAAACTCTAACTATCTAACTGTACTGAAGATTAACAGTCCCTATCTAATCTAATTAACTCAGCAAGCAAAGATGATACTCTCACTTCTTCCAGGCAAGAAAGAATTTATGTGCCCTGTTTAGACTATTGTCTGGTCCTCAGAAACTGAAATAACAACTCCTGCTATTATTGATAAACAGCTCTGGAAAACAAACTGGGTGATAACTACTGATCTGGAAAACAGCAACTGACTACTGAACAACAACTGAACAACTACAACAACAACTTTAACTGACTCAGAACTTGCTTTTATAGCAGATTTTTTTAAAGTCACAGAAAGCTGGTATGAGAATTTCTTCTTTCTCATATCAGACTTTAAAAAGTAAATAAAGCAGCTGCTCTAGAGATTCTATTCCTTTCAGCTCTGGCACACGATGACATCACATCTAGGTAAGCTGACTAGCATAACCTACATTCAAAATTCTTTTTTAAAACATGTACATTTGTTGGTGAGCCAGGATAACACTGTTTGATTCAAACATCTTATATAAATAAAATCAAAAAAGAAACTTATTTACAAAATTATAGTTAGTCATGCTGGCATATATAACACAGTTTAATTTATAATTATTTACATGTATTTACAAAACTTCAGACAGTCATGCTAGCACAGATAATATCTAATATCCTCACACTTGCCATCATTTTTTTTCCATTTTGAAGTTGAGTTATCACCATGGGGGGGTTGCAGTACAAAGTATTATTTTTTAACAAAATGTGTGCTGTCAATAATTTACAATGTTCTTTTTGTAATGAAGGGTTAACTGTTACTATTACAACGATGACTGACTTCTAATTCATGGATTTCTGGAAACATTTCCTGAGGATGTTAACAAGTGTCTAACTTGAGAAGCTTGTTGTAGGTAAACATGACATTTAAGAAATTGCTCACTGGACATTGCTAATGGTGTTCTCTGTCTCTAACATAAGTTATTTTCCATTATTAAGTTGTGTTATTCCCATAGGGATAATATGGGGGATTTTACAGTTATTACTTAAATGCTCATATTCAGATGTGTCATTATTAACACCTTTATATTGTGATGCCTGCATAATGATTTTTTTCCAATATTAGATCAACTTGTAACAACAGACAATGTTGTCTGATTCCTTCACTACAGAGACATGGCACCAGAAGTAGCTGGTCCATATAAACCTGCACTCTCAGATGCTGAGAGTAAGATAATTGTCTAGGCCATCTGTATCCATGGGGCATGCATCTTAGAAAAATCCTTATATGATAAGCCCTTCTGTAACCCGTCTCTGGTGGCAAGTGGGTGATGATGTGAATGTTGTGGGTAGCCATGGCCACGACTACAAGGCTATCAAACATAGGATCAGTGATATGGTTAAGAATGCTATGAGTAGAGCCAGTCCTGCTGCATGGGAAGGGAGAGCTACTAGGGATAGGCCTGCTAGCAAACCACCACTCACTGAGAAGGAGGAGTTCCTGTCAATTGTAAGGGATCCATGCAGCTCAGAGGAGTTACCCAGTGTAGTGATGCATGTAGGGGCAGAGGTGAAAGACAGCCACCATGTGCCGGCTAGTGATACTCCAGGTATATGTTTTATATATATATATATATATATATATTTTTTTTTTTTTTTTAAAGTGGTATAGAATTAGAATAGTTTTATTTAAGTAGTTATCTTCTGTTTAACACTTATCATACCCTATCATTTGCAACCTTATTTGTTTAGAAACATCTGGCATTTAGGTTCAATGACCACCCGCATATGATATGGGCATACCTTATTTTCCTTCATTTATGTATAAATCTGAAAATATATCTTAGTAGAATGCTTACTTGCATTTTCATTTATTGTTGCTTTATTCTCTTTTAATTAGCATATTTCTGCTAATTTATTCTTGTATTTTCCCTGTTTTTCTATTCTACTGGTGTAATCACAAGTGAGGCTGGCACCAGCACTGTGGAGCTCCTACTGTCTAATGTTGGAGTATTGGTAGCCTCTGACAATAATGTCAGTGATGAACAGGCACAATCTGGGGATACAGAGGGTACATCTGTCATGGCGGATTCAGCTTCCACATCTCCCTCCCAATGGTTGGACATAGTCAGTATGCTTATACATACCAATGATGATGAGTCATCTGAGACTGGACACTCTGAGGGGGACATGGTCAATCAGGGTAGTGTGGTTACCCCATATGCAGAGCCGGTAGAGTCGTACCCTGCCATTTTGAGGGTGAAGTACCACTCAGAGGTGTCAGTAGAAGTGCTCAGGAGATGCTAGCTTACTGTCCTCTCCCTGACATTGGTGTGTCAGTAGAGACCACACAAAATATGTGCAGGGCCATACTGAAGGCACAGGCAAGTTCTACCAGAGCCTAGGAAGGCCTGAAAGTAATACCTCTACGGGAGCAGGATATGTCATGACCGTGGCCACAGGAATGTTGGCTAACATCGGACAATGTACTAGCCTTTTGGTCTCATGGATGCTGACCCTCCCCAGTAGATGTTCATTAGAGACACTGCACACACACACACACACACACACACACACACACACACACACACACACACACACACACACACACACACACACACACACACACATGCATTTATTTTGTGTCAGGCTTGACCTTGTGTAAACCACCCCACCCCCACACATGCTTGCTTTGTGACGGGCTTGACCTCCTGTAAACCCCCACCCCCACAAGTGATCTTGACTGTCCCTGCACTTTGCACATCTCTTTATAATTTAAGGTTGTCTGATGCGCAGAGTGGACAGTAATGCTTACTTAGTCTGATGTCTGCTTTCATCGAGATTATGTACAGCACTGCATTTTTGTTTTATTCTGCTTAAGTTCAACATTGTTAGCATTTGTTATGCTCATACAGAAATATATACTTTGTCCGAAATTGGTGTATCTCTGGCATTCCCTTTTCTCCAATATTCAGCTATCTTGGAGTTATACTAAGTTGCATCCCAAACTAAAAGTAGTGCACAGACCTAATAGGCTACTTTGGCTCAGC
This sequence comes from Protopterus annectens, assembly GCF_019279795.1. NCBI lineage: Eukaryota > Metazoa > Chordata > Ceratodontiformes > Protopteridae > Protopterus > Protopterus annectens. The sequence continues at coordinate 426,983,589 of NC_056735.1, forward strand.
TGGCCTATCACTGAAAAAATGTGCAGACAACTAAAGCTTGAATTAACTAACTATATACAAATGCAAATGCAGCATCTATTGCTAGTCTGAGTTAATAAAGCAGTCCGAGCTCTGCGTAACAGTCAGTCAGCATAAGGGAAAGAAAAACTTGGAGGATACAGAGCTTGGCATAAAGAAAATGAATTTTGTCTTACCCATTAGTGCCTTGGTTTCAAAAGGAAGAGCAATTTTAAAACACCAGTAGACAGGCAAAGCAAAGTGCCGTTTTCATATTTCGTATCCTCACTTTAAATTACAGCAGCCCGTGACTTGATGTAGGAAATTCACCATCAACCCCTGTTAGGTTTCTAATGATTTACGTTTTACACTAACAAATACCATATGTAGGAAATTCCGGGACAGTTAACATTTCATAGAAAAAATGTTTACATACACCTGGTAAAAAAGCACACTTCTGAACACACTTGGATTTTGGCATCAATGCATTCCAGCCCACCTGTCATCCACATAATAACTATATTCACATTCACTAAGCCATCATTAAACCCATGGGACACCTACAATCATTCCACGATACACCCACCCAAGCACAAACACATACTTAACTGGAGCACACTTCTACACACCCACACATTTTAAACTTAAAGGTATTACCTGCATTTCCACGTCACAAATACTCCACCTGCAACACACAACACACACACACACACACACACACACACACACACACACACACACACACACACACACACACACATATACACACGCGCACACACACACACACACACACACACACACACACACACACACACACACACACACACACACACACACACACACACGCACCCTACCTCCAGTCTCCAAAAGCTCCTCAGTCAGCTGAAGCAAGCTAATCCAAGCTAAAAAAAGCTTCTTTTAGCAGCCGTTAAGCTTCTCGGTTGGCATCCTGTGCAAGCTAATGGTTGGTTTCCGGTTCAGCTGGCTGGTTTCCCTGCGAGAGTAAGCTGAAGCCTCCAGCCTGCAGACGATGCAGTCCAGTTTCCTTCTCTTCTGTGCGATTGTCACCGCACAGACTTCTGGACTGCAGGGCTGAGATGCCTTTCTCCCCTATCTGGACTACCTAACACAGCAGTCTGGAGTTTTGTGAGTACCAGAAACTCCATGCACGCATGCGTGGAGTTCCAAGACTCGCATTTTTTTTTTCTTCTTTCTTTTCTCACAATTTTTCTTTTTAAATTTTTATTGTTCTGGCTTTAATTTTCTTCTTTCTTTTCTACTAGGTGGGGTGGCTGCAGACTTGCAGTCCTATAGCACGAGCCACCCCAGGGTAATAGTAGTAGTAGCAGCAGTAGCAGAAGTAGTAGTAGTAGTAGTAGTACTAGTACAGTCCTAATAGTAATGAATTGCTTCTTGCTCATCCCCTTCTGCAAATGATTCTGAGATTGTCCTGGGCCCTGTTGGGGTGTCTAACTTTGGCAAATTTTATGTCTGATGCACAGCAGTGAGCAGGCCAAGCATATGTTGTTGGGCAATACCTTTTTTGTTTGCTCTCTTGGATTACATATCCTCATTTGTGTCTTAAGTACTTATGTTTTCTTTTCTGCTTCTATGCTTCATCATCTACTTATGTGGATGATGGTGATATTGTTCTACCCCCTGTGGGTGTGCTTGGCATAGGTCTGCTTTGGCTTGACACAGGTTGTATACATACGAAGGGAAATGTCATTATATACCTTTTAATAACTCCATAATTGTTTTGTATTTTGTCTGTGCTGTCTATATCACTCAAACATTACTGCTGAGATTTCTGTATAGTTGATCAATATTTTATTTTACTGAAGTACAGTAGACACACAGATATACTGTATGTATATATATATATATATATATATATATATATATATATATATATATATATATATTTTATATAAAGATAAGCTTTTAGCTCTTCATTACATGTTCATCACTTAACAATGCTGCTGATTACGTTTTGTAGTCTGGGATTACCTTTGTATACTGATGCTCACAGTAAACACAGAAAAAAACAGTCTGCATTTAAATTGGAACCTGTGCACTGAGAGAGAGCCTTACAAGACTATCTGCAAATATATAGAGCTGAGTATATTTTTCTGTATTATTCTGTATTATAGAGCTAAATTGTTGCTTAGATATCTGTTGTCTTACTGTTCTGCAAATATACAGAGATCAGTATATATTTTTCTGGTTTTATAATTTGCACTATGATTCCTCACATCTCCGTTAAAACTGTCTCCCCCACCCCCCCTCCCCTACCCCCCCCCTCCCTGTTCTTGGTTGTAGTTTAAATTTGGTGGCTTTTGCAGTGCTCGCCCCACTGTAGATTTGATCTAGGACACCCCCCCCAGTCCCATCTCTTTACCGCATTCTACCTAATAAACCCTTTCTGCACTTGCTTTTAGTCCTTTTTAATTTAATTACATTTTTTCAAACTGTGTGTGGACTAATATTGCTACATACTCAAGTGTGCCAGCTTGCACTGCATGTGAATTGTTTTTACCACTGTTTTTGCTACTTTTCTGAAAAAAAAAAATTGTAAGCCTGTTTTCTACCTTTCCTGTAATTAGTGTTCCAGATACAGATTTGCTATATCCAGGACTGTTTGTAAGCTTTTGAGCCCCCCCAAGCCTTTCTGTGTTGGAGGGAAGCCTTCTAGCTTATCAGAGGGAGTGGTAAGCATTAGGTAACCTGTCTACCACACAAGAAGTGGTTCTGGCCCAGAATTTATAGTTATTGGCCGTTTGGGTGGTCTTCCATCTCTCTCAACTTTCTGATTTGAAGGCCTGCATTTGCACTTATTTCTGTCCTGTAACTCCTGGGCCCATCTCATTTGCTCACTCAAAAAAAAAAGAAAAATTTTATCTGCTTTTACTGTATCTGTGTTTCTTCCTACTTTGTTTTGCTTTTGCATCATCTTAATAGTACTAAATTGTATTTATTACTGCTTGGTGTAACTCATTCTAAGCCTTTTAGTTTAAGCACTTGGGCTTCAAACCAGTTGTTTTAAATTAAGAAGGTCTGTGGTCTGCACTGTAGTGGCAGAACAGGTAGCTTACATCCTTCTAAGTTGGGAACTGCTGATTGAGGGCTCAGTGTCTGTTATTCTAAAAGTGTATTAATTCTGGTTTAAGCACTTGGGCTTCAGGCCAGTTATTTTACATTAAGAGGGTTGATGGTCTGCACTCTTGTAGGAGGAGAGGCTGGACTCTGCCCTTCTGAGCTGGGAATTTCTGGTTAAAGGCTTATAGTGCCTGCATATTTGAACTGCTTCTTACTGAAACTGGTACACCTTGTTTGCTGTAGCATAGACTAGATCCAGGCCTGCTGAATCTAGCTTTGTTTGTATAACTTGAGCACTAATCCAGGCATTCTTTAAAGTATTCAATTGTATTTATTACTGCTTGGTAGTAACTTGATTAAAGTGTAGCTATCATTCTAAGTCTTTTGGATTAAGCACTTGGGCTTCAGACCAGTTGTTTTACATTATGAAGGTTTGTGGTCTGCACTGTGGTGGCAGAACAGGTAGCTTACATCCTTCTAAGTTGGGAACTGCTGATTGAGGGCTCAGTGTCTGTTATTCTAAAAGTGTATTAGTTCTGGTTTAAGCACTTGGGCTTCAGGCCAGTTATTTTACATTAAGAAGGTTCGTGGTCTGCACTCTTGTGGGAGGAGAGACTGGACTCTGCCCTTCTGAGCAGGGAATTTCTGGTTAAAGGCTTATAGTGCCTGCATATTTGAACTGTTTCTTACTGAAATTGGTACACCTTGTTTGCTGTAGCATAGACTAGATCCAGGCCTGCTGAATCTAGCTTTGTTTGTATGCTTGTTGTTTGTTTGCTTGTTATCTCCCTGAAATGCTAATTCCACCTAAAACATGGCTTTTCAGCACTTCTATGGATCCCTAGTGATATCTGCATTGCTTAATGCACTTATTTCCTTGTTTCACTTGAAAGAAAGTTACTGTTTGTCATTTTTGCAATTAAGTTACCTGGCACTTGCTCACTAAAGCAATTATATAAGTCAGCACTAAAAAATTAAAAGCACTACACCCTCACAAACTCCCCTTGAGTACCTTGTTCCCCATTGGCCCTTTTTTTCAATTATAAAGGAATTCCCAATACTATTCTAGCATGTCCAAAGGTCAGTTGTCAATCTCCTCTCTGGTCCAGCTGGTGAATCTGGGAATCTTGAGACAATGTTACAACTGCCTCATGTACACAGACAACCCTCTCCTCCTCCCAACAAATTCCAACACATGTGAGAGATGCAACCATATAGCCAAACTGGAGGCTAATTTCTCTCAACTTAGTACTGGCGTAACCAGTCAGGAGGAGAAAGAAACCACACTCACTACAATTCCAGTCTCACATAGACCTACCACGACAGCAAACCAAACACATAAACACACAAAACATACTCAGAGGCTCTAAATAAAAACCTGCCAAAGCAGCAGAGACCTCCAAAGCAGACACCCAAGCAACCGCTACCCCAAAACAAAACATGTGCAACACATAGCTCACAAAGCCAGTGTGCCGAACAGTCACAGCCCTTAAAGCTAAACAACACACCTGATACACTTGTAATAGGTGAATGTATCATCAGGCACACTGACGCCCCGCTCACCAGGCTGAACAAGGAGAAGGTCACAGTGAGCTGCCTGTTGGGCGCTAGGATCCGCCACATAACACAAGCACTCTGGTCACTCCAAGGCAAGTACAGATATGACTCGGTCATTGTCCATGCTGGTGTGAATGACCTGAGATGTACCTCCTTGGACTACATGAAAAGAGACATAGAGGAGCTCTCTAAGCATGTAGCCCAGGCCGGTATGACCCTGACCTTGAGTAGCATCTTACCCTCACCAAGAATGATGCCATAATATGAAGACAAGATGATCAATTTCAACAATTGGCTTAAGTATTGGTGTCATTCAAAGGGGATCCAATGCCTGTCAGCCTGGGATGACATGCTCGACAAGCCACAATGCTTCACTAGGGACAGCTTGCACCTGTTACCCTGGGCTTTCGGATATTGGCAAAGGCTCTTGCTTCACCCATAGTGCCTTTTTTTTGGCAAGGCTCAAAAGACAAACCCACCTCCATAGGTATCACAAGGGATAAGAAACTAAGAGTAATGCTACTCAATGCCAGAAGTCTAAACGTCAAGATGCACGCACTCAAAACTCTCCTTAGCATGGAGAACATCGATATCTGTGCAGTAACAGAAACCTGGTTCAAGGCTCCCAAGAGCACCCCAGCACTACCAGGTTATACCTCATACAATGCTTTTCGGCCCCAAAACTTGGACTGAACCACAAAAGGAGGGGGAGCATCAATATTCTTCAAAGATACCCACACCTCCAGGTTGGTGGCACAGCACGAAGCATCAGAGACTATCCATGTGCAACTAACAGTGGGTAAAACTGCATTCCAGTTTATAGCCTGCTACAGACCACCCTCCCAAACCCGGGAACCCCACTTGGCCTTCCTGAGAACACTGGAAAATACCATTATATTGGGCGACTTCAACTACCCAAACATAGACTGGGAGCATTACTCTAGCTCCAACACCCTAGCCCAAAGGTTCCTAGAATTTATAAACTCAAATGCTATGGAAAAACTTGTTACCACTCCCACAAGAGGGGAAAACATACTGGACCTGATCATCACCAACATGGGGACTCTATGCTCCAGACTAGAAGTGTATCCCTCACTGGTAAGATCAGACCATAAACTAATCTCACTGGATAGTCACATCCCGATCCAACCCCCTGCCCAGAAAACCACAGTGAAAAACTTCTCTAAAGCAAATTTCACACTCCTCAAAACTGAGGTGGAATCCTTCAAAGCCCCCGAGCCTGTGGAAAATACGGCCCAGACCGCAGAATCCTTTATAAACGCATTCTATGAACACCTTCAGGAATGCATGGATCATGCAATCCCAAATAAACCAAGACCCAGTCCTCCAAAGGCAGACGTCCTTTCTGGTGGACCCCAGCCATAAACAAACTATACAATAGAAGGAGGAAGCTACTACATGATAGAGCAAAATCCCAAAAAGGGAAGGCATCTCTGATCAGTATTAGCAAAAAACTATGGGCACTCATAAAATCGTCTAAGGCCAGCTTCGAGAGAAAAATTGCACAGGACACTAAGGATAATCACAAGGCTTTCTTTAGTTATGTTAGGAACCAGGGTGGGAATTCCTAGATATGCTCAGAATTAGTCCAAAATGACAAAAATTACATCGAACCCAAAGACATTGCCAACATCCTAGCTGACAGGTTCAGCACAAACTTCTCCCCCCCTCCCCACCAAAAGGGCAAATATCTATCCCAGCAGAGTGCTGCTCCCCTGACATCTCAGATGCTCGGGTAAGAGCTGCCCTCTCCAAAGCAAAAAACACAGGATCAATGGGACCAGACAGTGTCCCAGGCTGTGTCCTACATGAACTCCAAGAAGAGCTAAACCCAAACATAAAACTACTGTTCAATCTCAGCCTTACTACAGGATATGTACCCAAAGAGTGGCATACAGCAACAGTGGTCCCTCTCCACAAAGGTGGTGCCTCAACGGATCCTGGAAACTATGGCACCATAAGCCTGACTAGCTTGGTCTGCAAAGCTATGGAAAGGATCATCATGGACCTCATAAATAAAGATATTGGGGACCTACAGACACTGGATCCTACCCAGTTCGGCTTTGTTAAGGGCAGATCCTGCCTCTTAAACCTGGTCGATTTCTTTGAAACAGTCACCAAGGCCATTGACGAGGGGAAGGTGGTCCACACAGTCTACCTGGACCTCGCAAAAGCCTTCGATACAATACCCCACTTGGGCATTATAGATAAGCTCACCAGCTTAAATATAAACCCCTATGTCACTAGATGGGTTGCAAACTGGCTCAAGGAATTGCTGTAGCCATGTCAGACTCCAAACCAGTTACATGTGACGTCCCATAAGGCTCAGTCCTGGGACCTCTCTTGTTATATATTTCTCAGAGGTACAGGCCAACACAGAAGGACTGTGGCTGACCAAGTTCACAGATGACTGCAAGCTGGGTGCCATAATCGACTCTCCAGCTGACACAAGCATCCTCCAAAAGGGCCTCATAGAAACAGACAACTGGTGCCAGAGCCATGGCCTCAAGCTAAATGCCAAAAAGTGTATAGTCATCCCCTTTGGCAAAAACAAAGTGCCCACAAATTACCACATAGGTGGTAATCCATTAAGTACAGAAGAAGTAATTAGAGACCTGGGGACCCAAGTTGATAGCAATCTCTCATTTGACAACCATGTGGCCAAAGTGGTTAGAAAAACATTTTATATAGTCCACCTAATCATGAAGGGATTCACATCTAGATCAGGGGAGGTCATTGTGCCTCTTTACTCATCCCTTATTAGGCCCATAATTGAGTACAATGCCCCTTTTGGGATGTACCTTACCAGCCACCTGCAGCAACTGGAAAGACCCCAAAAGTACCTCACCAAGAGGATCAAAGGGCTCAAACAGATGCCATATGCTGCCTGGTTAAAGAAACTCCAGCTCTACTCAGTGGCATACCGCCTGCTCAGAGGCAATCTGTGCCTGATGTATAAAGCCATGTCCAACCCAGAATTAATGGACATGCTGCACCTCAGAAAATACAAATCCCATCGAGCTACGCTCGAGAGACTTGAACCTCAGCACTGAAATAAATAGGACATGCTGGAGGGACAGATTCATAACCCAGAGGCTCCCTTCACTCTGGAATAAAATCCCAGTCCAGGTTAGGCAGAGTCCCTCATTGACTCTCTTCAAGAGGAATCTTGGTGAGTGGATGGGAGATCATAGGTTTACCCCGGGTATCACTTCTGTGTCACTGTTAGACAGAGGCACAGTATACTAACCTCGAAAAAGGGCATAGCAAAATTAATTTAAAATGGGTGGCGAAAGCCAAACACACTCTGGCTAGTCTTATAAATGCCCTAGGGCAGATAGCTAGTATGAACCTATGAACCTATAAACAGCCAGTACAGAGGTAAGTAAAGGATGGTAATTTTGCATGCATGACTGTTATTGTTTGTATGTGCTTAGCTGGTTTTGTTGTTAGCTCATTAGCTCGTATGTGGTGTGAAAAGTCACACCTCTAGTGGCCTACATACATTCTTGCATTCTAGAGCATTTTCTGAAAAATCAGCTTAAGATAAATGAATGTAAATATTTTATGAATAATAAAAGCTATCAAAATTGTGCAAGTAGGAATATTATCAGTAAGAAGTAATCTTTACAGTTATAATAGTTAGTGTCTTCATAGTCTTTACATAAATGCTATAATATATTATAATGCAGACAAACCCAGAACTATAATTTTTGCTGAACTTTCACAAATTGTCATATCGTGGAAACTGTGCAACCTAGACAAATATTATTAGAAACGTTTTAACCAGGCATATGCTTCCACATGAATATGCATTCACATGACAATTAGAACTTCCTCCTTGAGTGTGTGCTTATTAAGTTTGTAACACCCATGCACTGGCCCAGCAATCAAGGAGCCTCAATCCTCACCACTAACACCAGTGAGGTGAGTCCCTATAGGGAAAGGATAATAATTACACACACAGTAAATTGCAATTTCCCTTAAGAGCACACAGAGATCACAATCAGTCTGAGGCTGGTTTCTCTCTTTCTCTCCATGTCCCCAATAAGACTCCCCACTGGCACAGCTATAGGGTCCAGATCTCAGCCTAGTGGGCAAGCTAAAACCTCCAGCACCCTCTCTGTCCAAGCAGTGCTTAATGTACCACCACAAGTAGCTGACACACAAACACTTTGAGTTTATAAGAGTATATACAACCACACAGACACTCCTGGGGAAGGCTGGCACAGGTTCTCCAGCTGTCCCCCTTTTACACAGACTATACGGTAGAAATTACTGCCACCACCCAGCTAATATTTACCAGCTAATCAAAGGCCCTTATTAAAGGAGTATCCAGTTATTACTGTGCAATATTATTATCCAAATGGTAAATGCAACCAAACAGTCAAGACATATTTGGAGTGACGTGGTGCAGTATCTCTATATACATGCAATGTACTCTTAGAGCTTAAATTATCTCTACACAAAACAGCCACAGTTGAAGGGTTTAAAAATATTTAATAATAAATAAAAAGCACAAGACAATACTTCTAACTACACAGTGCTAGTCAAGAGTTTAGTGATCACAGAAAAATACTTAAAATAATCCAGTAGAAAAGTTCTGGCATCACAGAAAAATAAACTAGTCTAATATTCCTATTTTCTAGCTATTTCTAAGAGAAACACTAAAGTCTAAGATCCTGCTTATATATAGAAACAGGAAGAGTGGTGAGTTAGATGTTCTCAAGACAAATGCTCTAATGCTTTCATTCTTTCTGTCCTTAAATTGATTACACAGTATCACTGATTCATTTCAGATTACATCATTTCTTTCTGGTTCTCAGGCTAACAGATTCTCAGATGTTAATAGCCCTTGATCTTGCAGCTGGTAAGGAAGCCAGAACAATAAAAAAATGTATACATGAAAATTCTAGCAATTAACTCTGGTCTCAGGACAATAGCCAGAATTCCTTAATCCAGACATATTGGCTCCAAGTTTTGACATCAACGAATTGACTTATTAGCTTTGTTACAGCAGAGTGCACTGTTGTCACATTTTTGCAGTTCCACATTTAATACCATTTTCCCATTTAACAGAACAAGCCTGTGGCTTATATTAATATTGCAAGTGACAGAATTATCTACAAAATTCTATTTGGCTAGGCTGGCAGCCTTCACCTATCTTCACTGAGATATTTGCAGAAATATGAAAACATTCATAATTCCATCATTATCAATATAAATAACATTTAATATTTCTAACAGTGCAAATATTAATGACAGTTATCTTCAACAACATCTAGTGTTTCACCTGATGCTATGTAATAGTTTGTAAGTCACTTGGTTTTTGAAGTATTAAGTACATGTGGAAATATTGTTTATCATCACATTTATTAGCAATCAGCTAGCAATATCTGCAAAATATACTGATATAAATGGACATTGACAATTAATCTTCCTATCGCCTAGCATGACATTTCACACCATACTCCTCAATAGCATGTAGGTCTCAGTTTTGAAAATATGAACAAAATATGAAAATATGAATTATATGTGACAGAGATTAAATTCTCTACTGCAGTACATTGTACATTAACAATCTTAGTGTCATTTTGTTAATAAGTCCTTGCTCTTTCTAATACTGTCCATTATTTCCTGATACATTAAAAAAGATATTTTAGGCTTGAATGAGGTAGGTCATGGGGGTGAGAACCATTCACTTCCTCTTAACCAAGGCCTTAGCATATTGTGGGTGCCTCAGTCTGCCATGGTCATCCCCAGCTGCTAATTCTTCATCTGACTCGTCATCTGTGTCTGCTGGCCCTGTCTGTTGTGTTGGGAACTGTGGCCCTTGTCCTGGGTCTCCATGCTGTAACTGCTTCCAGGGAATGAAGTGATATAATATGGGACAGACTGTCAGTATTTTGGCAGAGGTGGCTGGGTCAATAGCAAGGCACATCAGATGTAGCTAGACATCAGAAACATGACATCAGCAGGACATACACATGCTCTATGATATTTTTAGTCTGAGCATGTGCATTATTGTAACCATGCTCAGTGGGGTTGTATGGGTCTCTCATAGGAGTTATGAGCCAAGGTGCCAGCACATCTGCTGTACCATCCACTAGATGTTTTTGTAGGAAGTCACTCCTAGAAAAAAATGTTGGTACAGCTCACAGGTGTACAATATGTCGAAGTCGTGGAAACTGCCAGGGTTATCTGCACACACATTATGGATGATACCCTGTCCATTACAGATCTCCTGTAAGTTTGCTGAGTGACAGTCTTTTCTGTTTATGAACCTCCTTCCCTGTTCATCAGGTGAAGTGTTTATTTCAATATGTGTACAGTCTATGGTCCTCAGAATCTCAGGAAAATGTGTTATTGCAAAGAATTTTTGCATGGTGCTAGCCCTCTCCTCTGGGGAACTTGGAAACTAGATATTCTACCCTACATGTTACAGCATTGCATTGAGAAACTGGTGGAGAGTTTTTGAGACTGAAGTTTGTGACACCCCCAGTGTGTCCCTGTGAGCCTCTGAAAATTCCCTGTAGTTACTATATGTAATGATAGCATCTGGGAAACAGAAAAAAAAAATAAGCTTGTTTCCTGCCTTTCCTGTTAAGTGGTATAGACTATTTGTAGGCTTCTGAGCCCCCAAGCCCTTCTGTGTTGGAAGGAAGCCTTCTAGCTTAGTTTTTTTTTCTTATAACTAGCCAGTTTTCTAGTTTCAGCACTCAAATCTGTTTCTTTCATCTCAGCACTTGTTCAGAAAAAAAATAAAATAATAATTCATCTGCTTTTACTGTACTTGTGTTTCTACCTACTTTTTTTTACTTTTGCATCATCTTAAAAGTACTCAATTGTATTTATTACTGCTTGGTGTAACTCATTCTAAGCCTTTTGGTTTAAACACTTGGGCTACAGACCAGTTGTTTTGCACTGAGAGGGTTTGTGGTCTGCACTGTAGTGGCAGAACAGGTAGCTTACATCCTTCTAGGTTGGGAACTGCTGATTGAGGGCTCAGTGTCTGTTATTCTAAAAGTGTATTAATTCTGGTTTAAGCACTTGGGCTTTCAGGCCAGTTATTTTACATTAAGAGGGTTCGTGGTCTGCACTCTTGTGGGAGGAGAGGCTGGACTCTGCCCTTCTGAGCTGGGAATTTCTGGTTGAAGGCTTATAGTGCATGCATATCTGAACTGCTTCTTACTGAAGTTGGTGCGCCTTGTTTGCTGTGGCATAGACTGGATTCGGGCCTGCTGGAACTAGCTTTGTTTGTGTAACTTGAGCACTAATCCAGGCATTCTCTAAAGTATTCAATTGTATTTATTGCTGCTTGGTAGTAACTTGATTAAAGTGTAGCTATCGTTCTAAGTCTTTTGGATTAAGCACTTGGGCTTCAGACAGGTTGTTTTACATTAGGAAGGTTTGTGGCATGCACTGTGGTGGCAGGACAAGTAGCTTTCATCCTTCTAAGTTGGGAACTGCTGATTGAGAGCCCAGAGTCTGTTATTCTTAAAGTGTATTAGTTCTGGTTTAAGCACTTGGGCTTCAGGCCAGTTATTTTACATTAAGAAGGTTTGTGGTCTGCACTCTTGTGGGAGAAGAGGCTGGACTCTGCCCTTCTGAGCTTGGAATTTCTGGTTAAAGGTTTATAGTGCCTGAATATTTGAACTGTATCTTACTGAAATTGGTACACCTTGTTTGCTGTAGCATAGACTAGATCCAGGCCTGCTGAATCTAGTTTTGTTTATATGCTTGTTGTTTGTTTGCTTGTTATTTCCCTGGAACGCTAATTCCACCTAATACGCAGCTTCTCAGCGCTTCTGTGGTCACTAGTGATATCTGCATTGCGTACTGTACTTATTTCCTTGTTTCACTTGAAAGAAAGTTACTGTTTGTCATTTTTGCATTTAAGTTACCTGTAACACATTGCACATAAGTTACCTGGCACTTGCTCACTAAAGCAATTATATAAGTCAGCACTAAAAATTAAAAGCACTACACCCTCACTCCCCACTGGCCCTGGTTTTCAATTATTAAGGAATTCCCAATATTATTCTAGCATGTCCATAGGTCAGTTGTCAATCTCCTCTCCGGTCCAGCTGGTGAATCTGGGAATCTTGAGGCAATGTTACAACTGCCTCATGTACACAGACAACCCTCTCCTCCTCCCAACAAATTCCAACACATGTGAGAGATGCAACCATATAGCCAAACTGGAGGCTAAGCTCTCTCAACTCAGTACTGGCATAACCAGTCAGGAGGAGAAGGAAACCACACTCACTACAATTCCAGTCTCACATAGACCTACCACGACAGCAAACCAAACACATAATCACACAAAAACATACTCGGAGGCTCAAAATAAAGATCTGCCGAAGCAGCAGATACCTCCAAAGCAGACACCCAAGCAACCGCTACCCCAAAACAAAACACGTGCAACACATATCTCACAAAGCCAGTGTGCCAAACAGTCACAGCCCTTAAGACTAAACAACACACCTGATACACTTGTAATAGGTGACTCTATCGTCAGGCACACTGACGTCCCGCTCACCAGGCTGAACAAGGAGAGGGTCACAGTGAGCAGCCTGTCGGGCGCTAGGATCTGCCACATAACACAAGCACTCAGGTCACTCCAAGGCAAGTACAAATATGACTCAGTCATTGTCCATGCTGGTGTGAATGACCTGAGACGTACCTCCCTGGACTACATGAAAAGAGACATAAAGGAGCTCTCTGAGCATGTAGCCCAGGCCGGTATGACCCTGACCTTGAGTAGCATCTTACCCTCACCAAGAATGATGCCACAATATGAAGACAAGATGATCAATTTCAACAATTGGCTTAAGTACTGGTGTCATGCAACGGGGATCCAATGCCTGTCAGCTTGGGATGATATGCTCGACAAGCCACGATGCTTCGCTAGAGATGGCTTGCACCTGTCACCCCTGGGCTTTCGGATATTGGCAAAGGCTCTTGCTACCCCCATAGTGCCTTTTTTAGGCAAGGCTCAAAAGACAAACCCACCTCCATAGGTATCACAAGGGATAAGAAACTAAGAGTAATGCTACTCAATGCCAGAAGTCTAAACCTCAAGATGCACGCACTCGAAACTCTCCTTAGCATGGAGAACATCGATATCTGTGCAGTAACACAAACCTGGTTCAGGGCTCCCGAGAGCACCCCAGCACTACCAGGTTATACCTCATACCATGCTTTTTGGCCCCAAAACTTGGACCGAACCACAAAAGGAGGGGGAGTATCGATATTCATCAAAGATACCCACATCTCCAGGTTGGTGGCAAAGCACTAAGCATCAGAGACTATCCATGTGCAACTAACAGTGGGTAAAACTGCCTTCCAGTTTATAGCCTGTTACAGACCACCCTCCCAAACCCAGGAACCCCACTCGGCCTTCCTGAGAACACTGGAAAATATGAAGGTCTCTCCAAACACCATTATATTGGGCGACTTCAACTACCCAAACATAGACCGGGAGCATTACTCTAGCTCCAACACCCTAGCCCAAAGGTTCCTAGAATTTATAAACTCAAATGCTATGGAACAACTTGTTACCACTCCCACAAGAGGGGAAAACATACTGGACCTGATCATCACCAACATGAGGACCCTATGCTCCAGACCAGAAGTGTATCCCTCCCTGGTAAGATCAGACCATAAACTAATCTCACTGGATATTCACATCCCGACCCCACCCCCTGCCCAGAAAACCACAGTGAAAAACTTCTCTAAAGCAAATTTCACACTCCTCAAAACTGAGGTGGAATCCTTCAAAGCCCTCGGGCCTGTGGGAAATACGGCCCAGACTGCAGAATCCTTTATAAATGCATTCTATGAACACCTTCAGGAATGCATGGATCATGCGATCCCAAATAAAACCAAGACCCAATCCTCCAAAGGCAGACGTCCTGTCTGGTGGACCCCAGCCATAAACAAACTATACAATAGAAGGAGGAAGCTGCTAAATGATAGAGCAAAATCCCAAAAAGGGAAGGCATCACTGATCAATATTAGCAAAAAACTACGGGCACTCATAAAATTGTCTAAGGCCAGCTTCGAGAGAAAAATTGCACAGGACACTAAGGATAATCACAAGGCTTTCTTTAGTTATGTTAGGAACCTGGGTGGTAATTCCCAGATATGCTCAGAATTAGTCCAAAATGACAAAAAATACACCGAACCCACAGACATTGCCAACATCCTAGCTGACAGGTTCAGCGCAAACTTCTCCACCCCCTCCCCACCAAAAGAGCAAATATCTATCCCAGCAGAGTGCTGCCCCCCTGACATCTCAGATGCTCAGGTAAGAGCCGCCCTCTCCAAAGCAAAAAACACAGCATCAATGGAACCAGATGGTGTCCCGGGCTGCGTCCTACATGAACTCCAAGAAGAGCTAAACCCAAACATAAAACTACTGTTCAATCTAAGCCTTACTACAGGATATGTGCCCAAAGAGTGGCATACAGCAACAGTGGTCCCTCTCCATAAAGGTGGTGCCTCAATGGATCCTGGAAACTATCGCCCCATAAGCCCGACTAGCTTGGTCTGCAAAGCTATGGAAAGGATCATCACGGACCTCATAAATAAAGATATTGGGGACCTACAAACACTGGATCCTACCCAGTTCGGCTTTGTTAAGGGCAGATCCTGCCTCTTAAACCTGGTTGATTTCTTTGAAACAGTCACCAAGGCCATTGATGAGGGAAGGTGGTCCACACAGCCTGCCTGGACCTCGCAAAAGCCTTCAATACAATACCCCACTCGGGCATTATAGATAAGCTCACCAGCTTAAATATAAACCCCTATGTCACTAGATGGATTGCAAACTGGCTGAAGGACAGAACCCACATGGTTAGAATTGCTGGAGCCATGTCAGACTCCAAACCAGTTACAAGTGGTGTCCCACAAGGCTTAGTCCTGGGACCTCTCTTGTTCGGTATATATTTCTCGGAGGTACAGGCCAACACGGAAGGACTGTGGCTGACCAAGTTCGCAGATGACTGCAAACTGGGCGCCATAATCGACTCTCCAGTCAACACAAGCATCCTCCAAAAGGGCCTCATAGAAACAGACAACTGGAGCCAGAGCCATGGCCTCAAGCTAAATGCCAAAAAGTGTATAGTCATCCCCTTTGGCAAAAACAAAGTGCCCACAAATTACCACATAGGTGGTAATCCATTAAGTACAGAAGAAGTCATTAGGGACCTGGGGACCCAAGTTGATAGCAATCTCTCATTTGACAACCACGTGGCCAAAGTGGTTAGAAAAACATTTTATATAGCCCACTTAATCATGAAGGGATTCACATCTAGATCAGGGGAGGTCATCGTGCCTCATTACTCATTCCTCATCAGGCCCATAATTGAGTACAATGCCCCTTTTGGGATGTACCTTACCAGCCACCTGCAGCAACTGGAAAGACCCCAAAAGTACCTCACCAAGA
Organism: Protopterus annectens; assembly: GCF_019279795.1. Classification (NCBI taxonomy): domain Eukaryota; kingdom Metazoa; phylum Chordata; order Ceratodontiformes; family Protopteridae; genus Protopterus; species Protopterus annectens. The sequence continues at coordinate 426,999,715 of NC_056735.1, forward strand.
GGATCAAAGGGCTCAAACAGATGCCATATGCTGCCCGGTTAAAGAAACTCCAGCTCTACTCAGTGGCATACCGCCTGTTCAGAGGCGATCTGTGCCTGACGTATAAAGCCATGTCCAACCCGGAATTAATGGACATGCTGCACCTCAGAAAATCCAAATCCCATCGAGCTACACGCTCGAGAGACTTGAATCTCAGCACTGAAATAAATAGGACAAGCTGGAGGGACAGATTCATAATCCAGAGGCTCCCTTCACTCTGGAATAAAATCCCAGTCCAGGTTAGGCAGAGTCCCTCATTGACTCTCTTCAAGAGGAATTTTGATGAGTGGATGGGAGATCATAGGTTTACCCCGGGTATCACTTCTGTGTCACTGTTAGACAGAGGCACAGTATACTAACCTCGAAAAAGGGCATTGCAAAATAAATTTAAAATGGGTGGCGAAAGCCAAACACATTCTGGCTAGGCTTATAAATGCCCTAGGGCAGATAGCCTAGTATGAACCTATGAACCTATGAACCTATGATACACATACCTTGGTTTCCACTGACGTGGGTTTTCCACATTTCCCACATGGCTCCATGTGAGGACTGCAGATGTTAACTATTTGCTCTATGGTATCCCTGTCCACCATGTAGCTGTGTATTATTTCTGTCTCATGAAGTTCATGGTAGGTCAAACATGGTCTGAACATTCTAAGCCTTCTATGCCGAAGTCTGTCAGCAACTGCAGCAGCACCCGTTATTACACCCTATTGCATATGCAAATTTAAGATAACTGTAACAACTCCTAACATTTTCAAATTGTATTCTTGGCTGTATTCCACCATGTCTTAGAATTCTGGATTAAAGGGAGGGTGGCAAGTAACCACTTAGCCAATGTTTTTATGTGTTCCTGAATTGCTCTGCCATGAATATCTGCTTCATTAGCATGCAGCTCAGCTCTTTATTCGCTCATTAGCATATTCAATTACTAACCCTTGTATTGCAGCCTGGCTTTGTTTGATGAATCACAAACAGCACATTCATTGTGAAAACTGGCTTTGCATGACATGTAAGACATCAATGGTTCTTGGATCATGTGTTTTACATCTTTCAAAGCTGAATTGCACCTAGTTTTCCCTCACAAGTCTTTGTAGCACATGCTTTAGCTGTTCCAATGCATTACAAGACATAGAAATATAAAAAAAAACAACACTGAAATGAAACCGATGGTATATGAAGTGTTTTAAATGTTTTAAAGCTGAGACGCAGCAGTCAGAAGAAAATCGTACCTTGTTCTATATCTTTAAAATGTTGTAATGCACTTCTTTCTGATGCACACAAAATGTATGGCAACGTAAAGTGTATTACAGCTTTTAAAGCTGTTAGATCTTCTCATCACTGTTTTTTTAGCCACTGTTTACACTTCTGTATATAATTAGAGCTTAACAGCACTGTAAAGTGTTCAACAAACTTTATTGAAACACCCCTCTTACAGCCGAAAGATGCTTAACAAGTTTGTTTTCTGAATTTGAAACATAATTTGTGATCCTCCATGTACTACAAAGGAACTATCTTGTAGTGTGAGTTTAGGAAACAAGGACTATATTGAATAGGAAACATATGAGTTCTGAACTGAGTCCCATAATCTTATTGTGCATACACCAGACCCACACCTATTCCATAAATCCATTTTGTTTGTGTGCTTTTACGTAGAATACCATTTCCAGTTTACTTTAATGGGCTACATTAATTGCCTTTCCTGTTTCGACAGAATAGGGATTTAGGTAATTTGAAAGGGTTTTGTGAATGCATTGTGTTTCCTTACTGTGATTCTGAAGTATTTTCAGTTTTTAGACATTTTAGTAGCGTGGTAATAGTTATGACCAGATCTGTTAATTATGTATTTTAATTATGTTTCTTAATTGGTCTACTTTTAGTAAGTTTAGACTGTGAGAATCTGTTCTTTTTTGATAACAATGTAATTGAATGAATCTCTTTAATTATTTATTTTTTGTTTGTTTAAGCAGCTAGAATCAGTGACTTGTTTAGGGTGAATTCTTCCAAGATCATCTTACTGAGAATGCCAGGTATAACATGGAGCCTCGGGAAATGACATCAATAGGTTCATAGGTTCATAGGTAGGTACTAGGCTATCGGCCCTGGGGGCTATATAAGCCTAGTCAAAAACGTTCCGTGGCTTTCACCACCCAAGAAAGTTATTTTCCTGGGCCCCTGACTAGCAGAGCCCCAGACATGATCCCTGGGGTGAATTTCCTATTTCCCATCCAATTGTCGAGATTTTTCTTAAAGAGGGCTAATGAGGAGTTTTGCTTGACATGAATGGGTAGTCTGTTTCAGAGCATGGGAAGTCTCTGGGAGAGGAATCTATCCCTCCAGCATGTTCTGTTTATTGTGGTGGCAAGGTTTAGGTCCCTGTAGCATGTGGCTCAGAGGGATTGGGGTTTCTTTAAGTGTAGCATGTCCAACAGATCTGGCTTTGACATGGCTTTGTATGTTAGGCAGAGGTCGCCTCTGAGTAGGTGATAAGCAATGGAGTAGAGCTGGAGTTTTTTGAGATGGTCTGTGAACGGCATCTGTTTGAGACCGGTAATCCTCTTAGTGAGGTATTTCTGTGGCCTTTCTAGTTGCTGTAGATGTCTTTCAAGGTACATGCCAAATGGGCCGTTATACTCTATAATGGGTCTGATGAAGGATGAGTAGAGAGGAATAATGACCTCTTTTTTTCTGAAGGAGAACCCCTTTGTGATGAAGTGTGCCACATAGAAGGATTTCCTGACTACTGTGGCAATGTGATTATCACCTGTGTCAGGAGGTCTGACATCACACTTTCAGTGTTTAGTAGTGGTAGTTCATGGGTTCAGAGTTTTTACCAAAGGGGATGACAATGCACTTCTTGGCATTGAGGTTGAGGCCATGACTTTGACACCAAGCATTGGTCTCAGTGAAGCCCCTTTGTAGAATGTCTACATTATTAGGCGATTCTATTATGGCACCTAGTTTGCAGTTGTCTGCAAACTTCATTAGCCAAAGACCTGCTGTATTAGCCTGGATTTCTGAGAAGTAGATGCCAAACAGGAGAGGACCCCGGACTTAGCCCTGTGGTACTCCATCTGTCACTGTTCTGAAGTTGGATTTGGATTTGGCTACTTTTCCTGTGTGGGTTGTGTCAGTGAGCCAGTTGGCTACGCATCTAGTGACATAGGGATATATGCCCAGTCTAGTGAGTTTATCTATAATTCCAGAGTGGGAATGGTGTCAAAAGCCTTGGCAAGGTTAAGATAGGCTGTGTGTACCACCTTTTTCTCGTCCATGGCTCTGGTGACTGCTTCAAAGAAGTCAATCAGGTTTAGGAGAAATGACCTACCTTTTACAAACCCAAACTGAGTTGGGTCCAGATGTCCTTGTTTATAAGCTCAAAGATGATACATTCCATGGCCTTGCAGACCAGGCTCATCAGGCTAATGGGATGGTGGTTCCCAGGGTCCATGTTGGTGCCCCCTTTTTGGAGTGGGATAACCATTGCTGTGCATCATTCAGTAGGCACAAAGCCTGAAGTGAGGCTATGACTGAACATGGCACTTAGGTGGGGTGCCAGTTTGTTCGTTAGTTTGTGCAGAATGCAACCTGGGATGTTGTCAGGTCCCATGGATGCTGTGTTCTTAGCTTTGGAGAGTGCGGTCTTTACTTGTGCAGCTGTGATTACAGGGGCTTTCCATTCTTCCAATATAGTGATGGGCCCTCTGGGGGGTGAAGTTTGCACTGATCCTATCTGCCAGGATGTTGGCAATATCAGTTGGTTCTGTATATCTAGTGCCATTTTCTTTAGCTCAGAGCAGATCTGAGTGTCGCCATTGAGATTCTTGACATAACTGTAGAATTCTTTAGAATCAGTGGTGATTTTATTTTTGTAACTAGCTTTGGAGGGTTTTATGAGGGATATCAGCTTCTGACTGAGGCTGACCAGGGAGTTCCTGCAATCAGGGGATTTTACTCTTTTTTGCAACAGCTTCTTCCTTCTGTCGTAGAGTTTGTTTATGGCAGGGGACCACCAGATTGGTTTCCTTTTTTTGGAAGATAGCATCTTGGTTCTTTTGGGGATGGCACGAGCCATGCACTCATGTATGTGCTTATACAGTGCATTTGTATAGGATTCAGCAGTCATACCTCTATTTTCCATCTGTATGGGTGTTGTGAAGCTTGCCACTTCTATCTTAAGAAGCATGAAGTTGGCTTTGGAGAAGTTTTTTATGGTGTTTTTTTTTAATGGGGCATGGGGGTGAGATATTGATGTCTAGGGTGATTAGCTTGTGGTTGGATCTGACCAGCGAGGAGTTGATCTCTGGCATGGAACATCGGTTGCTCATATTGGTAATGACCAGGTCCAGGATATTGCTGCCCCTGGTGGGGGTATGGACAAGCTGATCCAGGGCATTGGAATTAATGAGTTAGTACATAAGTAGTTTTCCCAGTTGATGGTGGGGTAATTGAAATCCCCCATTATTAGGGTATTGGGCTGTACCTTAATATTATCCAGTATATCAAGAAACATAGAGTGGGCATCCTGGGGCATGGCGGGGGATCTGTAACAAGCTGCAACATGGACTGCAGTCTTGCCCACTGTTAGTTGCACTTGGATAATTTTGTATGCATTATGTTAAGCAACTACCCTGGAGGTGTGGATATCCTTAATGAATATGGACACACCTCCTGCTTTAGTGTTTCAGTCCAAGTTTGGTGGCCGAAAGGTGTGGTATAAGTTATAGCCTGGTAATATGCTCTCTGGAGCCTTGAACCAGGTCTCCATCACTGCACAGATGTCGATGTTCTCCATTTTAAGCAGTGCCTCAAGTGATTGCATTTTGAAGTTTAGACTTCTAGCATTGAGTAGCATTACCCTCAGATTTTGCTTGCTTATACCTGCTATGGTGGTGAGTTTGTCATTTGAACCTTGCCTAAAAAAGGCACTATAGGGATGGCAAGAGCCTTAGCCAGTATCCAAAATCCCAGGGGCAACAGGTGCAGGCCATCTCTGGCAAAGCATTGTGATCTGTCGAACATGTCGTCCCAGGCAGACAGACACTGGATCCCCTTAGAATGACACCAGAAGCTTAGCCAATTGTTGAAGTCAATCATTTTGTCCTTGTATTGTGATATCATTCTGGGTGATGGCAGGATGCTACTCAGGGCTAGGGTCATACCTGCCTGGGCTACATGATCTGAGAGCTCTTCCATATCTCTTTTCATGTAGTCCAGGAAGGTACATCTCAGGTCATTCACACCAACATGGACAATGACAGAGTCATATTTGTACTTGTTGTGGAGTGACCTGAGTACTTGCATTACATGGCGGATCCTGGCATCCGACAGGCAGTTGACAGTAACTTTCTTCTTGTTTAGCCTGGTGAGTGGGACATCAGTATGCCTGACTATAGAGTCACCTATGACTAGTGTGTTGGGTATGTTGTTTTGCCTTATGGACTGAGGTTGAGTGGCACACTGATTTTTGTGGGATATGTGTCATTTGGGTAGTGTTGGGTGGTGGTGGTTGCTTGCATTTCAGCTTTAGAGGTCTCTGTTGTTTGGGCAGATTTTTATTGAGAGCCTCCGCGAATGTAGGTATGTGTTTTGTGTTACTATGTGTGGGTTTAGGTGGTGTAGCTTTTGATGGATTATGTGTTGAGTGCGGTATGGTTCAGGTGTTTACCTTCTCCTCTTGACTGTCTAGTACAGTCATGGCTGAAGAGAGATTGACTTCCAGTTTGGCTATATAAGTGCATCTCTCACAGGTTGTAGTGTTGGGTGGTAGGAGTAGAGGGTTGTCAGTGTACATGAGGCAATTGCTACATTGTCCCAAGGTGCTCAGATTCATCAGGTGGACATGGGAAAATACTGGGAGCTGATCCTTAGACATAAGACATCCATAGACCATGGCAGAGAGTGCATATAACACCCCCCCCCATCACAGACCAGAATGATTGTCAAGATTATTTTTGGAGTAATGAAGGCCCACTTCTGCTGTCTAGATGCCTTTGTGTGGTGGCTCTGAGTCCAACCCCAAAGTATGCAATAAAATATTTGTGGGGTATGCATTATTATAGAACATGTTACTAAGCAAGTAGATACATCAAGAAGGAGAGACATTTGGGAAGAGGAAGCCCCTAAGTCAGAATGGAGAGGTACCTAATAAGGAGGCTGTAGGGCAGACAACTACAGGGGATGCCTAAGGGAAGATGAGAGAGATGCAATATGCCATGGCACTAGCTAAGAGGCAGTATCTGCAACATAACTATTGGCCAAGAAAAGTAAAAAAGGTAAACCAGTGATAAACCTCACGATGTAGAAACAGCACAAACACCAAAAAAAAGTCGAGAAGACACAAGGCACAGGAATCCAAACTGTTCAAAGTTCAATAAAAACTCAGCTTCGATGCAGGAAACAATAAGTAAATGCTTTCACAGTGATAACACTGCTTCATCAGACTCTCTAGCTCAAAGTTTTCTTCAAATATATACCATATGCAGTCAAATAAACAATTAAAACAATAATTACACCTATGCTCCTTAAATTTGCAAAGCAATAGAATATAGTCTACACTAAAGCAAAATTAAAAAACAAGAAAAATACACATATAAAATATGAAATAATACACATAATTAAGCAAATACAAGCAGCAGCATAATAGATTTAATACAATAAAGTCTGACATATTGTTCACTTCTTCCTAAGTTTACATGACTTCAGGACTGGTTTAAGGGATATGGAATCACTGAGGCTAGAACCCAAATGTGCAGTTAATTTTAGTATCCACTTGAGTTCTGCACTCTCAGTCTCGTTAACTACATCATCCAACCTAACACTCTCTCTTAATACTTGAAGTACCTGAAAAACAAACGTGTGTAGATCCCAAACATTTAGTATATTTTGCAAGAGCACTATATTCCGTTCCCCTCTGAGTACAGTATATATGGTCCCTAATTTGTTCTCTGAACCTGTGATTCATTTTCCCAACGTAAAACCTGCAACATCCTATACAATGAGCATAATATACTAAGTTCTTAGTGTTGCAGTCAGCAGCTGACTTAAATATGGCAGATACGCCCAGTGTCAGGATGTTTAAAGAATGTGGATTCATCCACATACTTAGAAAAAATGCACCTATTACACTTTTTAGTACCAAAACCTGCTCTATCAAGATCCTCCATGCTTCTTGGGTAGCATAAGTTTTTCTTAAGACTTTCCCCGGGATTCAAGAAGCTCAGTGCAAGGACGGTTTTAGCTTTGCGCAGAGCATCCTCACGACAGATGGCACAGCAGTGCCATATGAATATTTATGAGGGCACGCCACCACACCCTCGACATGCACAGGAAATGTGTGCGAGTGCAGGGGGCATGTAGAAGTGCTCTACAGAGGCGTAAACATGCCCCAACACTTGCAAAACCTACTATGCCTACTAGTAGAGACCGCCCCTAATAGTAAGTCAGTAAGTCAGTGTCCGTGGATACCGAAATGTATGCTAAGCATACAAGAGTTTCCACGAACAGTGAAATAAAATCGAAGTAGTAAACACACAAGCACATAGTACAATGTAGATCCCTGTCCCTAGAACTTTCACAATTAGATTCCCTGTCCCCGTGTCCCTATTATACATTCGAATTGCAACAATAACGAAGGTGTAAGCAAAGCGCAGCATATCTACACATCGCCGCCCTCCACTGAGCATAGCTTACACATCATATTCATTCAAATAGAGAAAAACAAGCGGAATCAATGTGTCAATAGTGTAGTATTTAGAGCATCTGCCTATCAAACAGGAAGTCACGGTTCGAGCTCAACAATAGCACATATCATTTTCCATGTGGAATGAATGTCATTTTGCCGTAAAACCGACATAAGAGTATCTCATGAGATATTTAACTTAAATATAATTCAAGCAAAGTGGCACTGTCATAATGAATAAGGTACTAGTAAGCAGGTGTAAGTGCAGGTGTAAGCACAAATAAGCAGCAGTAAACACATATAAGTACCAGTAAGCAAGTCTGAGTGCACTTGCGCAGGTCTAAGCAGTGCCCAGCATAAGAAATGTATATATGTATATACAGATATAATATATATCTATCTATAAATATATATATATATATATATATATATATATATATATATATATATATATATATATATGAAGAAAGGACAACGTAACAATAAAGCATACAAAAGGAATGAAAAGGAAATCAACAGCAGCCCCAGTATTATATAACGCTGTCAGTGTATGTCATATCCAGCTGGATAGGAGTGAGCAAACACTGCTACTCACACCACAGGCAGGATATTACCAGTGGGAGTAAGGGAGTAACATTGTTGATTTGCTAAGTCTACTTTACACACAGGGGGTAGTCCCTGGTGGGACTACCCAAAAGTGGATAGACCATTTGGCCTTCCGACCATTACACAAGCAAGGGCAGGTATGTTCAAGGACTAAATGGTGTGAGAGCCTGAGAATACATGGGGTGGGACAACACATGTGTAGGGCCCCTAACACTCTGGAGAGGGCAATGTGTGGAGGTGTGTCATGGTTGCAATAACAAGTGGACAATGGAAGGTATGCGAGTATTTTGAACAGGGGTGGGGTGGAGGAACTATGGGTATGAAATTATGGAGCCAGGCATGCCGACATCAATATGTAGAAGTACATTCTCTGTAACACATTCATTCCATTTGCAGACATAAATAACATGAATGTGCCCTTACAAAGCTCGACAGTAGATAGAATAATAGGTTGTGCAGAAGAGGGATGGGACAAAACTGCTAAAACGCAAAAGTGTGTACAATGTCTGAAGTCAGTGCTGTGCTGACAATAATCAAATGTGAGGACTTCCCCACACATGGAATCATTCCTGTGATCTGCTTGCTACGGCAACGCCAATTACTAAACCTGTCTATTTGTAAAAGAAATACACTGAACACATACATAATTAGGCTCTCATGTGTAAAGTGTGCATTACCACATAGTCATACATATTAATTAATTGTAGTGTCATGTTAACGGGAGTAAGGGTAATGAAGTATAGAGTCTAATCTTGACGTTTTTGCACCTGCACTTTTAAAGTTTGTCCTGTTTGTTGCATTTACCTGTTGAGGCTACACACTCAAGTGTGCTAGCCTGTGTTACATATTTACTGCATTTTCCTGCTATTTGTTGAAAAAAGAAAAAAATATATATCCTTGTTTCCCATCTTTCCTGACCTAGAGTAGTCCAAATACAGGCTTTGCTGTATTCTGGACTTTTGGAAGGTTCCTGTGTTGCCATTTCCTTTCTTGGATAGAGGGAGGATTCTTTGTTCACCAGTGGCAGTGGGGAGCTTGGAGCAGCCTATCTGTCCCTGGAGGAGTGTTCCCAGCACAGGAATCTGGTAGTCTGTTGGCTGTTTTGGGCCAATTTCTAGCTCTTTCAAGTCCGCCTGTATAAAACCTGCTGTAGCATGGCTTTGCGTGATTTTGTGCATAGCGCAGCATTGAGCAGCGCCGCTTATTTGGGTTTGAGCCATGGAACTGATCTAGATCTCATAATAAACACCCTATTCCTACGCTAAAGCCTAGCACTTGCTCACTAAAGCAATTATATAAGTCAGCACTAAAAAATTAAAAGCACTACACCCTCACAAACTCCCCTTGAGTAACTTGTTCCCCATTGGCCCTTTTTTTCAATTATAAAGGAATTCCCAATACTATTCTAGCATGTCCAAAGGTCAGTTGTCAATCTCCTCTCCGGTCCAGCTAGTGAACCTGGGAATCTTGAGGCAATGTTACAACTGCCTAATGTACACAGACAACCCTCTCCTCCTCCCAAAAAATTCCAACACATGTGAGAGATGCAACCATATAGACAAACTGGAGGCTAAGCTCTCTCAACTCAGTACTGGCGTAACCAGCCAGGAGAAGAAGGAAACCACACTCACTACAATTCCAGTCTCACATAGACCTACCACGACAGCAAACCAAACACATAAACACACAAAAACATACTTGGAGGCTCTAAATAAAAATCTGCCTAAGCAGCAGAGACCTCCAAAGCAGACACCCAAGCAACCGCTACCCCAAAACAAAACACGTGCAACACATAGCTCACAAAGCCAGTGTGCCGAACAGTCACAGCCCTTAAGGCTAAACAACACACCTGATACACTTGTAATAGGTAACTCTATCATCAGGCACACTGACGTCCCGCTCACCAGGCTGAACAAGAAGAAGGTCACGGTGAGCTGCCTATCGGGCGCTAGGATCCGCCACATAACACAAGCACTCAGGTCACTCCAAGGCAAGTACAAATATGACTCAGTCATTGTCCATGCTGGTGTGAATGACCTGAGACATACCTCCCTGGACTACATGAAAAGAGACATAGAGGAGCTCTCTGAGCATGTAGCCCAGGCCAGTATGACCCTGACCTTGAGTAGCATCTTACCCTCACCAAGAATGATGCCACAGTATGAAGACAAGATTATCAATTTCAATAATTGGCTTAAGTATTGGTTTCATTCAAAGGGGATCCAATGCCTGACAGCCTGGGATGACATGCTCGACAAGCCATGATGCTTCACCAGGGACAGCTTGCACCTGTCACCCCTGGGCTTTCGGATATTGCCAAAGGCTCTTGCTACCCACATAGTGCCTTTTTTAGGCAAGGCTCAAAAGACAAACCCACCTCCATAGGTATCACAAGGGATAAGAAACTAAGAGTAATGCTACTCAACGCCAAAAGTCTAAACCTCAAGATGCAAGCACTCGAAACTCTCCTTAGCATGGAGAACATTGATATCTGTGCAGTAACAGAAACCTGGTTCAAGGCTCTCGAGAGCACCCCAGCACTACCAGGTTATACCTCATACCATGCTTTTCAGCCCCAAAACTTGGACCGAACCACAAAAAAAGGGGGAGTATCAATATTCGTCAAAGATACCCACACCTTCAGGTTGGTGGCACAGCACGAAGCATCAGAGACTATCCATGTGCAACTAACAGTGGGTAAAACTGCCTTCCAGTTTATAGCCTGCTACAGACCACCCTCCCAAACCCAGGAACCCCACTCGGCCTTCCTGAGAACACTGGAAAATATGAAGGTCTCTCCAAACACCATTATATTGGGTGACTTCAACTACCCAACCATAGACTGGGAGCATTACTCTAGCTCCAACACCCTAGCCCAAAGGTTCCTAGAATTTATAAACTCAAATGCTATGGAACAACTTGTTACCACTCCCACAAGAGGGGAAAACATACTGGACCTGATTATCACCAACATGGGGACTCTTTGCTCCAGACCAGAAGTGTAACCCTCACTGGTAAGATCAGACCATAAACTAATCTCACTGGATATTCACATCCCGACCCCACACCATGCCCAGAAAACCACAGTGAAAAACTTCTCTAAAGCAAATTTCACACTCCTCAAAACCGAGGTGGAATCCTTCAAAGCCCCCGGGCCTGAGGATAATATGGCCCAGACCACAAAATCCTTTATAAACGCATTCTATGAACATCTTCAGGAATTCATGGATCATGCAATCCCAAATAAAACCAAGACCCAATCCTCCAAAGGCAGAAGTCCTGTCTGGTAGACCCCAGCCATAAACAAACTATACAATACTAGGAGGAAGCTACTACATGACAGAGCAAAATCCCAAAAAGGGAAGGCATCACTGATCAGTATTAGCAAAAAACTACGGGCATTCATAAAATCGTCTAATGCCAGCTTTGAGAGAAAAATTGCACAGGACACTAAGGATAATCACAAGGCTTTCTTTAGTTATGTTAGGAACCTGGGTGGGAATTCCCAGATATGCTCAGAATTAGTCCAAAATGACAAAAAAATACACCAAACCCACAGACATTGCCAACATCCTAGCTGACAGGTTCAGCGCAAACTTCTCCCCCAACTCCCCACCAAAAGGGCTAATATCTATCCCAGCAGAGTGCTGCCCCCCTGACATCTCAGATGCTCAGGTAAGAGCTGCCCTCTCCAAAGCAAGAAACACAGCATCAATGGGACCAGACAGTGTCCCGGGCTGTGTCCTACATGAACTCCAAGAAGAGCTAAACTCAAACCTAAAACTACTGTTCAATCTCAGCCTTACTACAGGATATGTACCCAAAGAGTGGCATACAGCAACAGTGGTCCCTCTCCACAAAGGTGGTGCCTCAATGGATCCTGGAAACTATTGCCCCATAAGTCTCACTAGCTTGGTCTGCAAAGCTATGGAAAGGATCATCATGGACCTTATAAATAAAGATATTGGGGACCTACAGACACTGGATCCTACCCAGTTCAGCTTTGTTAAGGGCAGATCCTGCCTCTTAAACCTGGTCGATTTCTTTGAAACAGTCACCAAGGCCATTGACAAGGGGAAGTTGGTCCACACAGCCGACCTGGACCTCGCAAAAGCCTTCGATACAATACCCCATTCGGGAATTATAGATAAGCTCACCAGCTTAAATATAAACCCTTATGTCACTAGATGGGTTGCAAACTGGCTCAAGGACAGAACCCACATGGTTAGAATAGCTGGAGCCATGTCAGACTCCAAACCAGTTACAAGTGGTGTCCCACAAGGCTCAGGCTTGGGACCTCTCTTGTTCGGTATATATTTCTTGGAGGTACAGGCCAATATGGAAGGACTGTGGCTGACCAAGTTCGCAGATGACTGCAAACTGGGCGCCATAATAGACTCTCCAGCCGACACAAGCATCCTCCAAAAGGGCCTCATAGAAACAGACAACTGGTGACAGAGCCATGGCCTCAAGCTAAACGCCAAAAAGTGTATAGTCATCCCCTTTGGCAAAAACAAAGTGCCCACAAATTACCACATAGGTGGTAATCCATTAAGGACAGAAGAAGTAATTAGGAACCTGGGGACATGGGGACCCAAGTTGATAGCAATCTCTCATTTGACAACCACGTGGCCAAAGTGGTTAGAAAAACATTTTATATAGCCCACCTAATCATGAAGGGATTCACATCTAGATCAGGAGAGGTCATCGTGCTTCTTTACTCATCCCTCATCAGGCCCATAATTGAGTACAATGCCCCTTTTGGGATGTACCTTACCAGACACCTGCAGCAACTGGAAAGACCCCAAAAGTACCTCACCAAGAGGATCAAGGGGCTCAAACAGATGCCGTATGCTGCCCGGTTAAAGAAACTCCAGCTCTACTCAGTGGCATACCGCCTGCTCAGAGGCAATCTGTGCCTGACGTATAAAGCCATGTCCAACCCGGAATTAATGGACATGCTGCACCTCAGAAAATCCAAATCTCATCGAGCTACGCGCTCGAGGGACTTAAACCTCAGCACTGAAATAAATAGGACATGCTGGAGGGACAAATTCATAACCCAGAGGCTCCCTTCACTCTGGAATAAAATCCCAGTCCAGGTTAGGCAGAGTCCCTCATTGACTCTCTTCAAGAGGAATCTTGATGAGTGGATGGGAGATCGTAGGTTTACCCCGGATATCAGTTCTGTGTCACTGTTAGACAGAGGCACAGTATACTAACCTCGAAAAAGGGCATAGCAAAATTAATTTAAAATGGGTGGCAAAAGCCATACACACTCTGGCTAGGCTTATAAATGCCCTAGGGCAGATGGCCTAGTATGAACCTGTGAACCTATGAACCTATAAACACATGCGTGTCCTATGTGGGACAACCCAAAAATTGCGAATAGTATTCTTTTGGTCGCTCACGTCACCAATGTTTGTGGAATAAACGTTTGGGAGTTCTGAGGATACTTGGAGTAAGTCAACCAATGGGATGGGTCTATAGGAGTAGGGAGTGGCAAATCCGACTGGAGAGTGGATGCCAGCAGTGTTAGGGAGGCATTGCGGTGTGTGTTTGGGGAACCAGGAGAAATGGGTAGATGGGTATATATGCAAATGAAGCAGCACAGCAATAGTGTGTTGGCTAATGAACAGACATGCCTGTACTGAATCCCACTGTATCACATACCATTTACCATCAGTAATCCGTACATGAACATATTGCGACATCTGTCCACTGTATAACCTGCAAAATATCAATTAAAAGATAACTGGAGTGTAGTGTCTGTGTCATAATGAATAAGACACTAGTAAGCAGGTCAAGCATATATAAACACCAGTAAGCATGTGTAAGTGTGTTTGCGTGGGGTATATATTGCTTTACAGACACACACACACACACACACACACATATATATATATATATATATATATATATATATATATATATATATATATATATATATATATATATATATATATCTATGTGTGTGTGTGTGTTTGTGTAGATATACAGAGATATACAGCTATGATAGGAAACAGCACACAAGAATGACATATGTTCATAGGCTATGCCAATGGAAGTGAGCCCAAGCAAGAAACATGAAACACGTAGCATAACCTTCCAGCCACACCCCCCCCCCCCCAGCCAGACACAGGAAACATACACACAAGCAATGTAAAAAGTCCACTGCTCCCCAGACCACCCCAGACCACAGGCAGGATACAACCGGGGGGGTACACAGTACACCCGTGAATTCTAATCTTGGAACACAGACTGGAGCGTCCCTTGCATGACACCCCAAAAATTGCCAAGACCAAAAGAAGGTGACAGACCAGCCATTCTGGCTGTGGTGTATACATACTCGGAATACAAGGGTGGGAAACCTGATGACCCATGGGCCAAGACAATTGTATGAAATGGGACCCGTGAAGTGGAGAGTGGGCAGAGTGTAGTGTTCTGTCCAGACCAGACCAGGACCCAGAGTAAGGATGGGTGCTGTTGAGGAGGTGCGGGTGGGGGAACTATGGGTAGCTACTTATGAGTCTAGGTGTGCAGGTGTTGGCTGATGTGGGCCTATATGGACAGCCCTAGGGATGTAAGCGAATGTGTTCATTGGGCAGAGGCATCACCCAACGAGCAACCACACCCACTATGAGTCCCACTGCAGCAAAGTGTAATCTATATGGCAAGGAACGGAATAACCAGATGTAGACGTGTATATGTAGAGGTTGTTGTTGTTGTTGTGTCTTTCGGCTTTTCCCAGTTAGGGGTCGCCACAGTGGAACTCTGGTCCGCTAATGATTGGTAGTTGATTTTTACGTGCCAAGTTACCAGCCCTGACGCACAACCTTCAATGAAGGTACTCCCATTCACGCATGTCTCCACACAGAAGACGCTCTAGCTGAGTATCGAACCGGACAGTGTCTTACTGTGAGGCGATGTGTGTGTATATCTACCCATAGCGACATAGAGATAAGCCTCTCCCTCTCCATAGTACAAATGTATACATAGAGATACAGAATACAGATACATGCCCACATATAAATATATATATATATGCAGACACCCATAGACCCATATGTTGTGAGATATATATATATATATATATATATATATATATATATATATATATATATATATATATAAAATACATGTATGCATACATATACAGATATATCTGTATATAGTAATGTAAATATATATATATATATATATATATATATATATATATATATATATATATATATATGTGACTGTAAATATACACATGTATATAGCTAGGATATGATACAGCAGTTACGAGTAACATATGTTCACAGGCCATGCATATGGGGATGAGGGATCCAATAAACAAACGTGTAACACGTAGCATCAACCCCCCACCCCCCTAGCTAGGCCGGTGAGACATACAGACACACAATAAAGGTAAACACACCACTGCTTCCCAGACCACTGGCAGGATACTACCAGTGGGAGAGACATGCCAGGTCTAATCTTGAAACATAGACATCGATGTCCCTTGTGGGACACCAAAAATTAATGATCGGAGGTAGTCCCAGTAATGACTTATCAAACCATCCTGTAGATGTACATGGACCAGTAGGTTGTGCAAGCCTGATAACCCATGGGTCGACACAATGTATGACATGTGTCCCAACACGGGGAGAGTGGGCAGTGTGTAGTGGTGTGTTTATACCCCGCCTGTAACCACAGTAAGAATGAGTGCTGTAGAGGAGTGGCAGCTGGGGGAACTATGGGTATGCAATTATGGGCCTAGGCACGCAGGTGTTGGCTACAAAGTCGTATTAGGACCGCCCCGGGGATGTAAGTAATATTCCAAAATGGGCATAGCTGACACACATACCTCTCAACCCCTAAGAGCACATCCACTGGGCAGGACATAAACCATTGGGGGAACAAATAGGGACCATACCTCTGAACTGTCCCCGATTTCCAGGGACGACCCAGAATTTGACTTTGTTTCTAACTCTGCCCCACTTAATCCTTCTTAAAACTAGTGGCATTTGGAGGAAAGGTGGTGAATTACACATAATGAATAACAACAACAATTAAGAGTTATAAACATAATTTACCCCAGACAATGTGTATGAATTCATATGCTCTGAGTCTGTCAATGTGTCAGGTTAATAGCACCAATAATTTAAATGTGTCCCTGATGTTGTTATGCCATGTCCCTGATTCAGTTTGTATATTTCCCCAATCGTATAGGTTCATAGGTTAGTACTAAGCTAACTGCCCTTGCGAGCCATTTTAAGCCTAGCCAATTATCTCTTGTGAGACTCAAACCCTGCACCTTGTGTTTGTAAGGCAAACACCTTAACCATTAGGCCACCCTAGGGACAGAAAGCACATATTCCACTGACAACCTTAGAAAGATGATAGAATATTAGGTATGCAGTAGCATGACTCGGCTGAAGGATGTGGGTTTCAAATCCCAATTACTTCTTTGTATTGAAGAGTGTCAGTTCCCATGTATTAGCCAGATGGGTGCAGATTGTAAGAGGAACAAACCAATAATATAAATCAAACTCTGGACAGGCCGCGGATTCCGTACAGTCGAATGGCATGCTGACGCCTAATGGGCAGCCATTCCCGATACTGTAGGCATATAATCCGATGCAATAGGCATCACAAGGTAATATCATAGTCCTCACTCCCACACAGGGGCATGAGTGTCAGATGCAAACACCAAATGCAGTGCATTTGCAAGTGCGGGAGCAATCAGGTGTAAGCCTGTTTGGCCACCAGTATGCAAGTATTACACTGGTAAAGCAATGTAGAGGCTAACTGAGTTTAAGAAACTATAACCGGAGGTTAGCATTACTTAGCACCATGCAAACCCACGCACACCCGCTCACAACTGCTTTAACGTGCCTTAATCACGCCATATCCAATGGCCTTGTTCTGCCCAGCAACAAAATAAATGGCCTCTTCAAGGCTCGAAACCAGGACCCTGCACACACAGCTATTGTGACTTACCACTAAGCCATGGCAGATATACAGACATTGGACCTTATCACAAACATATCATCCAGTGCAGTCTTTTAACAGTATAGGAAATGTATTCCATCATGTAGATGTATGTGTGAGCGTTTATGTCCAGCATATAGATACATACATATATATAGATATATCAGGAACATCCCATGTGACAACAAAGCATTACAAAGGAATGAAAAGGGACACACCAGCAATGCCTGTATTATGTAGTGCTGTCATCTTATGTAATATCAAGACTCCCTCAGACAGACATGTGTCAGTCATATATGCAAGCATTTGTACATTGGCCATGTACATCACTCTGTGCATGTTATTTACACTAACACAACAGTCCCTGTCCAATCATTATGTAAGAACAATACTCTTGCAACGTGCTGTGTGTGAAATCATCATCATGATAAAGGTACATGGTGTAACCATAGTGGGACTGGTAGTGTTGTGTGTAAAATGGGGTC
The DNA here is from genome assembly GCF_019279795.1 of Protopterus annectens. NCBI lineage: Eukaryota > Metazoa > Chordata > Ceratodontiformes > Protopteridae > Protopterus > Protopterus annectens. Next base: position 427,017,505 of record NC_056735.1, read on the forward strand.
GTCCGCATCACGTGTACCTGGAACATTTAGGAGTCTTGTGCATACTAGGATTGCGTGCCTGGGAGACAGGGGTGAGGACAACTGGAGTATGCTGTGATGCATATTAAAAGGGTTACATGTGTCCAGTGGACACGTGTGAAATGGACAGCAATGTATGGGGCAAATGTTCTAGGAACCAATTGGCCTTTTGTTTCTGTAGGGTGAGAGTGGGATGTGGGGTAAGCAGAGTAGGTATGCTCGTGGAGGATAGGTAGGGTAGGATGACAGAAAAGACAGCATACAGGGTTGGTATAAGACATATGTGGGGGGATACGCCTCGGATGGGGAGGGGTGTTCAGCATTCACAAGCCCATGAGCCCCCAGATGAAAACAGTGGGCTGGAGGTCCCCAGCCATGGGCAGCCACTACTGCACCAGAACAGCTGCAAAGGAGGCAGTGCTGGGAGCTGTCTAGGAGGGGCAGCCTCACCCTGTAAATGTGATACTCTGCTCTTGAGCTGGCGTATCTGGCCTCGACACCCCTTATTGAGCTCCCTACATATGGGACTGTAAGACAGCAGATATGTCCCTGTCTGGACCTGCTCCCAGGAGAGACAAGCCCCATCCTCAGTGGTGGTACCACCAGAAGGCAGTGCAGAGCCAACAGAGGTGGAGGTCCAAGGCTGAGCCCTAGATGTGCTGGTGCCCGGTGCCATGGCCAGCTGAAGTGGGACAGGAGGTTCTGCCGGGACCTCCAAACCCATACAGCCTATAGTGTTGCAGTTAAACACAGATATGGCTTAGTAATAGTCAACAGCATTCAGGATTGCTTACAACAGCATGCATAGATATGACCATCAACTCAACACAACAGATGGTATACATTCGCAGAGGGAGCACACATGCATATATACTGCATGACATATGTACAACATGTAGAAGACTTGTGACTGCAGCTATGAACAGTAGCCCATTATTGGCATGTCACTGAGAACCCCATACAGTGTCTGTCATACCACTGTTTCATGTGACATATGTCCAGTCAGGGATGCGATGGCAGTAACTCATCACTATCACCATGTACTGGCTGCAATCCTCACACTATGCTCCTGCTGTTCACAGATGTGTGTTCAGTGAGTAACACAGGAAACAAATGGTTCCACACACTGACCAGTCCACGGATGGCCCTACAGATGGGAGTCCCTCATAAACAGAGCACTGTCTTGTCCATTTTAAAACATGCAGAATAGCCATTACCACACACAGCTTGTTAAACAGGCAGTTGTCTCAATAAAGCATAGCTACACTTACATGCTGTAGTCATGTCTGGCACATCACCCTCCTGTCTTTAGGCTATTTCCCACTGTGTATGTTGTTTGAGGAACATCCAGATATCATCTGTGATGCCGTTTACGAAACACCAGATCCAGGTACCACTCACAGTGACTGTCATGGGCAAACACCAACATGATGTTCCTAGATATTGTACTGTGTTTTTCATGCGAATGACTACGGGAACATCATTGCAGCTGTTCCACATGCAATCAGCTAGAGGA
>NC_056735.1:427024038-427036538 GCF_019279795.1 Protopterus annectens
GACGTAACACACTGACACCTACATGACAATTGCATTGGATGCTTATGATAACCCGTGCTAGATGTGTGGCTTTAGTAATCCATTTGCTCAATGTAGAACCTACAATGGGGTATACCGACATCTGTGCATTGAGGAACACCTGGCTGAAGGCTCTGTAGTGCACAATTGCACTACCATTATATAACTCAGATCCAGACATGTGGGCCATAACAGTGGTATGGACCATACCAGGTGGTGGTGTACACATATTCATAAAGGCTACTGACATGTAAAGACCGCTTCTCTGACATAACGCATCACAGATGAATCAGGTACAGATGACAGTGGCAAATGCTGCATTCTAGGTTGTATCCTCATGTACATCCACCACCTTGTTCCCAGACAACCAACACACATCCATATGTGGTATGACATAGTATGGTAGACCACCAGATAACCCTTGATTGGTGGACTGTACCTAGGCCTACATCAACTGTGCAATGTGCCCATGTACAGACACAGCTCCATAATATGTTATGCAATGCATTAATACCACTGTTTGTAACCTGCTCAGTCATACGCATACCAGGGTCCCTCGGATGTTGTCAGCATTAATACGGTCAACTGTTGCTGTACACCAGTAAAAAACATCCTCATGGTTGGATATGACCTAACCGTACCTGCCCTGGATATGTACATCCCACACTCGTACAACATATATTACATTACCATAGCTTTCATTTACCTTTCTACATACAGGTGACTACAGTCATTACACACATGCACATGGCAGATAGAATGCTAATAGTACATAAGGTCTGATATCTATGTTGACAGAGGTAATATCCCCTCTCTACTGGTCAACCATATCATACAACACACCATATGGCATGCATGTCTTTATACATGTCCACCTAATGCAATGCCTACAAACAGACCCAAATAACAGGACCATAGGACCTACACAAGGCTTGTATTGACAGACTCAGGGAAATCCAGCTCTGCACTGCATGTTCCTGAGTAATCACAGGTGATATGTTCATGGCATGTACAGCCATGTGAGGCCACAGCTCCTACATATACCCCATGTCAACAATTGCAAGCCATGCATGCTGTGTGCTATCTGGACATTAGCCTTAGTACCACCATAGCCAGTACATGCTGTGGTGAGATGTTTACAAGCCACTGACCTTGCACATGCTTGAATGAGTGTACTGCCTAGCTCTAACAGAGCACATTGCTGGCACTCTTCCAGTACACATGAGGTGTGTGTGGTAAATATGATGTGCTCACTGTTGACCATTACAGTGGCCTGGCTTCACCATGGCACTGTCAAGTAACAGTTTGTATGAGCATGACATTGAATAATGCTGTGTGTGTCACGCTGATATGTGCTGTTGCAATATATGTACACTTGGCTACTCAGTGAAAGTGGTGGTGTCCTACCAGTACATGAATACAACATCCATTATGTTGTAATGCTCGGCTATGTTTCACACATGGTGTGGGGAAGGTGTGGAATGTATCCTCTTGCCCTGCTAGTGCACGTACTGAAGTAGACCGCATATGTGTACATGCATTGCTGTTTGTGTAGATTCCATGTGTGTGCAGTGTCTGATGTCTGAAGGTGACTGTTGTCTTAGTACGTCATGCGGTTGCAATACAGCCTCAACATTGCCAACTGTATATGGTGATATGCTCTAAGTACAGTAAGTTGTACATGAGGTATGGACAGATGTTTGGACATAACTACTAAGGGGTGGGGCTTCTTTGCAGATGAATGATTACCGAGGACAGCTCACTGGTGTGTTACAACCAGTCCTACAATAACCTGTGTACCTGCTAAGGTCAGGTTTTGTTAATTGAAGTGGAAGACAGACAATGTAGCATGCTGTAAGGGTGACACCAAAGGCAAACCCCATGACACCTGTAACATTAATACCTCGCCTGTGCATATATTGTGCATATATCACATGGTTGTCAAAGGAAAGAGTCAGTAAGCATTGTACCGGATGTGATAGTGCTGTACTGCTGTAGTACCTATCATGAGTTAGGCAGGTGTTTGATTCACAGTACTGGCCCATGTGGGTGTGTTTCCATATATGTCACATATGGTTGGGAATACATTCCACATGGTATCAATCTCCTGAACACTGTTGTTGACACCAGTACAGAGTGAAGTGTAGAAAGAAAGGCATAGGTAAGTGGTTAAACCTCACACATGTAAAGTGTCTGTATGTGTGTGACATAAGTGTATATCTTTGTGAATGCCAGTGTGTGTGTGTGTGTGTGTGTGTGTGTGTGTGTGTGTGTGTGTGTGTGTGTGTGTGTGTGTGTGGGGCTGTCCGTGTGTATGGCTGTCCGGTTCCTGGAGTGAAGATATATTTTACCATAGTGAAATGTTAATGCCCCCTCCCCATCCACTCAAAGCAGTCTAGCATCCCTGTTGATATCATCAATTATAGATGGGCATACTAACCGCCCATTAACATGTACGCCTGGGGTGTGACCTGTTGTTATATAGCCTACTGATGGACCCCCATTCCCACATACACTCACTGCACTGTAGTATCCCTGTCGATGTCCTCGACCTTAGGCCATTCCAACTACCTGTACATGTGTAATCTCTGTGGCGCATCTTGTAATTGTGTAGTACTATAATGATGATATGCACATAGGCAGGGGTTCTCATTCGAACACTGGCAACTGTGTGTGTGTGTCAGAGTGTGTGTTACTGTGTCTGGAATCCCTGAGTGTGTGGGTGTGTCTGTGTTTGCATGCTCCCATGACAGTGGGTATTACTGCTTCCCAATGAGAAGCCACTATTTCCACTTGCCTTTAATCTTGTCATCCAGCATACCACTCTTTTACCCACTCCCCGCTCCAGGTAACTATACCTGTGATGTCACCCACTATGGATGTGATGGCTCTGAACACAGTAGCTTACTACACAGCTATCATGCTCTTGGATCATTAGAACAGTAAACATAATTGAAACATGGGAGAATATAACTGTGATGTGGAAGCTACAAAGTGCATGCAGGTATTGTCATACTGACCTGTGGGTAGTCAACATGAACATATGGGACTCCCGCAAACACCAACATCTTAAGGCACATGCAACTACACCTGAAAGAGGAAGGTAGAACATCAAGATCAACATGCTGTTAGTGCTGTTACACATGATACATGCTGTCAAACATACAAAATGCATTCTAAAACTGCAATACATGGTATGTCTGCTGCCTGTCAACACTACCCAACAATATTAATCTACAATTTTCTACCTAGTATGTCCACCCTGTGCATCAGACCATATGAGCATGGCCCTGCACCGATGGTGTGGATGACAGGGATGAGGCACAGGCTTCATCATATGCATGGGGTGATAATGTTTGCCAGAGGCCTAGGCTGTGCCATTGGATGACATCATGCGTGTGTGTTAGGGCCTGTGATATCATTGGGCATGTGTGGATGTTATGCGTGTGTGTGTTGAGGTGCCGTTCATTTGATTCCAGTGTGTGTATGCATGCACACAGGTCTGGCATGTGGCTGGCCTACACAGGAGTAATATTGACAGCTGCAGACTGTACAAGGCAAGTGTCACAGTTCACGGTGTCTGGCCATGGCCAAGTGACCTGCACCTGCCAGGGGTTGCACGGGCACTACCACGCAGAGATCCAGATTGGGTACCATCTGATGACACATGTCAACTGGAATCGTGTCCCTGTTGGGACCATCCATGACCATGTGCACGTGGCCTGCTCTGTCCTGGTGTGGACTGCACAGCACCAGCAGCACTGCTGCTGCTACCGCCACTATGGGAGCAGGCATGTGCAGTAGTATGTTTATGTAGACCTTTACCAGGTGATGTAGCTGGCCTATGTCCACATGCCTGATGCCTCACTCCCATCAGATGTTCCAGCACAGACATTCCACGCTCAAGGATTGACATGCCATGGTCAAGGACTCCCACCATGTCACTCAATCGTCTATCCAAAACATCTGCAAGATGATGGTGAGCATTTGTAAGTGCCTGGACGTTGTCGGTTAATGAATGGACAGCAGTCCACTGAAGCCTCAGACCGTCTCTGTTGTGCCATTCAGCACATGCCTGTGCCTCCATTACAGACCGAAACATGTGTCTGGTGACTCCAGCTGATCTGCTTGGTCTCGCAGGGGCATGTTGGCCAGTGGCCCCCTACAAGCAGCGCTGGGCACATGCCTGTGTGGGATATCACCAGTCTATTGACTGGGATCATGGTGTGCAGGCACACCTTTCCATAGTCATCACACTTCCCTGTTCCATGCTACCACCTGCCAGCTGTCCTTCCTCTATGGCCGGTGGTGATGGGGTATTTGCAGGCAGCGGAACTGTGTGCGAGGATGAGGGGGAGACAGGTGGAATGGCAACCAATGGCACAGATTCAGCCCCTGACAACCCTGCCTGTGCTTCAATCATACTATCATCATCACTGATAGAGTCTGTGGGGACACTAACATAAGGTTGACTGCAGGAGGGCTACGTACCTACATCAACACCTGTGAGGGGAAGACAAGAACTGTACATTACAAGTTATACCAGACACACACAGACACACAGACAGAAACACACACAGACACACAGAGACAGACACAGACACACTGACAGAGACACACAGAGACACACAGACGCACACAGACAGAGACACACAGACACACACGCTACATGCAGGTGATATGGCGGATGACATTCAGCTTTGGCAATCATAGTTTCAGCTTAGGCAATTATAGTGGTAGTTATCATACATCCCTGAGTTGCACACAACAGCATGCATGTGATATAGCAGATGGCATGCACCTTACATAATTATAGTGGTGGTTAGCATATATACCTGCATTGCACCATTTGTGTTAGTAGCCTATGCCACATACCTGCAACACAATGCATGCACTTTGCACCATTGCACTGCACTGCCATGGTGTGTGCAACATACACCACATTTTAACAGTCCATCGCTGACCTTTGTACATCTGCCACTGATGCTCTGTGTTGGCCACCACCCCTATGTGTGAGGACATGAGCAGTAGGGTATGTCGACTGCATACTATGTTTGCCTCAGCCCTAGCTTGCATATCTCCCCCAAAGCAGTGCATGTCTGTTCAACATTATTCCGCCTCCCCCTGAGCTGAGTGTAGACATTGTGCATGTGGCTGTACACACGTTTGACATGGCTGTCCCTACTTTGCAATGGTGCCACAGACCAGTACAGGTTTACAGTACACCGGCCTGCTGTGTGGTGTATGACCTTGCCAATCACATGTAGTATGACATGCATAAATGTGTAATACAATGGTGTCCTTTCCAATCTACAGTACGTTAATGGTGTCCCAATGCAGAGTTGTGCTATACTAACATGGGCCTTCAGCTGATGCAGTGTTGTCTGTCCACCCTACAAATATGCAGGGACATACTGCACATTCAGCTGATGTGCATAGCCATTGCAGGGTATCATGTGGCTTCACAATTGCTATATAGTGTGAGCTACTGACACAGTTCATAGCCATGACTATGTTCACATACAATACATATCTAATGTGGAATGTGACCCACATCACCAAGGTGTATACACAATAAACCCTAATGTGGAATGTGTGACACAGGTCACAGAAGAGTATACGGATGACACCGCTGCACATCTGCAACCATATTACCGATACCTGGCAACCATGCCCACACATGGCTAATGTACAAGTACTCTATGTCCCACATGCCATCTGTGTACCTCACACACATGAGGAGCAGGCATGACAGTGATGTCTGACATCAGCAAGGTAAATGTACTGTATCTGTGGCTTGACGTGGATGTATGTGTATGTTGTACAACACATGTATGTATTTGGATACTGTATAGGTGAATGCTTCCATGTTGTGACACACTCCAGATGTTCAAGACATGTCATGTGGCGGCTTCATGTTATGCCTACACAAGCTGTGCACAGGCCTGTATAATGTTTAGTGTTTCACATCTGCAATATCACCATTACACAAAGGCCATAGTAGTATTGTGTAGAGCCAATGTACAACAGGGTGTACAGACATGGCCATCACTTCTACTGTGTGTTTTGCTTCATGTCTCTGGCCATCCTCCATGGCCATGTGTACACATGTTCAGTCCAATGGTTGTGATGGCCATCTTTTTTCACATGTCAATGTTATCCTATATGACATACACCCATAGATGTCTTATGCTCTACTGAGGACAGATTTATGCAGACAAAAGGTGGTATGTATGGGGCATGAGACATGTTTTGCAGTATAGTTGAGCAGTGCTGCAGTTAGCCCACTACATGTCATGGACATGTCTGATAGCACATGACATTGTGTGACATTCATAGCAAGGGTATATTCCACAAGGATGTACCCTGTGCACCAGGCCTACTCCAGCTCCAACGCATTTAGTGTGTGTGTGCACACATATGCTGTCTGTACAGTACTGTTCATATTCCCAACATGTGTAATGCTGATATGTAGTACCTGTCCCTACAGTGGAACACACCTCCACCATTGTATTCACTGTTGTCCAGACATTTGGCAATGACAGTGTGGAAAGTTTAGTGTAGGTGTTTCATATAGTCTTCAATTGTTTCACATAGGTAAACAGTGTGATGCATTGCAGGTCTGACCAGTGTCCATTACCAGGACCACCATACATTATGTGTATGTGTGTTATGGCAGATAGCATGCAATTAATATGTTCCATGCATTATCAAGCCTGGTAAATAATACCAATCTCACATGACGCAGGCTGCTGTCACTGCAAAATGCTAGAGGTACCTAAACAGGAGTGTCACAGCAGTAAGATCATTATCCACACCTGTGTGTTAGCTACAGGGTGCAATGTCTATGTTAGCACATAAGCCAGTACAATACACTATACAATGGAGTATGCACATCTGTGCATACATAGAGTAGCAGACCATAGTATGTAGCATGTGAGCATACATGCCTTGCATATGATGTTACATTACATATTGTACAGTAACACATGTAACTATGTGATATATGGTTGTATTTTATGTGCAGTAGTGACTTACCAGGCAACTCCAGGCTCGGTGGTTGAGAGACACCCACCTCCACAATACCAGCTAAAGCTTGTGGATGGAGGTCTGCAGGTGTCCCCAGGTTGGCCAGTAGCTCCTCGGTACATGTGAGTGGGGGCTGGGTGAGTGGCCCCCCACCTGTTGCACCTTGTCCCTGGTGTTTGCGTTAGCACACTGTTTCATCCATCTTATCAGGTCAGTGCAGTATCGGCACACCTGCTGATAGGTGCAATTGTGACCGCCAACATCATTTACCCTCCTGCAGAGTTCCTCCCAGAGGGCATCTTGCTGCTGTGCATCCTGTGGCACATGACTGAAGAGAGTCGTGTAGTTGTCGAGGAGGTGTGGAATGAGGACCTCATCCTCCAAGCGGCTGTATGGCAGCAGTCTGCTACGTGGCAAACCTGGAAGACATAATGAGGGAGACAGGTCACAGTAACTCACAGAGAAGTACAGCAGTACAGCTGAACATACATGTGTATCACATTTATTAAGACTACAAATACAGCTTTGTAGATCTACATGACACTAACACCACTGACATGTATAAGTCACACACATTTGACACCTACTGATGATTTGATGTTATCGCCATATATGTGTGTCATGTGATGACATTGCTCATACACCATGTGATGTTGTCTTGATGTGGGCATGTCTGTTTGCCTGTAGTGGTGTCTTTACCTATCAGCACATGCCTGGATGTGTTCATATTAATGCAATCGACCTTAATGCTGTGTATATGCCACATATATAGTCATACATAGCCTTTAGGGACATGATCTGTGACCCTGCAGACTTGCAAGCATGTATGTGTTTTGCCATATACATCTACATGGCACTGTAAGGGTGTGTAGCATCCTGCCATGTATTGCCTGTGTTGCACATGTATAACACATGGGACAATAGCTAGCCTGATGGTATTTGCAGGGCTGGATATCAACTATGGCATGTATGGTCATAGTGATCTAGTAGGCTATATGCCCTGGGCCATTTATGAGCCTAGCCAGACAGGTTACCTAGCTGTAAGCAACAGACAGGTAAGTTTCAGTGGCCAGTTCAAGCAATGCCACAGAACCGATACACATGGTTACTGATATATTTGGCATGCGGTCATCACACCATGTCACAGAGAGGGGCCATGTGCAGCTTTGCTGGACAGGGATGCATAGTATGGCAAGAGTATGTTAAATGTATGGGACAGGGATCTGTCAGGCATGTTGTGTTCCTTGTACTAGAAAGGTGGATGTCCATGATGTATGTGTTTAATTGGGAGCAAGATGTGTTAAGTGTAGCATGTTCAACATCTCTGGGTTGGATATGGCTTCATTCAGGGTTGGCTGCATGCTACATAGTGCAGCTAGGGATTGTGAAGGGCAGTGTAGGCAATATGTGATCTATTATGAGTTACATGGGTGTTGACTATGGTTGAGTAGTTAACTCTATAGTCCTGGTTGCCACCCTGCCATGATTAGGGGTGCCACATACAACTACCTGTCTTTTGTGGCGACGTAACTATCAAAGGGAAGTACTGTCCAGCTGCATCCCCTACACACAGTTGCCATTATGTTGACCGCTGCCTATATGGTAGTTAATGGGTACAGGGTTTGTAACATAGGGGATGACAATGCAATAGGTAGCTGTCAGATTGTGGCCATACATCACACACCACACATCTGACACACTAAGGCCCTCTGTATGTTGAACGCAGAACACAATGAGTTGACTATTGCTCCTAGTTTATAGTTATTTGCAGACATCAATAGGCTGATGCCTTCTGTGTTAGTCTATGTGGTATAGATAACAAAGAGGGGGAGTACCAGGAATGACCCCTGCATTACTGTGGCTGGCACTGGTTTGATGTGCGTGTATTCATCAGACACCTTCTGTAGTGTGGGTTCTGTCAGCAGTCCAGTTGCCAACCACTCATGTGTCATAGGAATATACACCTAGCTTACTGAGTGTAGCTGGAAAACAATATGGGTTATGGTGTCCTATGACCTGGCAAGGTCATGATATGCAGTGTGAATCAACCCTACTGTCATCTACATCTGTACCGAGTACATCAATTACATTGACCATGGTTCATGGCCATACAGACCAGACTCAGCAGGGAAGTTGAGCACTGTGTCCCATTATCAATGGTGTGTCCCCCTTTGTGGGGTGTGATAACTGTTGCCGTGCACCATTTGATGTGTACACAGCCTGATATGGAGCTATGATTGAACATGATGTGTATGTGGATAGCTGAATATTCTTACATTTGTGTAGGATACACCCTGGGATGTTGACAGGTCCCATGAAAGCTGTATGTATGGCATTAGAGAGTGCAGCTTGTACCTGCATAGTCATTAGTACAAGGGCACTGTAGTGTACATGGATATATTACTAAGTGTACCTGTTGGGGGTGAGGGGGAAGTGGGAGTGGGTTTAGGTTCTCCGAGACCCTATCTGGATTGAACAGGTGCTATTTCTGTAGGTGCAGTAATTCCCATGCCATAGTGCTGTGCAGCACGGCAGGTCTTGTCATTGCCATTATGATTAACAACACAGCTATAGAATGCTCTGTACTTGGCCTCATAATATGTGGCTGATTGGTTTCACAGTAGCTTTGCGTGGTTTTATATGGTGTATCTGTATCTTTCTGAGGCTGACCAGGGATCACCTACACTCATGTGTGTTCACTCTTGCAACAGTTACTACCATCTGTGGTATAGTTTAAAGCATGGTACCATCAGTTTGCCTACTTGTTTGTGTTGGGTTGACTCCTGGTTCTGTTTCGATGGCACAATCACTGCACATATGTGACTGCTTAAGGTTCGTTTGTGTAGGATTCAGCATTTGCACATGCATTGTCCATCTGCATGGGTGCCATGGCACTCACCACTCTGTTCTTAGGAACCATAACACTGGCATTGGAGACTAACTATGTGCAGCATACTGTTAGCCCTGTTTGTGTGACTACTGTGATCCAAGTCAGTGGGGTCGATGGAATCCAACATGCATTGAGTGCAGGTGTTGGTACATGAAGAGTCTTCCCAGTTCATAGTGGAATAGTTGAGAGTAGCCAATATTATGGTTCTGTCTCAGATCTAATCTGCCCCATCACAGCACATTATGACAGTTGGGAAGTCCACGGCCTGGTGGGTGATCTGTCTCAAGGTGCATTTTGAATTCCACTGTGGCATAAAAGTAGTTGCTCAGCATAATGCATATGATGTTAAGCAAGTGCAATTAGTGTGGGGGTGTACATATCCTTCAGGTATATGGACACACCTGCGGCCCGTGTGTTCCAATAAAGGATAATGGGCAAAAGGTGAGGTATGTGTTATAACATGGTCATGCAGGTGTGCTCTCCGGAGCATTGAAACATGTCTCAGCCACTACACAGATATGTTCTCCATGTTAGGGATTGACATATGTGTGTCCGTATAGTGTTTCTGATATGTATCCGCAGTTTATTGCTTGGCTGTCCTTGTAACAGCAGTGGACCCTCACCTGAACCATGCATGATGAAGGCACTATAGGGGAAGCATGAGCCTTAGGCGGTATCCAGATTCCCAGGGGTGACAGGTGCAGGCCCTGTCTGGCAAAGTATCATGGTCTGTCAACCATAATATCCCAGGATGACAGATACTGGATACCCTGTGACATGCACCACTACACTAGACAATTGTGGAAGACAATCCTTTTGTCCCTGTACTGTAGTATCATTCTGGCCAATGGCAAAATGCTACCCAGGCCTTGAGACATACCTGCATGGGTTACAAGACCTGACAGTTTCTACATGTCTTTCCATGCAGTCCAGACTACTGCATCACAGGTCCTACACAACAACATGGAATATAGTTCAAAAGGTGGTCTGAGTGTATGAGTATGTGGCTAATCATGGCAGACAGGCAGCTGACAGTATGTAAGTCCTCATATAGGCCGGTGTGTAACATAGTGCTAGAGTTTGCATTCACAAATGAGTACTATTGGGCATGCTTCCAGTCGTGTTCAGAGGTGTGGCACAATTATGCAAACTATGTCATACAGTTTGTGTATTTCAGTGTCCGTCTCTTCCTACTTGGGGGGGGGGGGTCACTTGTTTGGCCAGATACTTAGATGCATCTGTGAATATGTGTGATTTCTGGTAGTGTGTGCGGGTGCCCTTACTGTGTTCTGGTAAGGGTATGTGTTGGTTGTGTTGATGAGCTGCATGTGTTAACCTACACCTCATGTCTGTCCAGTCCAGTCATGGCTGTAGACTGGGCTGCCTTCCACCTTACCCCTGTAGCTACATCCCAGACAATGTGTGGGGCATGGTGTTAGGTGGGTCTGGCAGTGTACATGGCATAGAGATTACTTTCCCCCAGGATGGCCACATACACAACGTTGACATTAGTAAACACCAGTAGCTAACTGGTGGACATGCCTGTATGAGCAGTCAGTACTACAAGTACCAAGTACTGTATTTAGTTTACGTATTGCCTATGAAGATGTTTTAGACAGTGATGCTCACATGTAAATATTTCTGTTATGGATGTGACAACACTGGTTATTTTGGAAACATTGTAGCTACCTTTAGCAGCAATCCTCCTCTGCAGAGCACATCATATCCTGTTAGTTATTATAGATGATGCAAGTGTCTACAGGTCTGTTTCATTCTCTGGGTATATACTCACATATCCACCAGGACCATGAGCTGTGTTGGGCACAGATAGCCACTCCCCAAACAGAGTCATGTATCAATAGGCTCTGATGCCACTATCAACATGATCAGACAGTGTGAGCCATCACCTATAACGTGGCTATTACACATGGGCAGCTGTCTCCAACATCTTACACTCCTACTGCAGATGTTACACTGGAGTTAAAGATGATATGCAACCTGTTTCATTACCAGTGCTGTGCACTACCTTACATACAGTATGTGCAGGCAGCTGTTAGGTTGGCAATGGGAGGTTGGGTTACACAAACCTGGTAGTTCAACCAGTGTGTCTTTACTCTCAATATCCACTCTATGTAGGTGTGCACATAGCCATTTGGCCCAGCCCTGTAACAAGGGTCACTACACATTTGCATAACATGTACACAGGCACAGCTGTTATTGCTTGCAAACGATAGTGGAGAAGAGGATATTACATGTGTTATGTGCTGGATAGTTACCTGGCTCTTCCAATTATCTTTGCTATCATGCTGCTAACTTGTCAGATGAATACTAATGCTATGTATCCTGTCATTGAGTATTGTAATTGCCAATAGATATAACTACTGTTTGCATAACATAACAGAACCGCTATGTAGAATAGAATACAGATCTGCCTAGAATACTGTACAGTACACAGTTATTGGCACAATATCCCACAATGCACATCATATTTGCATGGTAAGCCCACCTTTAACATGCTCATCTTACTTATACACCCATACATATGTCGACTGTTACAATATAT
>NC_056735.1:427041538-427259121 GCF_019279795.1 Protopterus annectens
GAGAACATCACAGGGTGCGAATGACACGGCCTCCAGCCAAGTGCCACTAACTGAATGGTCATTCCATTGTGGAATTCGCACCCACATATTAACACATGAGAAGCAGCCACTTTAATACAGATGAGGTAATGGGGTATCTGGGGACTGAGGTAGATAATGATCTCCCTTGTGGCAGTCATATCTCCACAGTAGTTGGGACATCCTTCTATGTAGGCCATCTGACTACTAAAGGATTTCCATCTAGACATACTGGGGTTATAGTACCCCTTTACTCACCACTGATCAGTCCCATCTTAGGGTATAATAACCCATGTGGGATGTACCTCAGAGGACACGTCCAACAGCTGGGGGGGTCCACAAATGTACCTCACCAAGGGGAATACTGGCCTCCAACATATGGGCTATGCAGCCGGACTGAATAAATCCCTGCTTTACTCAGTGGCATCTCGTTTACCCAGAGATGATCTCCACTGACCAACACAGCCATTTCGAATTCAGGCTTGATGGATATGCTCTACCGATAGGAATCAATGTCACAATGAGCCACACACTGTAGTGAGCTGACCTTGCCACAACATTAACCAGAAGATGCTGGAGGGACAGCTTCCTGTCACAGATACTTCCCATACTTTGGAACAACATCACTAACTACATTATACAGAGCACCTCACTAACACTCAGCAAGGAAAACCTTGAAGGGTGGATGGGGAACAGTAGATGCACCCCAGGGATCCCGCTATTGGCTGTGCTCCACAGAGGGATGGTTAATGAATCAATGGGGTGGCAAAAGCTGACACATTTTGGCTGGCCTTATGAATGGCCTCTGGCAGTTGGCCAAGTACCTACCTATGAATCTATACATACAGTATCTGCATATGCTGATAGCTTAATTTACTGTTCAGGTGTTGACTTACCTTGTGCCAATGGCAGTTGTGTGTGCAATAGTTGAGGGCTGCCTATGTTGGATGCACGCAGTAGACTGCCTATACATGACAATTTACAGGTAGTCTTGTGTGTGTGCCATCCATTTTACTGTGTGTGCAGGTGGAGAAAGGTGTCAGTCCCTAGGTGCCTACACTGTCAGTGTGTGTGCTATACATTCCCTCTTTGCCAAGGCATTGGCATACTGGGCATGCCTCCGTCTGTCTACTGGGGCTGGCTCAGGGTGTTCATGGTCTGAGTACCTCTGTGCCTGTGGGGCCCTTGGCAATGGTGGTGGGCTGTGAGGGTCTTCACCATTCTGTCCCTGCTGCAGCTGTTTCCGCAGGAACATAATATGTAGCATGGCACACACTATGAAGATGTGGGCACACGTGCTTGGAGAGTACTGCAAGGCTCCACCAGATATGTCCAAGCAATGGAACTGTGATTTCAGCATCCCAAACATATGCTCTATGATGATTCTGGTTTGTGCGTGTGCCTCATTATGGCGTTCCTGCATGGGTGTGTGTGCATTTCTGATGGGAGCCATCATCCACGGTTCCAGTGCATAGCCAGCATCCCCCACCAGGTGGCCGTTTGGGATGTCCCCCCTGGCAAATAACCGATACTACTGTGAGACATGCCAGGGCTGCCAGCACACACATCCATGATAATGCCATGGGCATTGCACATGACCTGGCAGTTGATGGAGAGGTATCCCTTGCGGTTTATGTAGCACCTTCCCTGATCAATGGGTGGTGACTTGACGTGTATGTCCATGCAGTCTATTGCACCCAGTACCTCTGGGTATTCTGCCACATGGTGGAAGAGACGCATATTGCTGGCCAACTCCTCCTGCGTTTGGGGGAAGTATATGTGCTCATTGGCATGTGGTAACATGGCATCCAGGAACTGGTGTAGTACCCTGGATGCTGATGTCCCATGATATCCCCAGTTGGTCTTTGAAAGGTAACTACAGCTAGTATTCTCAGGCTTACACATACCTTCATATCCACTGGGATGGGTTCCCCTCTGTTTGTTCTGGCTCTGAGGTGTGGCTGGCACCGCTCCACAAGTTGCTGTAGGGTGTCCCTGTCCACCCTGTAACGCACTACTATCTCCAGATCATGTAGCCCCTGGTAGGTTAGCCTGGGTCTGAACACTCTCCTCCTCCTCTGGGGCCTGTGTGGTCATGTGCATCATCTTTCACACCACCTTCAGCCTCCAACACATGCTGGTGAATCAAAGCTATGGCAGCCCCTAACATGTACATAATAAAAGTCCCCCGTCTTTATAGTATTGTGCTCTGGATGCTGCTGATGTAATTGTGTGTATATGAACTATTCCAGGTGCTGCATGTCTTAATTATGGGTTTTGCAATGAGTATTGCAAGTGTGGGGCCTTTACTGTGGAGATCTACTTGCCTGCCTTGATTAATCTGTTGCCCTTTAATTCACTTTTAGACCTGGATCCTCTTCCATTATCAGGCATACATCCACCTACTGTCTTTCTTGTTTTGTACTTTCCCTACCAAGTCATGGCGAAATGTGCCTTGTAGCTGATATACTGCATATCACCTTTGTTCTGCTTTGACACTTTGTTGTTTTCTTTGCAGTACAGCCCCTCCCTTTCCCAGTTCTGCAGGTAGCTGCTTGCAGCCTTGTTAGCTGTTGTCAGTGGCCCACTGTAGGCTCCTAGGTGTTAATTAGTCATTTGTACTCCAATTTCACTGCTGCAGCATTTCCTTATTTCTTTCCTATATGCTTCCTGTTTCGGCTGCAGTGCACAACGTGCATACCCATTTACCAGGTTTATGCGCGTTTTCATCTTCGTTGACATGCATAATCAGTTACCTTGTGTACTCTCAGCTAAGCATAGCTATGGGCGATTCGACACACCCTTATCCTGCAGCTTTGCCTAGCTAGGGGCAGACCGGTTTATCAATGCTCCAATATGCTTACAGAAATGGTGACACACACCTCTCTTGATGTCATCTTTATCTCAAGGGCTCACCTCGGTGTTACAATGCTATGCTGTGAGGTGCATCCTTACACCAGCAGGGAGTCTGCGCTTCACTATTATTCCTCTCATTTGCATGGCATTTCCTACTAATTCCTAGCTACTGCACATAACACTGTCACTGCCCCTTAGCAACCCTTGCATCATGAGTATGGTGTAGCATGCCTGCCATTGACTATTGTGGGGAAATCATGATATGTGTTTCATTGCGGTTTTATTCTATATTTTTATATATTCCTTGCGATCCCCATTGCGCACCGCTGTCCTGCACTTCCATGTCATGTTAGTGCAACTATATATATTAAATGTTAATTTTATATTTTGTACATTTTTTTTATGCCAGTGGCTATATATTTAGCCATTGGCATATATTACCATTATAATACATGTGTTTGGTCGGCTGTCATGACTCCGATTTTAAGTTTGCAAAAATGTAAACCGTTTTCTACGGTTTACATTTCTGCATGCTTACACTATGCCTGCACCACTTCCTGAATCGATACATACTTTCATTTGTATGCCACACTGCTTCACATGGGGTAATTAGCATACATGTCTCAGGAGTTGTGCGGGTGTAACGTACACAGGTAGTGCACGTGGAAACAGCTCGTACGCGAATCGCTCGGCGGCCATATTTGGTGTTAGAACGCCGACGCTATGCCTGCACCTAGCACAATCTTCATGAATCCTGGGGTTTGTTTTTATACACAAACCTAGGTCGCGTTCCTACTACTTCACTTATCTTTGGATCTACTTGTAAAATGTGTCATTTACAATGTACAATTTCCCTAATACTGCCAATATCATCGGTAAAAGACATGACCATCGGTAGCATGTCAGCATATTTCCTCAGTGGACCTCTAACAGGGAGAGATTTAGAGAAATAGAGTTTCACCCTAGTGGACCTCTCAGTGACCACCTCTAAACAAGCTCTCTGTATCTCATCCCTACTATAACCCCTGCCCTGTAGTTCATGCCCTAAAACCTCTAAGCTATTTTCAAACTCACTTTCTTCACAAGAAAGCAGTGAGACCTGTAAGGTCTGTCCCTTAACTACACTAGAGAAAACATGTTTGGGATGCATGCTACCCCTGTGTAAAAATATAGGTCAACAACATTCCTTCCTGAATAGACTGGTGGAAAAAACATTCTCCACATCAAATAACACCTCCACATCCAAAGACTCAATGGCAGTATGAGAAAACTTGCATATGAACTTCAAAAAAGCACAGCTATCATTCAATCTCACCAAAAACTCCAATAAACCATCCTCATGATCATTCCACAACATGAACAGGTCATCGACAAAATGTCGATAAAAGCTCACTGCAGTAACCCCAGCATTCAAAATGTTCCAATGCTCCCATTCTGCCATAACTAGATTTGCATAACTATTGGCGCAGCTGGTCCCCATGGCTACCCCAGCAATCTGCCAGTAGTACACTCCTTCAAACACAAACACATTATGTTCTAATATCAGTTCCAAAAGAAAACATAGTAAATCTATAAACTCATTACTGAACTGAATATTACTAGTAAGGAAGGACCTGACCATGGCTATCCCTGCTTGATTAGGGATTGAAGTAAATAAAAAATTTACATCTAGAGTTACCAAGAGCATTGGAATATCCACAGCCCATTCTGTGGCCTTGCATAGATCTCTCAGAAAATGTTCGGTGTCCCTCAAAACTCTGGAGCATTTTTCTAATATCCCTCTAAGTTGTTTATCCACATAACTATGGGCCAGATTAAATATAATATACAATGGAAACAATGATTCATGCAGTATTACTCCCAGCCTGCACTACCCTATTCATGGACTGGCCACACTGTGCATCAGAAACAGGCCACCTCAGTAGCTGATTACTGGGACCATGGTGCAGTTGTACTCATATGCACAGATGTGGAGGGGCACAGAAACAAGTGTCAACAATGGACAGTGCATGGATTTGTGTGTGTGTGTGTGTGTGTGTGTGTGTGTGTGTGTGTGTGTGTGTGTGTGTGTGTGTGTGTGTGTGTGTGTGTGTCTGAGCATAGACACCAGCCCCAGCATAAGATGCAGCATTGTTCCAGGTTTTGATGGACATATCTAGATCACCCACAGAAGATGCATGTTCCAGCCATGTACCTACCCGTCTATGAGGATACCCTGTTTTCGGGAAAACAACAAGCACGATCTACAACTCTGAGTTAAATGGAAGGGTGTGCTATGGGTGTAGGTGGACTGGCCTCAAGGAGGGTGGTGGCCAAGATGGGTGGCTGCAAAGGGCATCTACAGCATACAGACTCTGTGCGCTGGCTCTATATTATGCTGCATAAATGAGCTGAGTCATTCTTCATCACATAGACCATGTATAACTCTAACAAACTCAGCTGTGGCTGCATTGGTATCTGCCTGACCAGTATAACAGCACTGCACAAATGTTGATTAGTAGCCAGAGAGAGACACACAGACCAAAAGCGGACAACACCATGTTGTGGCTGTTCACCAGTAGGCCAACCCCTGCCACTCTCATCACAATCATTGCAGCTGGTGGCAATCTTTTTTATGTGTTAATGCATTGAGTTTGGATAATCAGCAGATGTAATGCCAGATTCCAATTCCAGATTACAGGTAGTCTTACTGAGGGTGTCAGAATAAGTGGTGCTACAGAATTTTTATTAGGAACTGAACATGAAGTAAAAAATGACTATTAAAAATTTAAATTTGCAACACAACTACGTGTAATGATTGCTACATAAGTCAACTATAATCTGTGTAGAGTGTTAAGCATAGCAATGATGATAGTTAATTTAAGGTTGGGGTTGGTGTAATGGTTAAGATGTTTACCTCACAGAAACAAAGTACAGGGTTTGATTCTCATCTTTGATGGAAATTATCAATGGTTAAAATGACCTGCAGTGGCAGCCAGCCTAGTACTTAACCATTGAACCAAGGATGTTGCTGCCAGTGGAAAAGAGGATTCTTGCTGTGCTGATTTGTTGGTCACATCTTAGAACTGAGGAATGGGTTGCACAGACACAGAAGCTGCATCTATAGAAGGAGGTGAGGATATAGCTTTCATATTACCCATGTGTACTACCACCACCATGATCACCAACTTTGCTGGGATTTTGTTACCATCAACTTCAGACTCAGATGGTTCCTTGAAATCAACCATGCCTCAATCCGTGGAATGGAACCTGACAATGCTGCAGCTTTGAAAATACATAAGCATACCCAAGTACATAAATGCACTTTTCACCAACACCTGCAGCCCCGTGTTTGTAAACCTGTATAATAGAGTAATATAGGATAGCTAACATTAATTCACATCGAGCAGACCAAAAATATAACTGTATTCCTGATGTTCCTGCATCAAAAAAGAAGCCATGCTTATTAGTTGTATGGTCCTGAGTCAGATAGCTCATAGACATGTCCGATGTGTTATAATTTACCCCACCTGGGCATTGCCAGTTGATATTTGAGACACTTTAATTCTGCACCTAAGTCCAGTATCCCACCATGGATAACTGAACTCTCTTCCACACCAGACAGAGATACCAGGAACTCTTCTACATCATTTAACGATGACTCTGTTAGAATACCCCCTCTAATTGCGGTCTGCTACTGTGTAAGTTGGATTGCCCTGCTGTGCATATGCACGGTCATGTCAGTGACTCTCCTCTAAACCTGTTTGCGTGTTCTATTTTAGCCACTTACAGCACTGGTTTGTCTCAAAGGTCCTGTCTGATATGCACATGAAAGGTCTTTTCAGATTTCACATTGCAGATCATCTACTGATAATGATAATGGAGGGCCTCCAACAGGATATCATTTTGGCTGGGAGAATTTATCCTTGTGGTGTCTATAAAGGTAACATATGACCACCTGTGATATCAAAGAAATATATGTGCACACTGATGGCGTATCATACATGGTATACCCAAACCTCATCAACACAGGAAGATGCCTAATACTGATATAACCTGTGTTATTTGTCACCCAAGATGTGACAGAAACCAAATGTATGGCTGCCATCCATGTGGCATCTGTCATGATGGTATGACATGGTATGGTATGTCTCTATGTGTTGCTTTGTCACAAGGCACTGGGCTACAATATCTTTCAAAGGGATGCAGAAATATAGGGACATCTGGAGCACGTCATGTGTTTTGTGTGTATATAGGCCACAGTAGCAGCATGCATACTGCTTTTACCTACAATATAAATGGGTGAAGGTGTTGTTGGGCACACTGAGTCTGTCTCCTGAAATGTAGAAATGCTACAGGGTCAGCAGTGTAAATACCTACCATTGCATGACAACCACCCTGACAGTAGCATACAGAGTGAATATCAGCTATAGTATGCCCACCCACACAGATAACTCCACTGTTGGGTCTATGTCATAAGACCAAAAGTTCAAATGACAGAAAACCAAAATATGTAAAACTCAAAATATTGAAAATGTTTCTAATGTAGAAGGCAAGCCCTGCTGCACCCTCTGCTAATTTTACACACACACACACACACACACACACATATATATATATATATATATATATATATATATATATATATATATATATATATATATAGATATATATCTACCAACTCTGAGATCCCACAACAGTGGAGAAGGGAGAAATTCCCTTTTTTGATATTTTGAGCTTTAGATATTTTGGTTTTCAATCTTTTGAACTTTAGATCTTATGTCATGCCCCCCCCCATTAAATAACCCCATGACATTAGTGTATGTGCAGCCCAACATAAGGCAGAGGCCTATGCCATTACCTCTCTCAGGGTGTCATTGCAATGCACTAGTATTATCCTCATGACCCTTCCTACATTTGGTATGCACAGATGGCTCCCCAATCCCAATCCAGCCATATAGCACCATGGTCTGGGTACAGGAAGAAAAAGCCCATAAACACTACAGAACCCTTAGTATTACTTATTCTATATCACACTATTTATATATAAACACATCTTATTAAACAATTAAACTATTAAGACAAATAAATTATGTGACTTTAAAAGAGGTTTTAAGAATATCATTTCATTTAATCCCAAACCTACTTTAACACGCATTTCTAAAATCCATCTAAGTTCTACCTTCTTGATAAGGTTTATCATAATCCCCTGCTCTTCATGTTAAATAAATGGTTTGCAGAACTAAAAACCTAAAAACATGGTGCAATACCCTGATATGGTAAGTGTGCTGGAATGCATAGTTAATAACATTGTCCATAAATAAATAGCCTTTCCTTTTTTCTGTCCCACGAGATACCAAGAGTGACATAACCACTCACACTTTTCATTACTTCTAATGGCTAATAGCACCATACTGATGGTATTTGCATAACCCCCCCTTCATTTTATGATGCACAATGCTACTGTCCCCCACATGCACATTTTCCAGTAGGTATATATGGCTGTTAATACCTAGTCTTCGTTATAACCTCTGGCATAATACCATACCTAACAGCAATTTAGTCTACCTGTAATGAAGATCATCAAATACAGACAGGCTAATCATTTTTTTCTCTTTTTCTCTTTCTTTGTTGCTATCCTTCTTTTATATTTGATTGTTTTTATTTCTCTTCATTTATGTTGCTATTTCCTCCAGTGTCAGTCACATCTGTACCTGTAATGCAGTAGTAATCTCTGTTGAACTCTCCTTCTCCTGCTGGCTAACCATCTGCCTCCAGGCCTTCCTCTCCACTGGATGTCAAAGGTCATGCTGTGCATGGGAGGGTGACCTGGTGGTGTCCCCAGTAGCAGATCATCAAAGGTCCCTTTGGTGACACTGCTAGTGGGTCAAAGTTCATTACCCAGTGGGAATTGGTAGAAGTGAAGGCAGAGTTTTTAGACTAGTGGCTTATTACCCACATGTGTCATACGGAGAACACCCTTGTATAACTTGTTGTGTTGCACTGCTGTCTGCATGCCACTGCCTACTGCTCCATCTAAGCAAGACCCAGCAGGGAAGATAGACACAGTTCCCAGTGGGAATTGGAAGAAGTGAAGGCAGAGTTTATAGACTGGTGGCTTATTATCCACATTTGTCACATGGAGAACACCCTTGTATAACTTGTTGTGTTGCACTGCTGTCTGCATGCCACTGTCTACTGCTCCATCTAAGCAAGACCCAGCAGGGAAGATAGTCACAGTGCTGACTGATCTCAGGCTGGGTCCTGCTTAGGGAAACATGATCAGAAGTAGTGACTTCAACCTATCCTGCATTATCATGCTCCCTTATGAGTTACTTCCGTCAGCTGTTTGTTGTCCAGCCCTTCCCATCACCACTTTTTCTCTCTCTGACAGTATGTGTGTATATCCACTGTCAACCCCTCTTTATGTCAGCACGTCCCCTGTTGAACTTTGTCTGTGTTTTATGTTTCTTCATGTGCCCTTGATTCCATTCCACTACTGTCTTTACATCCTCTGATTTCCATTTGCATCCTTCCCCATCAACCCTTCTTGAAAAAAAAAATCAGCACATATCCAAAAAAAAGAGCATTCACTTCATTTCCCTCCACACTTCCACATTTACCTTCTATTTACCCTTCTGCATGTTCCTCTCCTTGCTCTTCTGCCTTTCCAACTTTATTATACTCCCATTTCTTTCCCCTTTCAATGAACAAAACCTAATAGGGATATTGCTGTGATGCATTTACTGAGGCTCACAGCAATTGTTGCAGTGTTGCAAGGCTGTTTGTGCATGTATATACTCATGTGCGTGCAATGTGCTCATAAGGGAGCACTGTACGAAACAGATCTCTGCGATCTGAACACCAAAACCTAATCTCCATCCACAAACCTAAACGTTCTGCTGGACAGCTTCTAGTCTCCTTCTCCCTAGGTAAAAAATGAAACTCCCTCCCACCATCTCTTAGGTCTATACCTAACATTGAATCCTTCAAGACCCAACTTTACTTATACCTATCATCTAAATGGAAATGTCCTTGCTTTCACCCTATATAAACTGTAGGGATTTCCCTCTCTAAGCTCTCTATACTCCTGTTGACTTACACTTGACTCTAAATATATAAATACTGTAAATTCTGTATTGCCATTGAAAGACAAAAAAAAATGTTTTTCTTTTGCCATATTGCACTGTCTACGATGTATATTATGCATGTGATTTTCCCTGTCTGTAAAAATGTGTCTCTTGTATTTTACCTTTTACATTGTGTAACCTATTGTATTGACAACAGCTTGTGGAGCTTTTCTCCCCGGGCCTCCACTGAAAATGGGCACTTCTTGGCCCAGTGGACTTCCCCGGTAATCAAACTAAAAATAAATAAATAAATAAATAAATAAATACTTCTGCACCTGTAAAACACTTTTCTTCATGCAAGCACTGTTGTTTCCATGAGCAGATTTCTTAATTAGTCAACAGGTGGGCAACTAAATGCCACCTTCTTAATTGATAATTACCTGTGAGTCACATTGTAAAACTCAGCATGTCAACAGTGGCCCTTGAAGGGCCACCATAAGTATATTTCTGAAACTTCTGAAACACAGTTGCAGCCTTTTTTTTAACTTTATTGAACATTTTTTTTCTTTAAGATTAAGTGTAAATTTAAGTATGAGGTATTGTTTTAACTGGACTAGGGTGTTTTGAGGTTGTGTATGCCTATATTTGTCAACTTTTATTTTTAAGGAGTAATTAAATTATAGTAAGTTTAGAAAAATTTTAGTAATGGTGTTGTTAAACTGTTGAGGAAGAGGCAAAGATGTGGACAGACCTGTGATAATGTACCAAGGTATTAGAAATAGCATATCAATAAAAAAATGGCAAAGGTGTTGCCAAAATTGATATGTTCATAGGTTTATACTAGGCTATCTGCCCTAAGGCATTTATAAGCCTAGCCCAGAGTTTTATGGCTTACACCACCCCTTATGTTAAAAAATAATGTGCCCATTAGTTTGTTGTGCCTCTATCCAGCAGTGACACAGAGATGATTCCTGGGGTAAATCTATGATCTCCCATCCACCGGTCAAGATTTCTCTTGAACGGAGCCAGCGAGGTGCTCTGCCTCACATGGACCGGGATTTTATTCCACAACATAGGGAGTCTCTGGGTGACAAATCTATCCCTCCAGCATGTCCTATTTATATTCGTGCTAAGGTTTAAGTCACTTGCTCTAGTGGATCTGGTAGATTTGGATTTTTTTGAGGTGGAGCATGTCCATTAATTCCGGGTTGGACATGGCCTTGTATGTCAGGCACCGGTCACCTCTGAGCAGATGGTATGTGACTGAATAGAGCTGGAGTTTCTTCAGTCTGGCAGCATATGACAGATTTTGGAGTCCCTTTATCCTTTTGGTGAGGAACTTTTGGGGTCTCTCCAATTGCTGCAGGTGTCAGGTGAGATACATCCTGAATGGGGCATTGTACTCGATCATTGATCTGATAAGTGAAGAGTACAGGGGAACAATGACCTCACTTGATCTGGATGTGAATCCCTTCATGATCAGGTGGGCAATGTAGAAGGTTTTTCTAACCACTTTAGCAATGTGAGTGTCAAAAGAATGGCCACTGTCAACCTGGGTCCCCAGGTCCCTGATAACCTCTTCTGTGCTTAGTGGATTGCCACCTATATGGTAGCTTGGGGTTACCTTGTTTTTCCCGAAGGGTATGACTATACATTTTTTGGCATTTAACTTCAGGCCATGGCTCTGGCACCAGCTATCAGTTTCCGTGAGACCCCTCTGAAGGATATCTGTGTCCAATGTGCTTTCTACTATGGCTCCCAGTTTGCAGTCATCTGCAAACTTTGTCAGCCATAGTCCTCCTATGTTTGCCTGTACTTCTGAGTAGTAGATGCCGAACAACAGGGGGCCAAGGACTGAGCCCTGTGGGACACCACTTGTGACCGGCTTGGAGTCTGACATGCCGCCAGCTACTCTAACCTTGCGGGTTCTGTCCTTTAGCCAGTTTGCAACCCATCTTGTGACATATGGGTTTACATTTAAGCTGGTAAGTTTCTCTATAATACCGAGTGGGGTATTGTGTCAAACGCTTTTGCAAGGTCAAGGTAGGCTGTATGGACTGCCTTTCCCTCATCAATGGCCTTGGTGACTGTTTCAAAGAAGTCAACCAAGTTCAAAAGGCATGATCTGCCCTTGACAAAGCCAAACTAGGTCGGGTCCAATGTCTGCAAGTCCCCTATGTCTTTGTTTATGAGTTCCATTATGATCATCTCCATAGCTTTGCAGACCAGGCTTGTTAAGCTTATGGGGCAGTAATTACCAGGGTCCGTAGAGGCACCGCCTTTGTGGAGTGGGACCACAGCTGCCGTACGCCACTCCTTGGGCACGTATCCTGTGGTAAGGCTAAGATTAAACAGCTGCCTTATGTGCGGGTTTAGTTCCTCATTGAGTTTGTGTAGCACACAGCCGGGGACACCATCCGGTCCCATTGATGCTGTGTTTTTAGCTTCAGAGAGCAGCTTTCACCTGTCCATTGGAGATGTCTGGGAGGCAGCACTCGCTGGGATAGTTATCACTCCTTTTGGGGGAGGGTGAAGTTTGCACTGAACCTGTCTGCCAGTATGTTGGCAATGTCTGTGGGTTCAGTGATTTTTGTATCATTTGGACTAATTCTGAGCATATCTGGGAGTTTCCACCTAGGTTTCTAACATAGCTGAAGAAGACCTTATGATTGTCTTTTGAATCTATGGCAATTTTCTCTCAAAGTTGGCCTTGGATGATTTTATGAGTGCTCATATTTTTTACTAATAATGATCAAAGGTGTCTTCTTTTATGGATTTTGCTCTATCATGTAACAGCTTTCTCCTCTTATTGTAAAGTTTGTTTATGGCTGGGGTCCACCAGACTGGACGTTTGCCCTTGGTGGAAAGAGTCTTGGTTTTATTAGGGATTGCCTGATCCATGCAGTCCTGGAGGTGTTCGTAGAAGGCATTTGTAAGGGCTTCCGCAGCTTGGGTTGTGGTTTCCACTGGCTCGGGGCCTTGAAGGATACCACACCAGTCTTGAGTAGTGTGAAGTTTGCTTTAGAGAAGTTCTTCACTGTGGTCTTTTTGTTTGGGGTGGGGGCGAGATGTGGATATCCAGTGAGATTAGTTTATGATCTGATCTCACCAATGAGGGATATACTTCCGGTGTGGAGCATTTTGTCCCCATGTTTGTGATGATGAGATCTAGTATATTTTCTCCTCTTGTGGGAACGGTGACTAGTTGTTCCATGGCATTTGAATTTTTGAACTCCAGGAACCTTTGGGCTAGAAAGTTTGGGCTTGAGTAATGTTCCCAGTCTATATTCGGGTAGTTGAAGTCACCCAATATAATGGTGTTTGGAGATACATTTATACCCTCCAGTGTCTTCAGGAAGGCTGTGTGGGGTTCCTGAGTTTGAGAGGGTGGCCTGTAGCATGCTACAAATTGTAGAGCAGTTTTGCCTATGGTTAATTGCACCTGGATGGCTTCTGATGCTTTGTGCGTTGCCACCAACCTGGAGGTGTGGGTATCCTTGATGAATATGGATACACCCCCTCCGTTTGTGGTGTGGTCCGGGTTTTGGTGCCAGAACGCATGATATGAGGTAAAACCTGATAGTGCCAGGGTGCTCTCAGGAGCCTTGAACTAGGTTTCAGTCACAGCACAGTCATCGATGTTCTCCATACTGAGAAGGGCCTCGAGTGCGTGCATTTTGAGATTTAGACTTCTGGCATTGAGCAGCATTACCCTTAGTTTCTTCCCATTTTTGTTTTCTAGGGTGGTAGGTTTAGAATTTGAGCCTTGCCTAAAAAAGGCACTATGGGGGTGGCAAGAGCCTTAGCCAATATCCGGAATCCCAGGGGTGACAGGTGCAAGCCATCCCTTGCAAAACAGCGTGGCTTGTCAAGCATGTCATCCCAGGCAGACAGACACTGGATCCCCTTTGAATGACACCAGAAATTAAGCCAATTGTTAAAGCTGATCATCTTGGCTCTATGTTGTGGCATCATTCTTGGTGAAGGAAGGATGCTGCTCAGGGTCAGGGTCATACCTGCCTGGGCTACATAATCAGAGAGCTCCTCTATGTCTCTTTTCATGTAGTCCAGGGAGGTACGTCTCAGGTCGTTCACACCAGCATGGACAATGACTGTGTCATATTTGTACTTGCTGTGGAGTGACCTGAGTGCTTGTGTTATGTGGCGGATTCTAGCGCCTGATAGGCAGCTTACTGTGACCCTCTCCTTGTTCAGCCTGGTGAGTGGGATGTCAGTGTGTCTGACTATGGAGTCACCTACGACAAGTATGTTTGGTGTTGTATTTGGCCTTAAGGGCTGTGACTGCTTTGCACACTGATTTTGTGGTTTATGTGTTGCCTGTGGTGTGTCATGAGGTGGCGGTTGCTTGGGTGTCTGCTTTGAAGGCCTCTGCTGTTTAGGTAAATTTTTGCTCAGAGCCTCCGAGTATGTCTTTGTGTGTTTATGTGTTTGATTCATTGTTGTGATAGCTTTATGTGAGACTGGTTTTGTGGTGTGTGTAGTTGCCTTCTCCTCCTGTCTGGTCTTGCCAGTCCTGAGTTGAGAAAGCTCAGCCTCCAGTTTGGCTAAATAGCTGCATCTCTCGCAAGTATTTGTGTTATGTGGGAGGAGGATATGGTCGTCTGTGTACATGAGGCAATTGTAACATTGCCTCAATATTCCCAGATTCACCAACTGGACAGGAGAGGACGCCAGCATCTGGCCCTTCGACATGCTAGAGAAATTAAGAAGTTAGGGGTGTAACTGAATAAGAGAGGACTTAGTAAGGAAGTGGGTACTCCTGGGGGGAGGGGTTTCGCTAGTAAGGGACTTTGTATAATACAGAAGTGCTGAGCTTTTTTTTTTTTTTTTTTTTTTTTTTTTGGAGAAAAAACAAAAAAAGCTTTTTAGGAACAAGTGCTGCGCTTTTTTGCTAAGGGATATACTGTTTAGATTACTAGTAGAGCAATTCTAAGGGAAAAAATGAAGAACAGACTTTATGGAGCCAGAAAAAGTTTAACCTTGTTAAACCGGCGCTAAAGCGTGCTTGATAGCAGGGGCTGGAAAGAGCCAGGAATTGACCCAATACGGCCAATAAAACTACAGTTTCAAGTCAGTTACCACTCCCATGGGGGGGGGCAGGAAAGCTGCTCAATGTTTTTCACTGCCACTGATCAACAGAGAGACTTTCCTTTAGCCCAAGCAAAAATGGCCTCACAGAAACTTACAAACAGTTCAGGAACAGCAAGCCTGTAACTGAACTTTTTTAAATCTCAGAAAAGTGGGAAAAAAGCAAGATTTTTTTTTGTTTTTTCAGAGATAGCAGAGGTTCACAAGTAATATCAAGTTATAACAGTGCAGTAAATGACCCCACACAAGAGTGCTAGGACAAAGACAGAAAATATGCAAGTTTTGAGAAAAAACGATTTTAAAATTAAGTGCAAACAGGAAATTCAGTAAACAGCTTTTGTTTGTGCTCTAAATACAGCTACTAATGCAGAAATCAAGTTGAACAAACCAGAAAATGCTCAAACTAGGCAACTATGCAGAAAAACTTAGCAAATAAACAGAGAAAAAATACTTAAAATCTCAAAAGTGGCTCCCTTCTTCTCTCAGCATTTTCTCCTCTTGGTGGGTGCTTCACCAACAGCCAACAAGCCTGAAAAGATGCCAAACCCATGAGGCAACTAGGTTTTAAGAGAGGAAGATGAAGGAGTTTTGGAAATGACCCCTACTGGTCAATAAAACTACAGTTTCAAGTCAGTAACCACTCCCACGGGGGCAGGAAGCTGCTCAATGTTTTTCACTGCCACTGATCAACAGAGACTTTCCTTTAGCCCAAGCAAAATGGCCTCACAGAAACTTACAATCAGTTCAAGAACAGCAAGCATATAACTGAACTTTATTAAATCTCAGAAAAGTGGGAAAAAGATTTTTTTTGTTTTTGTTTTTTCAGAGATAGCAGAGGTTCACAAGTAATATCAAGTTATAACAGTGCAGTAAATGACCCCACACAAGAGTGCTAGGTCAAAGACAGAAAATATGCAAGTTTTGAGAAAAACAATTTTAAAATTAAGTGCAAACAGGAAATTCAGTAAACAGCTTTTGTTTGTGCTCTAAATACAGCTACTAATGCAGAAATCAAGTTTAACAAGCCAGAAAATGCTCAAACTAGGCAACTATGCAGAAAACTTAGCAAATAAACAGAGAAAAATACTCAAAATCTCAAAAGTGGCTCCCTTCTTCTCTCAGCGTTTTCTCCTCTTGGTGGGTGCTTCACCAACAGCCAACAAGCCTGAAAAGATGCCAAACCCATGAGGCAACTAGGTTTTAAGAGAGGAAGATGAAGGAGTTTTGGAAATGACCCCTACTGGTCAATAAAACTACAGTTTCAAGTCAGTAACCACTCCCACGGGGTACAGGGGAGCTGCTCAATGTTTTTCACTGCCACTGATCAACAGAGAGACTTTCCTTTAGCCCAAGCAAAAATGGCCTCACAGAAACTTACAAACAGTTCAGGAACAGCAAGCCTGTAACTGAACTTTTTTAAATCTCAGAAAAGTGGGAAAAAAGCAAGATTTTTTTTTTGTTTTTTCAGAGATAGCAGAGGTTCACAAGTAATATCAAGTTATAACAGTGCAGTAAATGACCCCACACAAGAGTGCTAGGTCAAAGACAGAAAATATGCAAGTTTTGAGAAAAAATGATTTTAAAATTAAGTGCAAACAGGAAATTCAGTAAACAGCTTTTGGTTGTGCTCTAAATACAGCTACTAATGCAGAAATCAAGTTTAACAAACCAGAAAATGCTCAAACTAGGCAACTATGCAAAAAACTTAGCAAATAAACAGAGAAAAAATACTTAAAATCTCAAAAGTGGCTCCCTTCTTCTCTCAGCGTTTTCTCCTCTTGGTGGGTGCTTCACCAACAGCCAACAAACCTGATAGATATGGATCAATGTGGTTTTGCGGAGCGGATGCAAACAGTGATAACATTAATAGAACAATGATGATCCAGAGGCAAACAGAATGTAAGACAATGTCACTATTGCTGATGGGTCTTGATGTGGAGGAAGTATTCAACAGATTAAGCTCGAATTTTCTGAGAAGAGAAATGAAAGCATTTGCATTCCCTGATGAAATAATAAGGTTAATTAGGGGGATACATGAAGGATCAGGCCCAAGAATTAAAATGTAAGGGTTCCTCTCTGATAAGTTGTGTTTGAACAGAGAAGCCCTTAAAGATAATGCTCAGGAGGAGGAGTGACATGTAAGGAAAGGCAGGAACTGAGCAATTTATTTAATGCTGGATTCAATGAGAATATTTGTAAAGAACACATGTAATGTATAATTTATGTAAATGAGAAAAAAGTTAATGTGGTATGTTTTAATTTTTGTTAATGTGTGTTTGCCTATATCTTAAGTGATAATTTAATAAAGATGTTTAAAAAAGAAATAAAATATCAAATACTTGGTTTTACCATAATAAACTGTGTGTGTGTGTGTGTGTGTGTGTGTGTGTGTGTGTGTGTGTGTACATATATATATATATATATATATATATATATATATATATATATATATGTGTGTGCACACACATTAGTGTGTGTGTGTGTGTGTGTGTGTGTGTGTGTAAAGGCCACACAAAGTGTCTTGTGTGTGTGTGTACATATATATATATATATATATATATATATATATATATATATATATATATATATGCACACACAGTGTGTGTGTGTGTGTGTGTGTGTGTGTGTGTGTGTGTGTGTGTGTGTGTGTGTGTGTGTGTGTGTGTGTATTTCAGTCACATTCGTTAATTTAGCAGCTATTGTTTTTCTGTTTTTTCTGTCATTTATCTCGATTGTTAACAATCTGATTCCTCTGTTAATGTTGTTATGCTTAAATTTGCATAGTTTATAACTTGGAACTACATTATTCTGGCATTTCTGAATAGTTGTTTTTAGTTCATGTGTTTGGTATTTGACATATTCTACCAAGCTTTTCTTCTCTTTTAACAACATTTTCTGGTCCTATATAGTTAATGTATATGTAGCAGTGAATAGCACTCTTGCGTTATAGTCAAAAGTACTCTAGTTCAAGTTTCAGCTTAGGCACCTTCTGTGGTGAATCTACATGTAGTCCCTGTGTATGATTGGATTTTCCATAGGTGCTCTAGTTTCATCCTGCCTCTCAAATATATGCATTATGTTGATTGGCAATTTTCCAAATTGCCTACATGTGTGCATATATTTTGGGAGTGAGCGAGTGAGTGAGCAAGCAAGTGAGTGAGTGAGTGAGTGAGTGAGTGAGTGAGTGAGTGAGTGAGTGAGTGAGTGAGTGAGAGAGACTGTGGTAGTGTAAATTCTGCAGCACACTAGTGCCTTGGCCAAAATAAGTTTCAAAGCCTTGTGCTTACTTGCTTCCAGGATAGGCTGTGAAATATCTGGAACCCTATTAAGGATAAAGTGGGTTATCAGAAAATAGCCGAATGGATTAGCGGGGGCGTGGCCAAGGATGAACACAAGGTAGCAGCAGATTACTTCAGCTCCACCAACATAACTACATTAACAGGAAATTATTACTTCAAAACTCAACTAATGGAATAATTTTCTTTCTAAAAACGTTTGGACTATCATTACTTATAATAATATCCAAAAAAGAAAGAACATTTAACTGACTTTCCTGTCAGAAATCTTTTTGGAAATTTCTCTCTCATCACTTCTGTTCAGAATGAGTTCCAGCAAGGCTAATAGTCAGGATTCCATCATTAAGAAAGAGCTTCAGACATTATTATCAACTATACAGCAACTAACAACTAAAATGGACAGACTGGATGTTAAAATTGACAATTTTATAGAGAAAACCACAAAACAAATGGATGTGCTACACCAAGATCTACAACATCCGAAAGCCCAGATAACAGGTATAGGAGAGGCACTTAATGATATGGACAACAGAATTAAGGAAGAAGAAATGAACATTGAATTCTTATTGAAACAAAACACTCACCTTCAATCCACACTAGATGACTTGGAAAACAGATCCAGATGTAACAATATAAGGATTTTTGGACTGCCAGAAAATATAGAAGGTAATAATATTACATCTTTTTTAAACACTTGGCTTCCCAAGACTTTAGATCTGTCAGAGGCATTTTCTTTTGGCATTGAAAGAGCCCATAGGTCTTTATCCATTTCTAATACAAATAAAAATTATCCTAGATCAGTTATTGTAAGATTTTTATCATCTTATGACAAGGAGATGGTATTAAAATCTGCATGGGCTAAATCACCTATAAAAATTAATGAAGCAACTGTGTGCTTTGACAATGACTATTCCTCTTTGGTAATATCAAAAAGAAAGGTCTTTTTACCATTAATAAGAGAGCTTAAGAAAGCACAGTACAAAACTCATCTTTTATTTCCTTCCAAACTGAAAATCTTTTTACCTGATGGCCCTAAAATTTTTGAAGACCTGGACTCTGCTTTGGTATATATTAAAAAAAATAAAATACTAAACAAAATAGAGGATATGGAATGGGCAAGTCCTTCGTTAAAAAGAATGGCGACAGGAACATTTTGGAAGACATCAGAGAAACAAAAAAGACTCTTTAATTACAGTTTCTGCGTTTACAAGAAAACCATAAATATCTTAATGATTTGTACAAAGTTATACTAATGTGCAAGAACTGAAGTTTGTTTTATGGATAATCAAACTTTCATGAGGAACAAATAACCTGATATAAATCAACTTGTTTCTCTTCTGTAACTAAGAGACCTAAGGTTAGTAATATGTTATATCTTTCTTTATTTATTTTAAATAATAGTACTCTATTTAAACTAAACACATATGGGAGGGGGAGGGAGGGCAGGGAGGGGGGAAAGATGAAAAGAAGGAAAAAAGGGGAAAAATAAAATATTATCTCTTTAAAATGATTTATGCTGTTTAAATAAAACTGCTTTATATTATACTATGATGAAATTGCTTAAACATATAATATCAAATAATAAGTTATGATATAACTGTAGTTGATTAGAACTAAAGCAGTTGTAAGTAATGTGTTTCAGGTTTTACTTTACTAAAAGAAACAGTAAGTAAATATATATGTAGATAGTTTTTTTTTTCTTTCTTTCTTCTCTCTTTCAAGAAGTAACAAGGTTCTGATAATATTGATGTGTGTTTGTAACATACTTTGAATGAGAAAATGAAATGGGACACATAAATATAAGAAATGTTTATGTTAAATAATGTAAGACTTGGTTTCACTGCCATAGAAACTGCAATGACTTGTGGAGTGCTTCGAGAAGGTTTTACACTGTATAAATCCTTTTACATTCAAAATCAATGTTTGTCACTTACTTTTACTAAAATTCCCGCCAGAATGTTATAAGAGACAATTTTAGTTATAGGTATCCTCGAGCCGATTTAAAAGCTTCAACATTCAGCAAATGCACAGAGAAGCTGAAAGCAGCCATTTTGAACTTTGACCCCTGATTTCACACCGACACGTCGCAAATTCAAGAAGTAAACCAGTTTCAGGAAGTAGAACTGCTGTAAATGCGGTATTGTGATGAAAAACGAACTTTATGACAACAAAATGTGAGTTTTTCTTTATAATAATTTACTTATTTAAGATGTAACTTATAAAATGTAAAAGCTATAATGATTTTTAATGTCTTAATATGCCATAGTAAACAACTGAAATAACTTAGAATGCATAGAAGCTAAACTCATGCATATATGACTCTGAAAGCTTATATAGCTGCTGCACTTCAATGCATATAGGTGCATATAATTTAATGATATATAACATTATATTACATTTATTTTAACAAAGATAAATAAGTATGTGCATTATTATGATTTTATTTCAGAAGAAAGTGTCATGTGATACATTCTAAAGCTGCAGTGTGGATATATGAGATATAGCAGGCTTTCATCACAATGATTCATGCATAACTAGAGATCAACATTGCTTTGTAGTCTGTTTTTTTATCTCATATACTGAGAATAATCATTTTTATTTAAATGGTAAGAACAAGTAAGTGAAGGAAGCTTGTAGTACATGTAGTTTAACGTTTTAAAACTATTAATAATACTGATATGGCAGAAAATATGAATACTCTAATGTAAATAATATTTTGAGTCATAATAGCCTTAGATAATAAATGTTATTAAATTCAAATGAACATAAACATATAATAAGAACCTACCACTACAAGTTTATATTAAACAACTAAAAGGGTATCTTTTTTTTTTCTCTCTCTGCTCTCTCTTTCAAGATTGTTAGAATGCTTTTATCATAATGTATACATTATATAGAATAGATATACATGACATTGTTAAGATGACTATAAAAGTTTTATATGATAATACAAAGGTATTCTCAAAAATAATGTTGGTAATGCTTCTATTTCTCAAAGATGATTTATAATGAGTCATTTATTGTATAAGTTTTAAAGTAAACAAATATGAGATATACATAATACATGTTAGTGATATTGATTATAAGTTCTATTTTAGTTTCTTATATATTATCATAAAGATTAGTTAGTGTAAATGTTATAATAATCTATTTCTTAACTTTCATATCTATTACATTAATTGTATAATTAATCTTCTTTTATTTATTATACTGTAAAATAAGAAGCTGTTATATAAATAGTTTAAGTCCTGCTATAATAGATAATCAAAATAATGAGCTTAACTTTAGTTAATAAAAGTTAATATTTAATTAATTTTGGTGGCAGCTGGGGTACTGCTGCTTAGGATAGGGAGATAACTTGAGTGGTATTTGCTACTCGAAGTTGGAGTTTTTAACTCCAGGCTGGATGCAATGTTTAATCCAAACAATATTTTCACCTGATTTTTGTTATGTGTACATAGTTTTGACATCCACATCACATTTTATAAACTATCTGTTACTACAAATAAAAGTTAAAATCTCACAAAATTTCATAAGATCTTCACTAATTGCAGCTATAATTAATATAATACCTAAAGGAGGAGACATAATAATACTTACTTTAGTAAATGCTATTCTGATTATATGTTTTATATGTTTATAAAAGTTAAATGGTAACTTTAAAAGGAATTTCTCTAAACATTAATGGATTGAATAACCCATGTAAAAGGGGAAGTTTAATGAGATATATTAACCTGCATAGAGACAACTTAATATTCCTTCAGGAAACACATCTTCTGAAAAAAGATATAGATAAATTAGCCACTAATAAATATACAATCTTGGTTAGCTCAGAACACACACAGAAAAAAAGAGGAGTGGCTATTTTATGGAACAAAAATATGCCCACACCTAAAATTATTAAGGCATATAAAGATGACAAAGGAATGTTCTGCCTGGTTACAATACAGATTAATGAGAAAATCTATACATTGATTAATGTATATTGGATACCAGGAATTGGCACTAATACAGTGAAATACCATCTCAATAAGATTATATTATTTTCTAAAGGAGATATTATTTTAGCAGGATATTTTAACTGTATCCTACATGAAAAAGATACTACTACTACAGGAAAAAGGAAAATCACATCTAATGCAAAACATTTAAAGGATTTCATTAATGTATATCATCTGAATGATATTAATAATCAGGCAGATTCTAAATCATTACCATACACCTTTTTTTCTAGTAGACATAGAACTTATTCAAGAATAGATAAAGTCTTTATTTCTAACCAAATGGTAAATGACCTAACTAATTCTAAGATCATTTCATGCCCTATATCGGATCATAATTCAATTGTCTTTGAATTTATGGTAAATATCACTCATAATGTTCAGATCAAAAGAATACCTGCATACCTAACTCAACTAAAAGATTATAAAGATTATATACTTACAGAGGTACAGCATTTTTTGGACTTAAACACTACACCTGACGTCTCCATTATTTACATTTGGGATGCTCTAAAATCTTATTTATATGGACAAAGTATCAGATGGTATAATAACAAAAGGAAAACTTGGGACAAGGAATTAATAGACATACAAAACAAATTAGACTCATATAAACATAATAATAAGGAAAATATTATGGACAAAAAAGTCATTGAGGAAATAAATAAATTAAATGAGAAATACAAAGAAATTTTAAATCTCAAAGTCAAAATAACATTAGAGAAATATAAATTTTTGTCTTACTCAATAAGTCACAAATACTTACATAGACTTAAAAATAAAACGAAAAGGCTTAATAAACAAAATCACATCAAAGAAATGTTTTCTTCAAGGAAAAAGAAGAATGTTTCTAGTTTACCAGAAATATTAGATGAATTTAGAAATCACTTTCATAACATTAACCATAATAACATTAATATGGAATCTAAAGATAGAATAAAGAACTTTATAATTACAAACATGAACAAAAAACTTAATAAACAACAGGCTGAATTAATAGATAAAAATATTTCATATACAGAGGTTATCACACAAATAAATAAACTTAAATTAAACAAAGCACCATGTAATGATGGTATTATTCCTGAGATTTATAAAATCCTTCCTAAGAGTACCTATTCATTAATACAAAAGGTTTTTATTTCAGCTCAAAATGAATTGATAATTCCCCCATCTTGGCAATACACATTTATTTCACCAATCTTGAAACCCAATAAAGATCCAACCAGATGCACATCATACAGACCCATTTCACTACTTAATGTTGACTACAAAATGTTCATGAATATATTTGCTGACAGATTAAAGACAATCATTCCAAGTATAATAGATATAGATCAGACAGGCTTTATTACAAATAGAAATACTTTTGATAATATAAGAAGAACTTTAACTCTGATTGATTATGCAAACAGAAAAAAGAAAGATTTGACACTCATCAGCCTTGATATAAGTTCAGCATTTGACTCAGTAAGTTGGGACTATCTGTTTATCTTATTGAAGTGTACAAATTTCTCTAATACATTTGTGAATTTAATTGAAAATTTATATAAAGGAGCGTTGGCATACATTAAAATTGGAACATATGTCTCACAAAAGATACCCATATTAAAAGGCACAAAACAAGGGTGTCCACTTTCACCATTGTTATTTACTTTAATAATGGAGCCTTGGGCTAATTTGATTAGGAACAGCAGTGATATAGATGGATTTGGTATAGATGAAAATACAATATCTAAAATCCAACTTTTTTTCAGATGATGTTTTAATTACATCAACAGGGACAAATTCTTCTATGCAGTCATTATTTGATAAGATGACAGACTTCAAGAATATTTCAGGTTTGATATTTAATGAAGAAAAAACTAAAATATTACCAATATACATAAGGAAAAATGTTCTCACTAGTGATTTTCTTAAATACATACCCAATTCAGGTCAAATAACTTATTTAGGCATAATATTAACTAATGATATTAAATCCATTATACATCATAATTATAGTAATTGTCTTCATAATATACAAACTCATTTCAATAGCTGGAACAATATGCTTTTTACCATGGAAGAAAGACTCACAATTATTAAAATGATAATATTCCCGAAGATATTATACATAATACAATCAATAATACTCCCACCTACAAAAATAATTATTAAGAAATTAAATTCACAAATGTTAAATTTCTTATGGGCACCTAATAGACCTAGGATTGCATTAAAGAAACATACTAATAGTTGGTCCCAAGGGGGTATAGCATTTCCAGACTTTGAATTATACGCTATCTCTTCAATTATAAAAGTTATAACGTTACTAATAGATCAGTCATATGTTGCAAAATGGAAGGAATATTGGGAATTAATTAGCATGCACTTCACAAAAATAACTTTAACACACAAAAATACTATTATAAACAATCCCATGTTATGGTTACTTAAAGAGTTTTGTACCTCATCTATTACACCAAAATATATAACTAGTTACCCATTAAATATTATTATTAGATATCGTAATTTTATATATATGCATCCTAAGTATAAGGAATGGAATTTTATCTTATTTCCCATAATATATACACAAGGTATTCTTTTATCATCCACCTCTGAAAGAACTCTTCTAGTCACAGAGAATAATTTAAAGTATTGGTATCAGATGCTATCAGACAATAAAGTAAAAAATTTTGACTTCTTAAAGCAAGAATTTGATTTGAGAGAAACATGTTGGTTAAAGATTCAGACTTTTAGACAATATCTTGCTAATAAACGTGACTTAATGTCTTTAACAGTTAAAGAATCTGTTCCAATACTGATTGACTACTTGATACTAAATTTACAACAAAGGGTTTCTGATAAAGGTAAGCTCTCACACATACATAAAATTATTAGAGATGAAACTTATTATAGTTCGGATAATTGCTGGAATTATTTAAATTCCATTAATGGTGAATTACCAAAACAACAAGATAAACAATTTATATTGGAATCTGCTTATAAAACTACTTCATCTATTAATTGGAGACTTTATACCTGGAGATTTTTACATAGATCTTTCTATACACCCCTAATGATGAAAAAAATTAACAAAAAAGATAACATATGTAAGAGATGTACTGTAGAAATAAATGCCGATTGGGCACATATGTTTTACGATTGTATAAAACTGAAGGAATATTGGATGTTAATTAATGATTTTTTGCAGGCTCTTTTTACAGATAATTTCATAGTCTCTAAGTCACTTATATTATTTAACACCCCTGTACCTAAATGTGTTAAAAAAGTTAAACTTCCTTTACTATGGTCAATTCTAGCAGTGGCTAGAAAAATAATAACCATAAACTGGATTTCAGATACTCCTTATTCATTTAATGAATTTAAAAATGTTATGATTGAAGTGTGTCATATGGAACTAATGACAATAAAGTCAAGAACCATTAGGAAAACATCTTACTATAATATATGAAATACCTTACAAAACTTGTTAAAACAGTCTTAATTTTATTAATAAGATGTTACAGTTTAATTAATTAATTTAATTTAGAGTGGATGTCTTTGTAAATACTTTAGTTGTTTTATGAAATGTTATAATAGTTTATATGTTAACTGCTTGCATAAGATTGTCATAATAAAATTTTGTATGTTAAAACTAATAAACTTGTTTTAAAAGAGAAAAAAAAAAAAAAAAAAAAAAGAAAATAGCCGAATGAATGACTTATCCAAACAAAACTATGTATTTGTTATATTAGTATATTATTTTTGAAGGGAGGGTTCTTCTGAGATATAAACTGGACATTAATACTTGATCCTGACATTAATATTTCAGGAAAGAAAACTGTGAATAATGTAAACAAGTCCTTTGCTGATGCTCTGCAGTGGTGAAGAACATTTGTGACTCATCAGTATATTGAAATGCAGCAGAGTATTATGTTTACAAAATTGTTCAAAGAACTAACAAGATGGATGCACAGCTCCTGTGTAGATGATCCATAGTTTACATTTACAATAATAAGTCTCATGCAACAGTAACATGATGCCTGCATTGTGATATAGTAGGAATATGTTTGCCATGGGAACTTGCTTGCAGATATATGTGTCACTGTGTTGGGAAAGAATGTGGTGGCTGAGTTCTTTTATTGTATCTGTGCAGATATCATTGATAAAGTTGTAGGCTGGGGATATTTTGGAGTAGGATGTATAAAATATGAAAATCTAGTACTATGTGAGTACTATATAGTGTGAGTTACACACTGTCATCGTAAGAAGCACCTATTTAAATAATTAGTCACTATACTAATGACAAACAGCTTCTACAAGAAGCACATTTCTTCATTTCTGTTAATGTTTAACCTTTTTTAATACTTATTCCTTCAGTATTATCAGTCAGTTATTATTTTAATTGCTGTCAGATGTGAGCTCCGATTAGCAAGTTACTTTCTCATCCATTCAAACAGTTTAATTACTTTTCATAATGGATGAATGAAGAAAGCTTCTTTTCAGTTGAGACTTCTGTGTATGAAACCTATCAATGATGTTACTGAAAAGAAACAACCAGTCAGATTATAGCCAGCATGCACTTAGTGCATGTAGAAATAGTCAGGTAAAAAATAATCACTTGATATGCCATACCCTTGAAAGAAGAATTTACTACCAGAGATGTCAAGGTTCTGTTGCCATTTATTTTGCGATCTACTGCATTGCTCAGGAACCAAAGAAATGCATAAGCTTGCTTTAAGGTTTCCCAAGGCTAAATAATACTTAAATGAACTCTTCATTCAAAGCATGCCAAGACTGCATTCCTGCGTGTCAGCTTTTCACATATGAAATGCGAACACTTTATTGTGAATTCTAAAACTGTTAATGCATTTCATTCAAGCTACTTTATAGCATTCTAAAGGGTGTGTTGGAATGGTAAAGTAGTATTTGTACAATGTCATTACTGGACCTTAGATATTACAGAAAGTGATCTGGCTCTATCTTTTTAATGATGCAGATATTCCCTGCAACATAAATATCCACATAAAACAATAATCTTTTAACTGCAAATGCTTTATAACTACAACTGAGACAGTCTCACAAAATCAATATAAAAATAATAAAACTAAGAAAATATTTGTTATACTTACATGGCTGACATCGTCAATCCTAGAATGAGAATTACTGATTTTTTCCAGTATAAGTGAAAAGAATAAAACTGAGAAATGTAGTCTAGTCTTATACATTAGAAAACCTCAGGCAAAAGTTGAAGTTCTTAAATATTTCTAGCACTAAATTCCAGAAATATAGTTCTTTATAATAAAGCAAATAAGGATTTTGACTCATTTTACTTATTCCATCATAGCCTGATATGTGGCAGTTGTATTCTAGTTATTAGCCTGCAGAATTTGACTACATGTTAAATCTTCAGTCACCTGGAGGCTACTGCAGAAACATGAATATCATAGAAAAAAAACTCTGTTGAAGTAAAAGGAGAAATGTGGACAGAATGCAAAATGAGAAGCTTTGAGTTATGTATAATTTTCATAGGTGTAAATGACCTGAGACGTACCTCACTGGATTTTATAAAAAGAGACATTATGAATCTCTCTGAATATGTGCCAAAGACAGGTACAAGCCTTGCATTGAGCAGCATTCTGCCTTCACCATGGATGATGCCACAGTATGTGCACAAAATGATTGATTTTAATAATTGGTTAGGTTTCTGGTATCACTGCAGTGGAATCAAATATCTGTCAGTATGGGAAGACATGCTTAACAAACCATGTTGGTTTGCCAAGGATGGTCTGCACCTGCCCCCCCACCTTGGCTTTCGGTGACTGACTAAAATTGTATCCACTCCCTGTAGAGCCTTTCTTAGGCAATGCCAAAATAATAAAACCACCAACAT
Organism: Protopterus annectens; assembly: GCF_019279795.1. Lineage (NCBI taxonomy): Eukaryota > Metazoa > Chordata > Ceratodontiformes > Protopteridae > Protopterus > Protopterus annectens. The sequence goes on from NC_056735.1 coordinate 427,069,749, forward strand.
AGCAAAAAAGACTCATAGGTTCATAGGTTCATACTAGGCTATTTGCCCTAGGGCATTTATAAGCCTAGCCAGAGTGTGTTTGGCTTTCGCCACCCATTTTAAATTAATTTTGCTATGCCTTTTTTTGAGGTTAGTATACTGTGCCTCTGTCTAACAGTGACATGGAAGTGATAGCCGGGGTAAACCTACGATCTCCCATCCACTCATCAAGATTCCTCTTGAAGAGAGTCAATGTGGGACTCTGCCTAACCTGGACTGGGATTTTATTCCAGAGTGAAGGGAGCCTCTGGGTTATGAATCTGTCCCTCCAGCATGTCCTATTTATTTCAGTGCTGAGGTTCAAGTCTCTCAAGCACGTAGCTCGATGGGATTTGGATTTTCTGAGGTACAGCATGTCCATTAATTCCGGGTTGGACATGGCTTTATACGTCAGGCACAGATCGCCTCTGAGCAGGCGGTATGCCACTGAGTAGAGCTGGAGTTTCTTTAACCGGGCAGCATATGGCATCTGTTTGAGCCCTTTGATCCTCTTGGTGAGGTACTTTTGGGGTCTTTCCAGTTGCTGCAGGTGTCTGGTAAGGTACATCCCAAATGGGCATTGTACTCAATTATGGGCCTGATGAGGGATGAGTAAAGAGGCACGATGACCTCCCCTGATCTAGATGTGAATCCCTTCATGATTAGGTGGGCTATATAAAATGTTTTTCTAACCACTTTGGCCACGTGGTTGTCAAATGAGAGATTGCTATCAACTTGGGTCCCCAGGTCCCTAATGACTTTTTCTGTACTTAATGGATTACCACCTATGTGGTAATTTGTGGGCACTTTGTTTTTGCCAAAGGGGATGACTATACACTTTTTGGCATTTAGCTTGAGGCCATGGCTCTGGCACCAGTTGTCTGTTTCTATGAGGCCCTTTGAGAGGATGTTTGTGTCGGCTGGAGAGTTGATTATGGCACCCAGTTTGCAGTCATCTGTGAACTTGGTCAGCCACAGTCCTTCCGTGTTGGCCTGTACCACCGAGAAATATATACCGAACAAGAGAGGTCCCAGGACTGAGCCTTGTGGAACGCCACTTGTAACTGGTTTGGAGTCTGACATGGTTCCAGCAATTCTATCCATGTGGGTTCTGTCCTTGAGCCAGTTTGCAACCCATCTAGTGACATAGGGGTTTATATTTAAGCTGGTGAGCTTATCTATAATGCCCGAGTGGGGTATTGTATCAAAGGCTTTTGCGAGGTCCAGGTAGGTTGTGTGGACCACCTTCCCCTCATCAATGGCCTTGGTGACTGTTTCAAAGAAATCGACCAGGTTTAAGAGGCAGGATTTGCCCTTAACAAAGCCAAACTGGGTAGGATCCAGTGTCTGTAGGTCCCCAATATCTTTATTTATGAGGTCCATGATGATCCTTTCCATAGCTTTGCAGACCAAGCTAGTCAAGCTTATGGGGCGATAGTTTCCAGGATCCGTTGAGGCAACACCTTTGTGGAGAGGGACCACTGTTGCTGTATGCCACTCTTTGGGTACATAACCTGTAGTAAGGCTAAGATTGAACAGTAGTTTTATGGTTGGGTTTAGCTCTTCTTGGAGTTCATGTAGGACACAGCCCGGGACACCATCTGGTCCCATTGATGCTGTGTTTTTTTGCTTTGGAGAGGGCGGCTCTTACCTGAGTATCTGAGATGTCAGGGGGGCAGCACTCTGTTGGGATAGATATTTGCCCTTTTGGTGGGGAGGGGGGGGGGAGTTTGCACTGAACCTGTCAGCTAGGATGTTGGCAATGTCTGTGGGCTCAGTGTATTTTTTGTCATTTTGGACTAATTCTGAGCATATCTGGGAATTCCCACCCAGGTTCCTAACATAACTAAAGAAAGCCTTGTGATTATCCTTAGTGTCCTGTGCAATTAAGGTGTTAATGCTCAATGCTGGGATTCTAAACAAAAATCTTCACATCCTACAAGCCCTCCAAACTATTGAAAATGTAGGCATCTGTAACATTACCAAAAACTTGGTTTAAATCCTTAGAAAGTAGTCAGGCAGTGCAAGGTTGCAGTGACTTCCACACATTTAAGCCAACAACACCAGAGACAGGGACTAATGTGGGAGGTGTCTCTACTTTAGCAACAAATATACCTCCATCTTGGTCAAACAGGATGACACCATGGTGTTCATCAACGTACTGGTCATCTTAGATAAGGTTGCTTACCTTATCCTATCTAGCTATAGGTCACCATCAATGCCCTAAGAGTCTCACAACTCTTTCCTAGACTTGTTAGAGGCACTCACCATCCAACCAAATACCCTATCCATGGGTGAGTTTAACTACCCTTCTATAGATTGTGAAACATAAACTGCCTCAAATTCACAGGCACAATACTACCTGGACTTTATCAATACAAACACCCTGGACCAGATAGTGTGCATTCCATCCAAAGGATCAAATATACTGGATCTAGTACTCACCAACATGGAAAGCATTGGCCTTTGACCAACATGAAGCAAAGATAATGATAAAATATTTTTTTATGTCATCTAACTTATAAGTAAGGGTATTGCATCCAGGTCCAAGGAAATTATAGTACCACTCTACTCAACCCTTATCAAACCCATCATTGAGTACAATGCTCCCTTTGTCATATACCTAACCAGACACTTGCAAAAGTTGTAATGCCCACTAAAGTTCCTCACCAGAAGAATCCAGGGTATGAATATCCTGTCCTACACAGATTGCCTAAAGGGCTTGTCTCTATACTTAGTATCCTACAGGGTCCTGAGAGGTGATCTATGCCTGGCTTATGAGGTATCTACAGATCCAGCCCTGATGGATCTTTTGCACATCTGCAAAGCAAACAGCACTAGATCCAAGGAGCTGAACTTCACTTGTGACATAATAGAACATGTTGGAGGTACAGATATGTGACTAAAATCATCACTGTGTTATAGGCTCCCCATTCATCTGAAGCACAGTTAATCCCTGACTTCATTCAAACAAAACCTTGATCTTTGGATGGGAAATCACAAATTCACCCCTGGTCTGGTTCCCATGTCTCTAATGGACAGAGGCTGTTAGTAAGTATAATGCTCTCCAATTAACACCCCCCACACAAACAAGTCCCTTAGCTACCCCCTTACTAATATACTCCATCGAAATACATACTCAAGATACTCAGGGACAATTGGGTTGGAGTGCACGGCTAGGGCTATAAATGTCCTAGTGGTCATATGCCTAGTAACAACCTCTGAAAGTATGGTCAATATGGTAAATGCTTTATTTATTGATACTGAAGGTTATTTATTTGTCCATATGTGTGCGTTTACTTGCTTATGTGAGATGTATTGATGCATTTTAAAATAGTTCAAACAGCACAGAGAAGGAAAATGTGTAATGTTACACAAAAGAATATGTCAATTCCCTGGTACATAGTTACATCATAATAGCAAAACACCGAGGCTGAATATTTGGAGTCTCTTTTTCACATACATACATATATCATTTCCATTTATAGTAACACAAAGCCATAATTAGGATGAGGAAAATGGAGCAATTGTCCCATATATAAATTGTTAGATGGTACGATCAACAGGGCAGATGCTGTACAAGATCTATAATAGCATAGATTTATGAAGTTATGAGAATATCACAGTTTCATAAATAGATGCTGTTATTGCATTTGCATTGTATGTGGCAATAATTGTAGCAAACTGCTTCTTACAGTTGTAGAGAGAGGTTTGCTACAGTTACAGGAGCACAGAAGAGCTTTTTTATTCTCCTTGAATTTGCTAGAAGTTTTTATTTCTTTTTTTTTTTTGTTACTTTGAGTTGAGGGGGATGCCAGTTTGGGGAACTACACAGGGCACTAAATAACCAAGCTGTTGTTCTGGTGCAATCCTGTTAACATGTCTCTTTCAGTTATTCCTTGCCCTTCTCCCCTTATTCTTCATTCTACTGAAGAGTCATCCACATCTTAATTAGTGGCATTTCTCCAGTGGAATTGTAAAGTCATACTCTATGTCTCCTCCACTGAAGGCTGAATAGATGAAACTATCACTCAACATCTAATTAACTTATTGACATCTAAAGCACATTTTTGTTTATTGCCAATTAACATCCACAACTCCTTACAACATCATGGCAATTTTTGCATCTGGTGTCCTTAATTAAGTAGCTTATTTATTTTTTTTTGTTACTTTGAGTTGAGGGGGATGCCAGTTTGGGGAACTACACAGGGCACTAAATAACCAAGCTGTTGTTCTGGTGCAATCCTGTTAACATGTCTCTTTCAGTTATTCCTTGCCCTTCTCCCCTTATTCTTCATTCTACTGAAGAGTCATCCACATCTTAATTAGTGGCATTTCTCCAGTGGAATTGTAAAGTCATACTCTATGTCTCCTCCACTGAAGGCTGAATAGATGAAACTATCACTCAACATCTAATTAACTTATTGACATCTAAAGCACATTTTTGTTTATTGCCAATTAACATCCACAACTCCTTACAACATCATGGCAATTTTTGCATCTGGTGTCCTTAATTAAGTAGCTTTCAGATTAATAATTGATTGAATATGAAAGGACAACGTGTTGGAAACAAATCAACACTACGATCGTTAATCGAAGATGTACTGCTGTGAAGATATTAACCGATGTCCATCACTTCTTACTTATGCCTTTATACCTGCAATCAGCTGGGTATGCTTTGTGTTATTGGGGGCATAATGTGAAATATGACAGTGAGAAGCCAAAATATACATTGTAATTGTTTTTGTACAAAGCACTACACTACAGATATTGCTAGTTGTTAGCTTGTAATTATGGTGGTATGCAATTAATTTTAGATGCACATTAATATTTTGAAAACCAAGTAACTTACAAACTATTGCATGACATCAGGTGACTCCCTGGATGATGGTGATTGGTGAAGAAAATTGTCATTCATACTTGCATTGTAAGTTTGACAGTTTTTGAGATATTCAGTATTATTTATACTTTATACTTTAATTGACATATATTTTCACATCTGTAAATATTTCAGTAAACAAACACTCAAAAGGGAATACATTGTTATCATGTGAAAGCTAATGTCTGACTAAACAAAAATATTGTTGAGTGTTGCTGGCTACTTGAGAAGAATATGGAGAAAACAGAAATCGTGTAAGCTATTTCATCCCTGAAATCATATAAGGCAACAGAATGAGTTGCATATCCTGTGGAATTCTAAAGTGGGGAGAAGACGATATAATTATGGCCCTACACTATACTTTCAATTCTGTCATCATAGAGGGAGGATACTCCTGTTTATGTTTAAGGTTCAAATACTGGTTCTCCCTGAGGGCAAAGGAGACCCAGTAGAAAAAAACTTCCATCCTACATCACTGATAAATCTACATGTTAAAATACTTGGCATGTTATGCCTCAAAGATTTTATAAATTGCGTACTTCAAAATAAAACAAGAAGGTTTTATTCAGAGGAGGCAAGAAACTGTTAACTGACAGCTGTTTTTCTACTTTAAGTATACATTTCTGTGACAGGATGAAGATAGGGGCAATTTCCTTTGACAAAGAAAAAGCTTTTGATTTATTTGAATGCCCTTCTTGCTCATATTATGAAAAATAAAAGCTCTGGCATTAAATCTGACACTTGTTTTACAGCCCTAGTCTCACTTTTAATAAACAGAGGCATCAAATCACTGGATGTAATGCAAAGAGTGATATTAGCCAGTGATACCTCCTATCCTCAGGTCTATTCTTTTTGGTAATGGAAGAATTAGTGGAAACAGCCAGAAGGCTATTGGGATGCTCTCACTGTAAGACAAAGGGGTAGTACCTTCAGAATGTTCTTGGATGAATATATTTTGATGAGAGAAAATTATAAGGCATCATAAGAATGATTTTTGTGGTCTTCATAGAATGTGATAAAGCTTTAGTTTTCCTGTGTGATGAAATTTAAATGGTATTGTACAGAAGATGGGTAAAGGAAAATTACTATGTGAGCACTTTAAAGAAGTAGAATATTCTTAATACATAGGAATACAATTTGGTCAAACACAACTGGAACTCACCATTCATAGAAGTCTGTCTTAGCTGATGAAACTAAAGCTGGATATAGGCAAAATCCCTCACCATATCATAGCTAGCTACAGGTCCCCAACCATGAACCATGAAAACTACTCCGCATACCTGACGTTACTAGAATAACTTGCCATTCAGCCCAACATACTACTCATGGGTGATTTTAACTACCCCTCCATAAACTGGGAAACATACAACCACTAACATGCAGGCTCAGAGATTCCTGGACTTTATTGATGCAAATGCTCTGGAACAGCTGGTCTGCACTTCCAACATGGGCTCAGATATCCTTGACATAGAACTCACAAACATGGGGGACCATTGCACCCCCACCAGTGTAATATTCTCCTTGGTAAGACTGAATCATAAATCGGTCTCCTTTGAAATAAATGTAATGGTACAACCCCCATCAAACCCTAAAACCCTAAAGAATTTTTCAAGGCAAATTACCTTCTATGAAGTAATAGCATACGTAATTTTAAAGCTATCCCTAGCCCTGGAAATACAGAGGCCTATGCAGAAGTATACATGAATGCCCTGTACAACTACTTTAACAACTGCATAGAAACAGCAGTACCTGACTGAACTAAACCCAGGTCTATCTGGAAAAAAACAAGCCACCTTGGTGGGCCCCTGGCATAAATAGACTATAGAACAGAAGGAAGAAATTCCTGTCTAGAAATAAGCAGGAGGGAGCACAACAGAGAAAAAAATTCCCTCATTAGTCTTAAAAGGCAAATCAGGGAACTAGTCAAGTCTTCAGAAGTTAAATATGAGACTAAACTAGCCTCCCAAGCAAAGGCTAACCAGAAAGCATTTCTTTTAGTTATGTCCGAAATTTTAAGGGAAACACACAATGATGTGCTGAGTTGGCTGTAGATGGCACTACCTATAGTAATCCAAAAGAAATAGCAAACCTGCTGGCCTATAAGTTCAGCTCAGATTTCACCTACTCATCACCTGCAGTCACTCCCCATGAAATATCCCTTACCATTCCTTCACCTGTTATCACAAAAAAACAGGTCATCACTGCTCTCTCTAAAGCTAAAAACACAACAGCAATGGGCCCTGATGGAATCCCAGGATGCCTATTAAATAGCTTGAAACACGATCTAGCAGAACCACTCTGATTTATATTTAATCACAGTCTCCACACAGGCTTTGTCCCAGTAGAGTGGAGGACAGCAAACATCATCCCTCTGAACAAGGTGGGACCATCAACTGACCCAGGAAGTTATTAACCCATAAGTCTGGCTACCCTCATATGCAAGGCTATGGAAAGGATAATCATAGACCTGATTAACAATGGCATAGGAAATCTCCAGACTTTAGACCCAAACTAGTTTGGCTTCATCAAGGGCAGGCCTGCCCGCTCAATCTGGTGGACTTCTCTGAGAAGGTCACCAAGGCCATGGATGAGGATAAAGCAGTGCATACCACTTGTCTTGACCTGGCCAAGACATTTGACACAATCACTTGAATAATATAGATGAACTCACAAAATTGGATATAAACTTCTACATCAACAGACAGATAGCCAATTGGTTCATGGATAAGACGCATGTTGTTAGAGTGGGGGAATCTGCATCCAGCAAGAGGCCACTCACCAGTAAAGTACCACAGGGCTCACTGCTGGGCCTCCTCCTGTTTGGGATATACTTTTTAGGTATCAAGGCAAATGTAAACGACCCTTGGCTAACCAAGTGTGCTGATGACTGCAAACTGGGGGCAATCACTGACTCAAAAGTGATGCTGATATCCTACAGAAAGGTCTGATGCAGACTAATGATCGGTGTCAGAGCCATGGCCTCAAAATAATGTATAGAAATGCATATTCCCCTTTGAGGAACCAAAAAACCCTGTAAATTACAATAATGATAGCACCCCCCTAAGAGTGGGTTCAATGGTGAGAGATTTGGATACTCAAATGGAGAGAAATCTGAATTTTGACCACCACGTGTCCACGGTGGTGGTGAGGACATTTTTTTCTATGTGTCTCAGCTTAAAAGTAAAGGATTTACATTCAGATCCAAGGATGTCAAAGTACCACTGTACTTGGCCCTCATTAGACCAATAATCGAGTACAATGCACCCTTTAACATGCTCCTTGCCAGGCACCTGCAATAACTGGAGCATCCTCAGAGGTTTCTCATGAAAACATGCAGGTTATGACCAACATGTAATATATGGAATGATTAAAAGTCCTATCACAGTATTCAGTTTTCTAACAATTAAAGAGGGGTGATCTGTGCCTAAGCTACAGGGCAGTATCTGACCCAGCCCTGATAAAAATATTGTATATTCACAAAACTAACTTGACAAGGGTTACCTGTACCAAAGATCTAAACCTAATCTCTAACATGAATAGATCATGCTGAAGAGACAAATATGCATCCCAGAAATTGCCAATCCTCTGGAAAAGGCTTACTACTCATGTGAAGCAGAGCCTTCCCTGACTATCTTCAAGTATAATGTGGACCAATGGATGGGAAATAAATTCAGTCCTGGAAGTAAGGCCCGTGTCCCTTATGAACAGAGACAATCTAAAAAAACAGTCAAACCCCACTTGCTGACTCTTGTTTTCTTTCTCATAGGGATAGAAAATTGGATAAAATCTGAGTAAAACTGGATAGGCTTATAAGGTCTTTTGAGAAATTAGCCTAGTAATCTCCTATGAACCTATGAACCTATGAAATAAAATATCTACACAACTTGTCTCAACTATATCTAAAACCAGTACATTGACAGGAATGATAAATGCATTTAAAGAGAAATGTGTTATCTGTAGTACTACATATCATTACAAATGGATCTGACCACCCCTCATGAACAGAAATGCACTTCCATAAATTCAAAAAAATGTCAGATACATTATCAATGAGAACATTGGAGAAAACAGCCACTGCATGCCTCTTATGCTCAAGGTAAGGGGGGACTCAAGTATTTCCCTAACTACTGTGCAGTCTTCAACATTCTACAGTACCCCATAAAGTGTAAAGGAGGGGAAAGAGTTAAACTGGTAGCTCATCTTCCAACAGTGCCAGTTATAACCCATCTGATTGTCTGCAGGAGTGGCAGTGAGTGTTGTAAGGAGTAATGAAAATGATAAATATGATATGATATGATATAAATGGAGAAAGCTGTAACCTATGAATAAAGTATGCCTCCTGGGTAGCAAACATTATCCATTCTATCCAAAAAATGAAAAACAAACAAACTTTTAAAATAACAAAAAAGGCAGAGACCAGTAGTTTCTTTAAAATTTTAGTTAGCTCTTTCGTCAAGTTTCCATGCACTTAATTTCCTCAGACAATCCATTAAACATTGAATGCATTTTTAAAAAGCCATTTCATAGTCACATGATCTAACTAGCACCACATGATTACACAGATCACATGATATTATCCCCTTTAAAGACATAAAACATAAACATTATTTAATCAATGAATTCGAACAATATGAAACTAGATAGTTAAGCATACCTATTAATATATATATATATATATATATATATATATATATATATGTATATATATATATATATATATATATATATATATATATATATGTGTATATATATATATATATATATATATATATATATATATATATATATATATATATATATATTTTTTTTTTTTTATATGATACTGTAAAAATTTTTTCAGACTCTTTAATTTCAGGACACATACCAAAGAACATACATCATTTAGCCCTGGCCTCATATGCCCTGGTCCTTAGCTGCCAGATCAATTCCTTTTCTTCGAGTTTTAATCCCAATGGGCCACCCTGGATATCAAAATCAACTTGATCAATCACCCTGAATATGAAATAATGGCCCAGATTGTTGTTCACATGCCTGGCCAGTGCATTCTCCATCTTAGCGTTCCTAATATTATATATGTGCTCGTATACTTTCTCTCTTAATTTTCACTCAGTCTTGCCAATATAAAAACCCACACAAGACTGGCATGAAGTGAGATAACTCTGGTGGAAATACAATTAAATCTGCCCTTACTAATAAAGTTATTACCTGAAATATTGAACCGATTTCCTGTTTGCATAAAACTACAATAAGCACAGGCTTAGCATTTATACATACCGGGGACACACACCAACTTTGGTGGTTGCAATTCCAACAAGCTCTTCAAGTTTTTACCCTTCTTGTACACCACACCTGGTGCCGGTCCCAATTTTTCAAGCTGTTCATCTACATGAAAAATGCTTCAATTTTTCCTTAGAATCAGTTTAATGCACTCAGCATCTGCATTAAACATAGATATAAATGTATGCTGATAATCAGAAGATGGGATGCTCTCTCTTACTATAACTTGTCCCCGATCATCAATGCCTCACATCTGGTCCTCGGTGCCTAAAATTGCTCAAAAGTGACCATTTTCCATCTTATTTTGGACCTCAACTACCAAATTAGTTAGTAAGTCCAATGGATACCCCCTACTCAAAAACATCCGTAATAAAAATTGACACTCTTCATTAAAATGCAAATTGGTAGTGCATATCCTTGCAGCCCTGACCAATTGTCCTTTTATTATGGACCTTTTTAGATGTCTCGGTTGGGCACTACTATAATGAAGAAGGGAGTTAGAGTAGGTATCTTTATGGTGAATTTTGGCTAAATAGCATTTATTAACCTTATCTTTCCTCAAGTCAACATCCAAGAAAGATATTTTTGAGTAGGAAATACGTAAGTAAATGCCAAAAAGTCTGTGGTATTGTTACAATGCACCATAAATTCCTCAAAGCTGTTTTGTCCACCCTTAAAGATCAAAAAAATAGCATCTAAAAATCTGGTATAGTAGTAAATTTCACCTTCATAGCTATTGGTTATACTGCGCACAAATTGATCCTCCCAAAAAGCCATGACTCAATTGGCGAAACTACCACCCACTGGTGAACCCATCGCCACCCATGTATTTTGTAAATAATACTGGCCATTAAATAGGAAGAAATTGCTGGACAAAATTATGTCCAACAGTTCTCCAATAAGGCCAATTTCAGAGGCAGGTGCACCCCTTTTTGCCAACAATAAACTGAGCCATTCAATGTCCACATCATGTGACATGATGGCTATGTATTTTGTAAATAATACTGGCCATTAAATAGGAAGAAATTGCTGGACAAAATTATGTCCAACAGTTCTCCAATAAGGCCAATTTCAGAGGCAGGTGCACCCCTTTTTGTCAACAATAAACTGAGCCATTCAATGTCCACATCATGTGACATGACAGCTATGTATTTTGTAAATAATACTGGCCATTAAATAGGAAGAAATTGCTGGACAAAATTATGTCCAACAGTTCTCCAATAAGGCCAATTTCAGAGGCAGGTGCACCCCTTTTTGCCAACAATAAACTGAGCCATTCAATGTCCACATCATGTGACATGACGGCATATAAATCTTTTACGTCTATTGTAGCAGAATGGAAGTCTGGTTGAAAAGCCAAACTGTTGACAGCTTCTAAAAGGGACCAAGAGTCCTTGCAAATAAATAGTTCCTTTTGCACATACTTTTTCAACAGACCATCCACATATTTTGCAAATGAGTATATGATTGAATCCTGTCTGTCCACAATTGGGCGAAGATGTGGATTGCCTAAAGATTTATGAATTTTCGGTATTCCGAAAATTACAGGAATTCTTGGTGAGAGCATTGTTAGATAATTAAATAAGGTTAAGTCTATCCTACCTTCAATGAATAAATTGTTAATAAACACTTTAATACACTTATATGCTTGGTTCACTTCATTTAAAGAAACCTGTGCGTATGTGTCTGAATTTAGCATACTTTCCATTCTATGAATATAGTTCATTGAATCAAAGAACATCAGACCACTACCTTTGTCTGCTTTAACAACTCTAATATCAGCTTTTCTTAAACCATCCAGCAATAACCACTCATCTCTTGACATATTTGTTACATTGCTAGTTACATTGTTCGGACGGTGGTACACATTCACACTGCTACTGGCTAGATTCCTTAAATCAATCTCACACATCTTTTCAACCACATCCAACACTGGGTGTAATGGTGGATTATAAATGCTGGAAACTCTGTATTCTGCATTCACACTCTTGTTGTTGGTAAATAATAGACTCTAGTTTAATTTACGTAAATGCATTTTAAGGTCAATCAGCACTCTACATAAGTCCATTCAGCATGCACCAGTGTGAACAAAGCATATAAGCATATTAAAGTGTTTATTAATGATTTATTCATTGAAGGCAGGCTAGACTTAACCTTATTTAATTATCTAACAATGCTCTCACCAAGAATTCCTATAATTTTCGGAATACCGAAAATTCATAAATCTTTAGCCAATCCACCTCTTCACAAATGTAAGCCCTTTAGAGAGAATGTTGACCAAATTAGGTTCAACTTGGTAATTACAATAATTAAAAATCTTAAAGTCACCTTCAATATTTGTAATAATGGCAGGCGAACCACTAGGGTTATGTTCATACGGCCCAAAAGTAACATCATTAAAATTTAAATCATGAATGTTCAGTATCTCTGTATTGTCAGATGTTGCCTCTTGCGGCCCCGACGCTTGTTGTTCACTTTCCATGCATTGCAGCCTTTGTTCTGGGTGGGATGGTTCGGGTCCTGCACTTGGTGAAAATTTTCCACATTAGCTTGGATGTCAGGGTTCATGGTAGCAGGAGTTTGAGAAGCACCTGTTCTACTTAACTTTGCTTCTCCTTATCTCCTGGATGTTTTGTATATTTTTGCCCCTATGGCCCTCGCTGGGGCTAATTTGATCTCATTGCTCCATAGAAGGGGGGTGATTATTATATTCCATTTGCATTAAGCCCATATCACCATAGTTGAAGGAATTCAAGTGGTTGGTTTTTCCTGTTCCTCGACGAATCCATTGTTGGGACAGGGGAGGCTCAGGATAAGCTGTCCCTTTCCTGTAATCCTCTTCGTCACGATTCAGTTTTTTAACTTTGAAAAGTTTTAACTTTTCTGTTTAACTTTTCTATTTGCTTGTCAATGCTAGAAAAGACCCATTTGTTTTCAAACAGATAACAGGTAAAAATCAGGGTCGACCTTAATGATGTTATCCACTTCCTTGATTTCCATCGTAAGAGTATCCACCATCAGTTGGTAATGCTTGACCAGCATTTCTAAAAATGTAATACCTTGCTGGTCAAATAATTTTAAAAGCTCCATATGAAATACAGAGTTAGGGACAAGTCCAGTTGGATAATGCCAGTCTCACAACCCCTTAGGAACCTGGTGCCGTTTAATACATTCTCTAAAATAGAGAATTTCAAGCTGCAACTTCTTTAATTTAAATTACTTATATTCCAGAGTTTTAAGGTTTTCGACAATACTAATACTTTTTATAAGACTGGCATTATTATCAGTTTGATTCAACTCATTCAGTAAAAGTACACCTGATTGTAGCCAGTCATTCAATACTAAAGATGCTGGGATACCAGCCATGATACTGTTTAAATTACCGATAGTTTCCAGAGGTGAACCTTCAGCTGTTGTCCTGATAAGTGGACCCAGGCTAGAACGGCTGGGGTTCCTCACCTGAGGGACCCTCTGCTCTCGAGGATTAAAAGTCCGTTCAGAGTGCACCAGCGTGAACCAAGCATATAAGCATATTAAAGTGTTTAATAACGATTTATTCATTGAAGGCAGGCTAGACTTAACCTTATTTAATTATCTAACAATGCTCTCACCAAGAATTCCTATAATTTTCGGAATACCGAAAATTCATAAATCTTTAGCCAGTCCACCTCTTCGCCCAATTGTGGATGGATGAGATTCAATGACATACTCGTTGGCAAAATATGTGGATGGTCTGTTGAAAAAGTATGTGCAAAAGGAACAATTTATTTGCAAGGACTCTTGGTCCTTTTTAGAAGCTGTCAACAATTTGGCTTTTCAACCAGACTTCCATTTTTCCACAATAGATGTAAAAGATATATATACGGTCATTCCATGTGATGTGGGCATTAAATTGCTCAGTTTATTGTTGGCGAAAAGGGGTGCACCTGCCTCAGAAATTGGCCTTATTGGAGAACTCTTGGACATAACTTTGTCCAACAATTTCTTCCTATTTAATGGCCAGCATTATTTACAAAATACAGGAGTGGGGATGGGGTCCCCAGTGGATGGTAGTTTCGCCAATTTAGTCTTGGCCTTTTGAAAGGATCAATTTGTGCACAGTATAACCAATAGCTATGAAGGTGGAATTTACTACTATACCAGATTTTTAGATGATTTTTTTTTTATCTTTAAGGGTGGACAAAACATCTTTGAGGAATTTATGAAGTATTGCAACAATACCACAGACTTTTTGGGATTTACTTATGTATTTCATACTCAAAAATATCTTTCTTGGATGTTGAATTGAAGAAAGATAAGGTTAATAAAAGCTATTTAGTCAAAATCCACAGTAAAGATACCTATGCTAACTCCCTTCTTCATTATAGTAGTGCCCATCCGAGGTCCATAGTAAAAGGACAATTGGTCAAGGCTGCAAGGATGTGCACTACAAATTTGGATTTTAATGAAGAGTGTCAATTTTTATTATGGATGTTTTTGAGTAGGGGGTATCCATTGGACCTACTAACTAATTTGGTAGTTGAGGTCCAAAATAAGAGGGAAAATGGTCACTTTAGAGCAATTTTAGGCACCGAGGACCAGATGTGAGGCATTGATGATTGGGGGCAACCTATAGTAAGAGAGAACATTCCATCTTCCGATTGTCGGCATACATTTATAACTATGTTTAATGCAGATGCTGAGTGCATTAAACTGATTCTACAGAAAATTTGGAGCATTTTTCATGTAGATGAACAGCTTGAAAAATTGGGACCGGCACCAAATGTGGTGTACGAGAGGGGTAAAAACTTGAAGAGCTCGTTGGAATTGCAACCACCAAAGTTGGTGCATGTCCCTGGTATGTATAAATGAGAAGCCTGTGCTTATTGTAGGTTTATGCAAACAGGAAATCGGTTCAATATCTCAGGTAATAACTTTATTAGTAAGGGTAGATTTAATTGTAATTCCACCAGAGTTGTTTGTCTAGCTTCATGCCAGTATTGCATGGGTTTTTATATTTGCAAGACTGAGCGAAAATTAAGAGAGAGAGTATACGAGCACATATATAATATTAGGAAAGCCAAGATGGAGAATGCACTGGCCAGGCATGTGAACAACAATCTGGGCCATTCTTTCACATTCAGGGTGATTGATCAAGTTGGTTTTGATATCCAGGGTGGCCCATTGGGATTAAAACTCGAAGAAAAGGAGTTGATCTGGCAGCTAAGGACCAGGGCATGTATGAGGCCAAGGCTAAATGATGTATGTTCTTTGGCATGTGTCCTGAAATTAAAGAGTCTGAAAATATGAAATAATGTTAGTATAAAGATGAACTGGCAGGTGTATTATGTTTTTTTCAGCATCCACTTGTTGTTCAAGTTATTTCATATTTAATCATCTCATATTTATTTATTTATATTTAATTAAATTAATTTTTACAGTATCATATAAAATATATGGTTCCCTATCAGAAGCTTGAAACACTATAAGCCTGAAAATCAAAATCCTGAAAACTATAGACTGAAAGTTCAAAATCCTGAAAGCCCAAAATCCTGAAACTCAAAATCCTGAAAACACAAAATGGACATACTGACGTCATTGTGGCTTTGCTATTGTTAGCCCTGTGGTGTTGGGTCATGCGTTGGGTTCAGGTAAGTGTGCGGTTGGTTTTATGTTAGGGTTAGGGGCGGTTTAAGTGAGTTAGGGTTAGGGCGCAGGTTAGGCATGTATGCAATAATGACAAATATTGGGGTTAGGGGCGGTTTAAGTGAGTTAGGGTTAGGGCGCGGGTCAGGTGAGTGTGCGATAGTGACGGACCTTAGGGTTAGGGTTAGGGTCAGGGTCAGTTGGTAGATATTAGTGTCTTTATAGTGACATATTAGCATTATTTGTGTTTTCAGGATTTTGAGTTTCAGGATTTTGGGCTTTCAGGATTTTGAACTTCAGTCTATAGTTTTCAGGATTTTGATTTTCAGGCTTATAGTGTTTCAAGCTTCTGATAGGGAATCAAAATATATATATATATATATATATATATATATTTTAATAGGCATGCTTAACTATCTAGTTTCATATTGTTCAAATTCATTGATTAAATAATGTTTATGTTTTATGTTTTTAAAGGGGATGGTATGTGATCAGTGTAATCATGTGGTGCTAGTTAGGTCATGTGACTATGAAATGGCTTTTGAAAAATGCATTCAATGTTTAATGGATTGCCTGAGGAAATTAAATGCATGGAAACTTGACAAGAGCGCTAACTAAAATTTTAAAGAAACTACCATTGTCTGCCCTTTTTGGTATTATTCATTCTATGCAGGGAAAGATTTGGATGAAGCATGGAATAGTAGACTGGAAACATGTTTGTACTATAACATAATAGCAACAGAAAAGAAATATAAGGGAATTACTTCTGTACAAAATTGTAATGAATAAAGCACATTTCCCAAGATAGCAGTGATGTAATTATCAGAAACTCAAATCTATAAAGAAACAGGGAGAAAGATGAAAAACAAAGGAATTCAATATCATGGCAAAATGGAGACTTATTACAAAGGACAGAGAATTTACATCATATAATTATCTGTTATTCACTACAAGTGTTGCCTTATGTCATAAATTACAAAACAGAGGGGCTAGACTGCATGGGATAAAATGAGAAAATGCTCAATTGTGGAGCTATGTCTAGGATCAACAAATGTACCTCTTTCTCAAGTGATATATAACACCAAAAGAGTTACGCAATGGAGGCAGAAAAATGGAGTCTACATGCTAGGGATGTGATGAGGCAAATATGGACATATTACACATGCTTTGGTCATGCCTACAGCTCATAATATGGGAGTAAGTGAAAACAGAATGGGATATCCTTTTAACAGGATAGTCTTCTTGTTAAACTTGCATTGTTGGTCTAAGGGAAGAGTGATATGCATGACATTCGTTGCCTCGTGAGCAAAATTATTTGTGGGGAAAAGGATCTACAAGTAAGGTTAGGGTTAGCTACTGCCCCAAAATGTATAGCTAGTAGAGAATGAAAAATAGACATTGTAGTGCTATATTGGACAAGAACTGCATCGCCTTAAACTGCTGAGGAGTATGAATATCATTTAATTGGCATGGCATACAGAGATCCATTTGCCCAGAATGGGATATATTCTTTAGCTTAAAATTGTATTTTACCACAGTGATAAGCCCAGAGACCTCTCAAAAGTCTTGACTGTTTCCCACACCTATATATATCTGTATCTGCATAGCAAAAGCAGCTTTGCAGCCAATGAGTAATATAATCTGTTTTAGAAAATCAGCTTGAACAATCAGAAAAACCCACTGGCTACTTAATGTTCCAAACAGATTCATTAATGTACTTGGAGAGTCCAGTAAAAAAGCAAGTATGCTTAGTCATAGTATAAAATCCATGCACCATGACTGAAATCTATTACTGCAGTCACCATTTCTTTTCTGCACAAAGCTTCACTTTATAACAATAGAAGCAGAACTAGTTTGGGCAACTGCAGGAGCAGTAGCAGATACAGGGATATATGTGTGGGGGCAGGGAAGTGAGTTGTAAAAGTTAGCATATTATGCTTCCTGACAACAATGAACTAAAATCTATTACTAAGGCTAATATTTACATGTATCTTACTTATAGCAGTTGTTTACTGGGGTACTTTGATTGGGTAGAAAGCTAAACCTTTTCAGCACAGGCCTGGGGAGAAAAGCTCCAGAACAATTTCAACATTACATAAAGAAAATAGTAAACAGAGTTATGCAAGTAATTTACAAATATATCAAATTTAAAAACTTAAAAAAATCATTAAATAAAGAACACAGTAAACAAAGGTATACAAGTGATTAACAGAGGTATATAAGCAATCAACAAATATGCATCATTTAACAGAGTACCATTAGTTAATAGTATCATCAAAAGAGCTTTGAAAAATATTTTAAAAAGAACTTGGTAGAAGAAGAGGAGGAAACAGGGGATTAGTATTAAGAGGTGGGAGAGAATGTTTTACGAGAGGTACAAGGATGAAGAGGGAGAGGTAGAGAACAAGGAGAAGGTGTTGGACCAATTACTAAGGGTATAGTGTTTGAAATAACAGGAGACAGAAGCGGCAGGCCATTTATCATCCAGGAGTTGTACATGTACAGTGCTAGGTATCATTCATGTATTCACTAGATTGTACATTAAAAGAGTTGGTGTTTACTGTGTTTCTTAGAGAAACTGAGTTCCACATTTTTGTCCAGAAAAGTGGAATACAAAGAGTTACCAGCTGAGTTATTTGCTTTTATAACAGTTAATAACATTTTGTGTGTGGTTCTCAGCTGTTTACTTAGGTTACAAAGAACACTAGAGAAATATTTTTAAAAGTAGGGCATTTGCCTGCATAAAAGGTGAATTTATGAGAAGTGACAAGCTGGGAAAGTGTAAAGTAATACCTTCGACTTTTAACCACTCATTTTTAAGGCCAGGCAGTGATGTGTCCTATAATGATGACTGTAGGCAAATTTTACCATCTTATTATAGCACTGTTCCAAGAGTGAAAGCTAAGTGGTTTGGAAACTAATCAAGATGGGACCAACATAAAGTAGTGTAGGGATGAGAATGGATTGACCAGTACTTTTTCTAGCATTATCTGTGAGGTGTTGTTTGTGTCTATGGAGTGCAAGTAGCTTTTAGTGGGTGTTTTTTTTACTGCTTGCTTATGTGATCACATTTTAAACTTTCATCAGTAGTGAATACTATAAGTTTATTTTGAGTTACTAGTTCTATGTTGGTGTTGTTAGAGGAAGTTATTTTGATATTATTTTTGTAGCCAGTTGAATGCTTTGGGTTAAATTTATTGCACAGACAGGTCTCTATGATGGAGAAAGAGTCTTGGGTAATGTTTTTAACTTCTCTATGCTTTTAGCAAAGCAGATGGTTGTTGAATCATCTGCATACTGTATGATAGTGGCTTGTTTAGAAGCTAGGTTGAGATCGTTAATGAATATATTGAACAACAGGGGATATACAATGTTTCCTTGAAGGATATCCAGTGCAATCAGAAGGAAAGAGGAGATGTTATTTTGCTATTCAACTGCCTATTTCCTATTTGAAAAGTAGCTGGAGAACCAAGATAGTGAAGTATCACATATTTACTGAGTTCATCAAAATCAGACATCTGAGGCTTACACAGTTAGTGAAATGGCTGTAAGTGGTGAGGACATGTGTGAGCGCATATTTGTATATGTGTGTGTGTGTGTGTGTGTGTGTGTGTGTGTGTGTGTGTGTGTGTGTGTGTGTGAGACTTCTATAATATTTGTGTGTGAGCCTCTATACATCTGCATCTGTATGTGTGTGTGTGTGTGTGTACCTGTGTTTTTGTTTGAGTATCTGTATATGTGCCACAGGCTATGTGTCTTTCATGCTGCATCTAATTGTTTATATGTATTTATATCTATGCATCTATATCTGCATACACATGTGTGTCTGTGTGTGTGTGTGTGTGTGTGTGTGTGTGTGTGTGTGTGTGTGTGTGTGTGTGTGTGTGTGTGTTTGTAGACATTATTCAATACATACATTACTTCTTTTTGGATGTA
Organism: Protopterus annectens; assembly: GCF_019279795.1. NCBI lineage: Eukaryota > Metazoa > Chordata > Ceratodontiformes > Protopteridae > Protopterus > Protopterus annectens. The sequence continues at coordinate 427,089,484 of NC_056735.1, forward strand.
AAATACTTCCTCCAACAATATTTGCATATCCTTTAACAACACTGCAATGGTAGGCTTAGACTGAGAAACTATTTTACATTAAATATGTATGTATGGCTAAAGAGAGTATACATCTGTGACTCATTTGTTGAAATGTACTTGACTTCTTTTAGAAGGATAACTAGAGGGGACTGCAAAGAATAAGGTAAAGCAGGGAAAACCGCCAGGGTCCAGTTTACAATTCATGAGTGAGATAGCCAATGAGGTTTCTAGTCCTTGAGGAGGGAGACAATTTATATTATTGAAAAACAAGGTTATTGCATAAAATGGACTCTTAAAGAAGGGTTACAGAGAGAAGTGGTTTAGTAATTGGTAGTCCCCAGGACTAATCATCAGGTACATCTACCCACATATATTCTTTTTTTCAGAACATGTCAGCATAAAGTATACAAAAAAGAGGTATATGCAATACATCTACTGACCTGATATTACAAAAGATGTTAAGACATGACATAAAGACAAACCCAACAATTCAATAAAGTCTGTGTAGGCTTTGTGTGAAGCCTATACAGAGTTTATGTGTTTGCACGATGAGCAGCAGCTCTAATCACATATGCATGCTGCACATTGCACTTAGATGAACACAAACAAGGTTTTGCTGGTCAAGAAACTATCTAAAGCAGCACACATGCATAGAGAACATACAGACAGGTTTACCTATAGGCAAACTTGCTCTGCAAAATTGTGCGGAAAGCCAAAATGATCACTAGGGAAAAAATTAATTCAATGAATACAACAGTAACACATTGCAGAAAAGTGTATGCAATGCAATGTTCACTACAACATGTTTTGGCTTACTGTAATGAAGAATTTATGGTAGTCATCAAGGGTACACAGAATGCATTATAAATACACTAGTCTTGGTAAGTGTGTGTATTGGAAAGCCCCACAGACATGAATGTTAGGAATGAAGACAGAGGAAGAGGACATGTGTAACATGGTAATGTATGCCACATAAGGGCATGTCAATGTACGAACATTCCAAAAACATGTCAGTAACATAACAGTAATCACATATGTATGTAGTACAGTATGTACTGCTATTTACACTTCCTGCCTGAGTATATTTATATCACCACACTATAGTATATTATGTTACTGTTACACAAGGTTACATATCAGTGTTGATGACTGGTTGTGTTATAAACATCCTGACCTGATCATTGGAGAGGAAATTTTGCATGGATGGTATATAGGGGTATCTGCATATTGGGAAGGTATGCAAAATTGGTTGCTTGAATATGGCTGAAATGTCAGCACAGGTTTCATCCAATCAGGGACAGATAGCAACAGGCTGATGGATATTAGACAGAAGCAGCAATAATCATGGAAATTTTAAAAATAATATCAGCATTAATTTGTGACATTGACATAAAATATGTAATTATAAGGTGTTATACATGTACTGCAGGAACACACTTTTACAACTGTAATGATTTGTCAGTAATCTATAAGGGGAATTCAACACATTCTTCAATAAAATGATGACTTGTTGGAGGTGTTAAGAAGAACAGTGTTACACCTGCAGTTTAAATTAGAGTAAATCCTGGTCAATTGAGAGGTTTGCATGACACAAAAGCCACAACCCACATCTTCAAAAATGTACCCCATTCCACCAATTTTGTCAGTGAGCTGTGTATTTACTGGGTGCATCACAGAAAGACTTATGGCACATGCACCTCGTAGCACACCTCAAAGGGAAGTCTGGACTGTCAACCCCTATTGGTTATGCATCACAAAGAATAATTATGTATGGTCAACAAGATGTGTGGGAGCTCACTGTGCAGAAAGTGATATACTTGAGTAAAGCATCCCTGGATGACAAAGGTATCCCCCATATGAATAACAACACTTAAAAACAACACACTATTATCAGTAGATACCTTACACACAGCTGTATATTGCATGCATCTGACACATGTAATAGCAATGGATATTGTCTGCAGCATCTGAAACCGATATGTGAATTAATAAGTGATCCATTATAATGAATGGTATAGCACTATGTGAGACTCATGGCAATGCATCAGTTATACTAATGTGAACAGAAATTACCGCACTGCAAAATATAGCATTAGTGAGTGAGAAAGCTGTCACTGTGATATTGTTCACATACCAAACAATACATGGAGCACACATTCTATAAGCACATGTCAAACTGAAGACATGTGCCGCGTGATCACTGTCACCCTGACATTGCCATGGAAAATTTTATGGTAACATGAAATCCTGACATGCATGCATAATGTGTTCATGCAAACTATCAAGTGGTAATACTGATGTGATATACTGTTACATCCTTGATACTGTACAGTCACACTATAGCTGTACCTAGGATAAAATTGAACTTCATAGGTTTATAGGTGCATAGGAGAGTACTAGGCTAAAGTCCCAAGATCCCATAAAAGCAAAACTATATTTAACATGAGTTAGACAATTTTCCCAACAATGTTTTCACAGGTATGTGCCTATGTTATGTTATCTAATAGCAACTACTTCTATCCATAAAGAACATGGGCACTACAACAGGAGTGCAATCATGATTAATTATCCATTGGTCAAGGATGCACTTGAAGTGGGTCAGGAAAGGCCTTTGCTTTACATGAATGGCAAGCATGTTTCACAGAAGGGGTAGTGTTTGAGAGATTTATCTATCTCTCCAACAAGACTGGAAAATCTCCCTTATCAGCCTCAACAAAAAGCTGAGATCCCTCATCAAATCCTCTAAAGATAGCTATAAAAACAGAATTTCAGCAGATAGTAAAGACAACCACAAGGCCTTTTACAGTTATGTAAAGAATTTCCATGGCAATACCCAGAGTTGCTCTCAGCTACTGCACAATGATAACCCCTATACCAAGCCAACAGATATTGCCAGTATAATGCCCGTCAGATTCAGTGCAAACTTTATCCCTCCCCTGAAAGCACCAATCATAATATCAGTACATTGCCAGGCACCCAGTATTACTGCTTCACAGGTTAAAATAGTACTGTCCAAAGCCAGGAATACAGCTTCTATGGGACCTGACAATATCCCTGGCTGTGTTCTGCATGAACTACAGAGTGAACTGGCACCTCACCTGTGTGTCCTGTTCAATCACAGCCTCACCTCAGGCTTTGTCCCTACCAAATGCCGCACTGCTGAAGTCATCACTCTCCACAAAGGAGGAGTGACTACAGACCCTGGGAACTGTCACCCCATCAGCCTGAATAGCCTGATATGCAAAGCTGTGGAATGCATCATCATGAACCTAATAAAAAAGGATATAGGAAATCTCCAAACTCTGGATCTCACACAGTTTGGTTTTGTGAAGGGAAGATCATGCCTGTTTGGCTTGGTTGAATTCTTTGAGTCAGTCACCAGAGCTGTGGATGAAGGCAAGGTGGTTCATACAGCCTACCTTGATCTGGCCAAGGCCTTTGATACCATTTCCCACTCAGGAATCACAGAAAAACTCACTAATCTAGGCATCAACCCCTATATCACTAGGTGAGTTGCAAAGTGGCTCACAGATAAAGCACACAGTGTGAAAGTAGCTGACTCCAAGTCAGACTGCTAACTAGTCATGAGTGGAGTCCCACAGGGTTCGGTCCTGGGTTTTCTCCTGTTTGGTATCTACTTCTCTGATGTCCAGGCCAACATGAAGAGACTCTGGCTGACAAAGTTCACAGTTGATTGCAAGTTGGGAGCTATTATTAACTCCCCAAGTGATGCTGACATCCTACAGAATGACCTCACTGAGACCAATGACTGGTGTTAGAACCATGGCCTTAAGCTCAATGCCAAAAAATGTGTCATCATCCCCTTTGGGAACATTTTGGTTCCTTTGAATTACCACATTGATGGTAGTCCACTGAACATAGAAGGCGTTATAAGAGATCTGGGAACACAGGTTGACAGCAACTTCTCTTTTGATCACCACATTGCCACTATGGTCAGAAAGTCCTTCTATGTGGCACATCTCATTACTAAGGGTTTTGCATCCAGGAAGAAAGAGGTCATTGTCTCCCTCTACTCTTCCCTCATTAGGCCAATCATTGAATACAATGCCCCATTTGGCATGTACCTCACTAGACACCTGCAACAAATGGAGAGGCTGCAAAAGTACAACACCAAGAGCATCCTAGGACTTAAACACTTGTCCTATATGGACAGACTCAAAACTCTAACTATTTTCTGTCTCATATCGCCTACTTAGAGGCGATTTCTTCTTGACTTACAAAGCCATGTCTGACCAAGCTGCATTAGAAATGCTACTTCTAAAGAAATCTCAATCCCTCCACACCCCACGTTCCAGAGACCTCAACCTCATTACCACAATTAACAGAACATGCTGGAGGGACAGGTTCATAACCCAGAGACTGCCCATGCTATGGAATAGACTTCCCATACATGTCAAGCAGAGCACCTTGCTGACCCTCTTCAAGAGAAATCTTGATGAGTGGATGGAAAACAGAAAATTTACCCCGGGAATAACTCTAGTAGCTCTACTTGACAGAGGCACTAGGGACTAAGGTCGGATGGCACTATGTCAGGGTAATCCTATGGCTAGGCTTGTAAAGGCCCCAGGGCCATTAGCCTAGTACACACCTATGAACCTATGATTTATTATTTCAGAGGCTAGGTTAACATCCTTGGATCGAGTGACCCTTGTGCAGTTTGCATTAACAATGTGTAACATTTCCATTAGTGCCAGATTGGAGGGTACTCTGTATTTGAAACACAGACTCACCCTTATTAATCTTTTGGAGATATAATACAGTCATACGGCTTTCAATCTTTCTGCATATAACTTATTTACATCATATATCTCCATTGTGCAAAAAACTCTGCGATTGCTCCGGCTGTTGCAGATGTGTGGTGAGGCACATGCAAAAAGGTGCATGCTACTCAATTGCTGGTGTGATAAGGGCTGGGTACAATGGCATTATAATGTCCTTTGATGTAGATGCCCTGCCCATACTTATGAATTGTGCCACATACAAGGGATTTGTCACCACTGTGGACACATGGTGGTTGAAGTTCCAATTACTGTCTAAATGAGTATCCAAATCATGTACCACTGAGTGTACTTACAAGGGTGTGCTGTCTATATTGCTATTAGCTTGGGTATTTGCTTTCCAAAAATGATTAATTATGCTTTTGTGTTTCTTTAGTGTGTTTCCATGGCTCTGACACCAATCATTATTGTGCATTAATACTTTCTACTGTATATCAATAGTGTTCATGGAGTCAATAATTGTGCATATTTTACATCTACAAAGCTGGTAAGACCAAGCCTGTCTAAATTCGTCTTGACTTCTGAGAAGTAAATACTGAACAAGAAAGTGCCTGGTACAGAACCATGTGCTACAGCCCTGGTGAGGTGAATTTACACACTTTGACACCATGTGTCCTGTTTGTGATCCATTTGGCTATCCACCAGTTGACACAGTTTCTCTGTAATACCCAATAGTGGATTTGTGTCAAATGCCTTGGCCAGGTCTAGTTAGGTGGGATGCACAGTCTTTCCCTCATCCATACCCTTGGTGATCTTATTGAAGAAGCCAGACAAATTTAACAGACATGATGTACCCCTAATGAAACAAAAATGGGTTGGGTAGACAGCTGGGAGGTTACCTGTGTCCTTTTTTATTAGGTCCATAAAGATTCCTTTGATTGCCTTACAGATGAGGTGATTTAGGCTTATAATTCCCTGAGTTAGGTGAGGGTCCCCCTTGCTCAGATGGATGACTGTTGCTGTACAGACTTCTGCCAGAACAAAGCCTGTTTGGAGGCTATGGTTAAGTATGGATCCAACTGTGTCTACTAGGTCAGGTTTAAGTTTTTGAAAGGTAACCCAAGTTGTTGTCAGGGCAATTGAGTCTTTAACCTTAGAGAGCACACAGATGAGCTGCTGTCTTGAGAAAATAACCTGAGTAATGTTTGCATGTATACTCTGGGTGATATCCAGTGTGGACAGGGAGGTGACGTTTCATCCAAATCTGTCAGTTAGCAGATTACTTATTTCTTACAGTTGAGTGTGGTGGTGTGTGCTTAGTTGTGCATTCCCCTTAACATTTTGTAATTATTTAAATAATGATTTGTGACAACACCTTCAAATACAACCATGGGTATGCATCACATGCCACAAAATGGAACTGTTCACACAGTCATATAATTCTACCTATGTCTTGTAATTACATCAGTTGCACATCATATGCCTAGATGTTTTAAACTGGAAAGCTGTGTGTAAGGACCTTTATACCATATATGGACACATTACAAATGAACTGGATGTGATTCACACAGAACAGTTACTGACACAAATGCTGACAGTCACACAATGTTGCTGTGGATGATCTCAATAATCCTTGTGAACAGTAGCACAACTTTTCATACAATGAATTCATGAAGGTTGCAATTGAATCTGAACTAGCTATATCTTTGTATATGTATCAGCCTTACATGTGGATGAAACAAGATGTTTGTCCCCATGTAGTCAGTATTATGTCATACTGATGTATCTCATAAAGCATTTAATGATGGTAGGTATACACATGTACATCTTTGCCATAATGCAGGTGTCACTATCATAGCTGAATGAGAACTGTGTAGAATGTTGATATACTCCACTGCATAAACACATATGTTAGTAAGGAAAGAATGCACAAAGCATCATCCCATGACAACAGTCCTCAGGAGGCATATTACTACAGCTGTTATGGAAGGTACATGTAATCAAATGGCAGCAGCAGCCATCAGTACATTACCTCAAATCACAGATTGGAATACGCTATTGTAGGGCTACCGTACATCCACGCCTTAACATAGCACATGTAGATGACAGCAACATTGACATGTGTAGTGTTCATAGGGTCATAGGACATTACTGGGCTATAAGCCAACATTACATAAAATTCTATCCATTATTATGGCATTTAAACAAAAATTGCTGTATCTATAGGATGGAAGATGTTAAGGGTATGTGCATATGTGTGTATGTGTTTGATTGCATTACATACTACCTCCATCTATATGTGACATGTGCACCATCCCATGAGAGAATTAGTGACCACACATTCAATGTTCTGAGATGACCTGCCAAGGGTCATGGAAGGACTCTACTTCACGGTATTTGTCTGTATCTTTGAGATGATACCATCCTGCAGTCTTCTGCAGAAAGGATGTTATATGGACAGAGGGAAAAAGCAGATGTTGGCTTCATGGGGCTATGTTAATGGTTCTCTTGAGTGGGAGTCAAAGGAAAAGAGATTCAAAAGTTTATACAATGGTCGTAATACCATCAACCACACACAGCAGTTGACTGAGGTCAGATTTGAACATTAAACCTGTGTAGGTATAGAAGCTGGATTCCATACAATGTATGGCTAGCACCACCACATATGTCTGACTAACAGTGTCACAGTGCCCTTTATAGAGGATGATAGCAGAATTGTATGCTGGGTAGATGATGTTTGGAGGCATGTCTGACATAGATGTGTTACATCTTGGTGTAAATTTGTCTGAAAAATATTATTTGGATGAACATGCATTCAAATTGACTGCACTAAGATTAGCACTCTTAACTATCTAGTTATAGAAGCTGGAGAACACTGTACTTAACATCAGCACCATAGCACAAGTTTGACTTAAAATATGTCAGACTACACGTTATATAGGATGGCATCATCAATGTGCTTTGAGAAGAAGATGTTCATAGGTTCATAAATTCATATGTAGGTACTAGGCTATTGGCCCTAGGGCCTATATAAGCCTAGCCAAAAACGTACCCTGGCTTTCACCACTGAGGAATTTTTTTTTCTGTGCTCCTGTCAAGTAGAGCCACAGAAGTGATCCCCAGAGTGAATTTCCTATTTCCCATCCAATCATCAATATTTTTCTTGAAGAGTGCTAATGAGGAGCTTTGTTTGTTATAGATAGGTAGTTTGTTCCAGAGTATGGGAAGTCTCTGGGACAGGAATCTATCCCTCCAGCATGTTCTGTTTATTGTAGTGACAAGGTTTAGGTCCCTAGAGCATGTAGCTCAGAGGGATTGGGATTTCTTTAAGTGGAACATGTCCAACAGCTCTGGGTTTGGCATAGCTTTGTATGTTAGGCAGAGATCGCCTCTGAATAGGCAATATGAGACAGAGTAAAGCTGGAGTTTTTTGAGACAGTCTGCGTAAGGCATCTGTTTGAGGCTGGCAATCCTCTTTGTGAGGTATTTCTGTGGCCTTTTCAGTTTTTGTAGATGTCTTGTGAGGTACATACCAAAAGGGGCATTGTACTCTATAATGGGTCTAATGAGTGATGAGTAGAGGGGAACAATGACCTCTTTTTTCCTGGATGAGAATCCTTTTGTGATGAGGTGTACCACATAGAAGGATTTCCTGACTACTGTGGTGATGTGATTATGAAAGAAGAGACTACTGTCCACCTGTGTCCCAATGTCTCTTAGCACACTTTTGCTGTTAAGTAGACTACCACCTATTTGGTAGCTCATGGGTACAGAGTTTTTACCATAGGGGATAACAACACACTTTTTGGCATTGGGCTTGAGGCCATAGCTTTGACACCAGGCATCTGTCTCCTTGAGGCCCTTTTGTAGGATGTCCACATTGTTAGGAGTTTCAATTATGGCTCCTAGTTTCCAGCCATCTGCAAACTTCATTAGCCAAAGACCTTCTGTGTTAGCCTGTACTTCAGAAAAGTAGATACCAAACAGGAGAGGACCCAGGTCACTGGTCTGAAGTCGGATTTGAAGTCTGCTACTTTCACAGTGTGGGTTCTGTCAGTGAGCCAGTTGGCAACCCATCTTGTGACATAGAGATTTATATCTAGTTTAGTGAGTTTATCTATAATTCCAGAGTGGAGGATGGTGTCAAAAGCCTTGGCTATGTAAACCACCTTACCCTTGTCTATGGCTTTGGTGACTGCTTCAAAGAATCCAGAGTTTGGAGATTATCAATGTCTTTGTGTATAAGATCCATGATGATACATTCCATGGCCTCGTAGACCAGGCTCGTTAGGCTAATGAGGCGGTAGTTCCCAGGGTCTGTGGTGACTCCCCCTTTGTGGAGTGGGATAACAGTTGCTGTGTACGTAGAAACAACAGTAGAAGCACTCCACGGCTGGCACAACAAAGTAATTTATTGAATAAACAAAATAAAAACTGGTTAACTTTCCACGTTCCACAAACGTTTCTTCAGACCTCAAACAACAGCTAAAATTAATAAAATCTTATCATCCACCATCAGCATTCAACAGTTGCTGTGTGCCATTCAGTGAGTACAAAGCCTGAGGTGAGGCTATGATTGAACATGGTGCTTAGGTGGGGTGTCAGTTCATTCTGCAGTTTGTGTAGAATGCAGGCTGTGATGTTGTCAAGTCCCATGGATGCTGTGTTCTTGGCTTTGGAGAGTGTGTTTTTTACCTGTGCAGCTGTGATTACAGGAACTTTGCATTCTTCTGGTATAGAGATGGGCCCTTTAGCAAGTGAGAGGGGGTAAAGTTAGCACTGAACCTATCTGCCAGGATGTTGGCGATATCAGTTGGTTCTGTATATTTAGTGCCATCTCAAAGCACATCTGAGTGTTGCCATCGAGATCCTTGACATAGCTAGAGAATGTTTTGTGGTTGTCTTTAGAATCAGTGGCAATTTTGTTTTCATAGCTAGCTTTAGAGGATTTTATAAGGGATCTCAGCTTCTTACTGAGGCTGACCAGGAAGTTCCTCCAATCATGGGATTTTACTATTTTTTGCAACAGTTTCTTTCTTCTGTTGTAGAGTTTGTTGATGGCAGAAGACCACCAGATTGGCTTCCTTTTTTTTGGAGGATAGGATCTTGTTTCTATTAGGGGATAGCACAATCCATGCACTTGTGTAAGTGCTTATAAAGTGCATTTGTGTAGGATTCAGCAGTCGTACCTCTATTGTCCATCTGCATGAGTGTCGTGAAGTTTGCCACTTCTGTCTTAAGAAACATGAAGTTCGCTTTGGAGAAATATTTTATGGTTGTTTCCCTAATGGGGGCTGGGGGTGAGATGTGGTTGTCTAGGGTGATTAGCTTGTGGTTGGATCTGACTAATGAGGAATTGACCTCTGGTGTGGAACACTGGTCACCCATGTTGGTAATAACCAGGTCTAGGATATTGCTGCCCCTGGTGGGTGTGTGGAATAGTTGATCCAAGGCACTGGAATTTATGAATTCCAGAAAACGTTGAGCAAAAGAGTTAGTACATGAGTAATTTTCCTAGTTAATGGTGGGGTAGTTGAAATCACCCATTATTAGGGTGTTGGGTTTTACCCTAATATTTTCCAGTGTATCAAGAAAAAAGGAATGGGAATCCTGGGGCATGGTGGGGGATCTGTAGCAAGTTACAATTTGGATTGCGGTCTTGCCCAGAGTTAGTTGCACTTGGATAATCTCGGATGCATTATGCTGAGCAACTAGCCTGGAGGTGTGGATATCCTTAATGAATATGAACATGCCTCTGCCTTTAGTGTTTTGGTCCAGGTTAGGTGGACAAAAGGTGTGGTATGAATTATAGCCTGGTATTGCAGGGGTGCTCTCTGGAGCCTTGAACCAGGTCTCTGTCATTGCACAGATGTTGATATTCTCCATTTTAAGGAGTGCCTCGAGTGAATGCATTGTGAGGTTTAGACTTCTAGCATTGAGTAGCATTACCCTCAGATTTTGCTTGCTTGTACCTGTTAAGGTGGTGAATGTGTCATTTGAACCTGCCGAAAAAAGGCATTATAGGGGTGGCAAGAACCTTAGCCAGTATCCGGAATCCCAAGGGTGTCAAATGAGACCATCTTTGGCAAAGCATCGTGGTCTGTCGATTATGTCATCCCAGGCAGACATATACTGGATCCCTTTAGAATGACACCAGAAGCTTAGCCAATTTTTTAAGTCAATCATTTTGTCCTTGTACTGTGGTATCACTCTGGGTGATGGCAGGATGCTACTCAGGGCTAGGGTCATACCAGCCTGGGGTACAAGATCGGAGAGCTCCTCCATGTCCCTTTTCATGTAGTTCAGGGAGGTACATCTCAGGTCATTCACACCAATATGGACAATGATAGAGTCATATCTGTACTTGTTGTGGAGTGACCTGAGTGTGTGCATTATGTGGCAGATCCTGGCACCTCACAGGCAGCTGACAGTAACTTTCTCCTTGTTTAGCATAGTGAGTGGAACATCAGTGTGTCTGACTATAGAGTCACTTGGGTACATTGTTATGCTTTATGGGCTGTGGTTGAGTGGCACACTGAGTTTGTGAGCTATGTGTCATTTGGGTTGTGTTGGGCATTGGAGGTTGCTTGCATTTCTGCTTTGGAGGTCTCTGTTGCTTTAGCAAATTTTTATTGAGAGCCTCCATGAATGTAGGTGTGTTTCATGTTTCTATGTGTACATTTTGGTGGTGTATGTTTTTAGGGACTATGTGATGAGTGTGGTGTGGTGCAAGTGTTTACCTTCTCCTCTTGACTGTCTAGTCCAGTCTTGGGTGAAGAGAGCTTTGCTTCCAGTTTGGCTATATAAGTGCATCTCTCACAGGTTGCAGTGTTGGGTGGTAGGAGGAGAGGGTTGTCTGGGTACATGAGGCAATTGCTGCATTGATTGTGTTCAGTTAGCTGTCATTGTAGAGACCAGTGTCTCACATATTGCTCTAAAATGATCTCTACAATGGCAGCTAACTGAACACAAACACACCCAAGTTGGCTGCAGTCAGATTAGAACGCCTACCTACATCTGTAAAGGTCATAGTACTTAACACAAGGATCACGGCACAAGTTTAACTTTCACACCATCAGACTACACTTTATAGAGTATGGCATCATTAGTGTGTGTGTTAAGAAGATGTTAGGAGGAGTGCCTCATATGATGCTCTAAAATAGTCTCTACAGTGACAGCTAACTGAGCACAACCACAACTTGAGCGCAATGAGTTTAGAACCCCTACCTACCTATTGACAGCTCAAAGTACTTAACTCAAACTGCATGGCCCAAGTCTGATTTTTATGGTATTAGACAACACTTTATAGCAGATGACATCATCAGCATGTGTTGAGAAGAAGATGGTAGCAGGAGCGTCTCACATGCTGCTCTGAAATGTTCTCCTGAAGGTGAACTAACTGAATGATAAAAAAAAATAAAAAACAAAGAAACTAGTGGTCTTAAAACTTTGTTGATGAGCTCTGTCACAATAATTTCCAAAAATCATGAAACCCAGGTAGTGTTCCAATGCAACAAGCCTTTACTCGTCACAGACAAGTGATCCTCAGTAACAAAAAATTAGAAATATTTTAACAATGTTAAACATATCAGCTTTTTATATACTTAAAAGTAGGTATTGAAAATGTGCATATTATTTAATTTTAAACCAGCCTATTCAAGGCAAACTGTATAAACAGGGCTGTAAAAGTGCATTTTAGAACAAAAAGATAATTAGAACTATTATATGTCACATACAATAATTTAGTACAATCAAAATATATGTTTACTTTTAGATTAGCTATACTTTTTAAAAATCTAAAATAGGACTGAGAATTGTTCCAAATAATCCTTGCAATATTCATATATTGGACATATGGCTTTAAAAATAATACAGATTAAGTTAACAACATGGCATTTTTCCAGTTTTGTTGAAATTAATATTAAATATATATTTTTTGTTAATATGTATGTTACTTATGGGATTTGAACCCAGAACATCTGAATACAGTATTACAATTGACTCCTACAATTACCATGAGCTATAACATAAAATATGCATGCTTGCTTTTACAGTTAAGATATGCATGCTTATCTTTTAGTAATGTATGGAAAAGCAACAACTTTAATAAAAAAATGTTAATTTGTGCTTCATACATACCCCTTGCGTCTGGGAGTCTTTGTAAGAGTTCAACACGGGCCTACCTTTTTTTGAAATCTTTTGAGCTGCTGAAAAATAAGGAGAGAAAAAGATAGAAACATTATACATACCAGTCTTGGCTATCTCCAGCTTTATCTGTATATTTACACAACTATGGGACGTCAACAGTCCTAAACTCATCCAGCCACTGGTTGAGTTGTTCCTGCTTGCACCTATTCAGGTCATTGTAATGATTCCTTCATTTCTCCAGTTGCACTGGAGATTGCCTTGGTTAGACTGTTCCAAGCCTCTGATTTATATTGAGACCTGGTATAGTCCCCCCTGCAAAAGCCTATGGCTGTGGTGCTTTATGAGGTGTGCACTGAATATTCTTGACTTCTCTACACCTCATCTTTGAGTCCTGAATTAGGCACCATCCTTGCCAGATGCTGCCATGTCGGCACAGGTCTTCCAACAGCAGTAAAAGTGTTTTGGACAGAAGCAGTATGTAAAACAATCAAACATACCGAAAATGATGTGATAGTGCAGACATTCTTGAGAGAGGACATGTGGATATGGTTGTCAGAATGCAGATATGGAACCAGTTAGTGAACAATGTCAATGCAGTTGGGGATCACACCAGGACTTATAATCAGGTGCATTATCAGACCACTAATATGATTTCATCAGCCCAGAGAAGAGCAGCTGCTGTTGCCCGTGAACAACTGACTACAGGAGGAAGCCTGTTACTGAGCAACCACTGTCACTAAATGAGGAGTTCCTGCCCAGTACCAGAGATCCATACAGCTCATTGGAAACTGCACACCAACATGTGATTGATGATGGTGCTGATGTGTCTGAGAGAACAACTGTGTCCCATGAGCAGCTTCCAGGTAAGCTTACATATGGCAAGTTCTAGATTTGTTTCCATAGTAAAATATATAAATTTGAGTAATTTTTCATGAGGGGATCTTTTACTGTACCTATAGATAAGTTAATAGATGTATATGATGCAGTTGTTGATTACACATGGGCCATGGTCGGATGTGTCAGCTACGTTTCAGTTAAAAGTAATCTTACTGGACATATAGGTAAATTGTGCATTCACTGTTTCCCTGTGTTATTCCCATTGTAATGTTTAATTGTCTTCCTTCCCTTGCTTCATTTATTCCAGAATCATCCTCCCTACCAAGTGTGAAGTCATCTGCACATGGTAAGCAAAAAAATGTTTTTTGGCTTATTGATGACCATTCATCAGATATATGCATTTATCTGTATGTGTGTGGTGGATGTAATGAGTGTCTGTATTGCTGTAACATTTGGGATAGTGGGACCAGTGTTAGATTTTATCATATAAACTGTTTTAATATTTAGTGTACTATTAATTCCATTCATGTGTTTGTTGCTTATTATCACAGCTGATCTTGACAGTGGAAGTGTAGGAATCTTACCATCTGATGTCAGAGTACTAGTAGCCTCTGATGATGATGGTGGCCAAACAGAGACACATCCAAGGGGTACAGAGTTTGAATCTGACACTGAAGTTGATATTCAGCTGTCCACTGTATTTCTGTCAGACACAGTCAATATGCCTTTGCATACCTATTTGACTGAGCCCTCAGATAGTGGACAGGTGATCAGGGTAATGGGATTACTGCAACTTCGGTGCTGGTTGACTCTGGTTCTAGCCGAAGTGTGGGAAATCTGCCATGGAGGACAGGTGTTAGGGCTGCTCAGATGCTACCTGCTGTCCAGGTTTCAACTGATTCTGGTGTGTCATTATGTACCACTCATTGTATGTTTAGGGCCATCATAGAGGCAGAGGCACATTCCACTAGGGCCTCCAAGGACATGCTTAGGGTAGTAGATGTGACACAGGCTGATGTGTATGTGTGACTACCTCTGCCATGTGGCCAATTCAATGGATAGTTTAAATGACATAATGGAATGAGCAGTGTCTGTGATGGAATGTCTGCTGGGAGGGGGGCAGCATCCACATGGATGTAGATCAGCAAAATCATCTGCTGTTAGCCAATGTGGCTGTGCCCAGTCACATTCTTGTAGTGGCAATATTTCCACTGCTCTATCAGTGGTTGATGTGTCCACACCCAGACATGGTAGGCCATGAGGTCATGATCCTAATTATACTTATGAGAAGAGCTTATACAAAAGACATCAATCACATTTGGGTAGCACCACCAGATGTGCTAGTGCTATCCAAACATGATTGATGTCTGCTCATCCAGCAGACATCAGTCACACTCAATTAACAACAACACATCTGACCATGAGCATGGACATGCCAGTGCAACTCCTGGCAGAGCCAGTTCTCAAAGTCAGTGGTGACAAGGATGAACTGTTCACTCTACCATGCACAACTCACACCTGTCCAACATGCCAAGACATAGAGCTTGCAAACAGCATGCCTGTGTTTTTGCAGACACACACACACACACACACACACACACACACACACACACACACACACACACACGTTTCACCTCAAGTACCCATACAGACACACAAACATAACAGCCACATTGGTCGTTTGTGATGCTTGCAGCTCATTCTCATTGGCCATTTGATAATTACCTAAATTTCTGATTGACTGTCTTTGTTACTCACACGCTACCTTTTGTGTCAGCCTTGGCCTCCTTGCCCCACCCCCAAAACAACACCCTGTCCAAATGATGACAACTGTGCCATCTCCTTGATTCTATCTTTTGGATTCAGGGATACATAATTCTTTTTTCTGATGCATAGGGTGTATAACTGACTGATTACTTAGTGGTGTTTGTGATACTCTTGAAAATTACTCTGTTTTCTTGCTGGTTTTTGTATTGTGGATATCTTTAATGCATGAGGCCTTTTAGTTGATAAAGAGCAGACATCATTTGACATAGGTCAGTCCTGTCACATATTAATGTCATTGCTGTAAAACTCACCTAGTTTCTACTTAGGTTCATAGGTTCATAGCTGTTTAATAGGCTAACAATCACAGGGGCCTTTTTAATCCTAGCCATGCATCCCAAATATTTGACAAGTTCTGGTACCCTTGATAAGTATAAGCAGGGGCTTGAGAGATTAAACATTTACAAGCATAGGCCTGGGAAATGAACCATTCACAGGTAGCTGTGTCTATTAGAGACATAGCTGCCAAGCCAGGGATGAATTTCCTCTTTCCCATCCAATTGTCCAAGTTACACTTGAATTGGATTATGGAGGAACTCTGCTTCACATGGAGTGGGAGCTACATTAGCAAGTAACAGTATGCAAGGATGTATTTATTTATTTCAGTTTGATTACCGGGGAGGTCCAATGGACATTGGTAGCCCATTTTCAGTGGTGGCCCGGGGAGAAAAGCTCCAAAACAAGGAATTACTACCGTTCAAATATTTTGTTTACCAAAAGTAATTTCAATGAACATGCAAAGTCATAGGCACTCTGAATTACAAATATCAGGTACTTACAACAGAAGAAACACTAACAATTCCAATTTTGTTTAGGGAGAAAGGCATCACATGATGATAATACATGTTTTACTATGTAATTCACTAGGGAGAAAGGCATCACATGATGATAATACATGTTTTACTATGTAGTTCACTAGGGAGAAAGGCGTCACATGATGATAATACATGTTTTACTATGTAGTTCACTAGGGAGAAAGGCATCACATGATGATAATACATGTTTTACTATGTAGTTCACTAGGGAGAAAGGCATCACATGATGATAATACATGTTTTACTATGTAGTTCACTAGGGAGAAAGGCATCACATGATGATAATACATGTTTTACTATGTAGTTCACTAGGGAGAAAGGCATCACATGATGATAATACATGTTTTACTATGTAGTTCACTAGGGAGAAAGGCATCACATGATGATAATACATGTTTTACTATGTAGTTCACTAGGGAGAAAGGCATCACATGATGATAATACATGTTTTACTATGTAGTTCACTAGGGAGAAAGGCATCACATGATGATAATACATGTTTTATTATGTAGTTCACTAGGGAGAAAGACATCACATGATGATAATACATGTTTTACTATGTAGTTCACTAGGGAGAAAGGCGTCACATGATGATAATACATGTTTTACTATGTAGTTCACTAGGGAGAAAGGCGTCACATGATGATAATACATGTTTTACTATGTAGTTCACTAGGGAGAAAGGCATCACATGATGATAATACATGTTTTACTATGTAGTTCACTAGGGAGAAAGGCATCACATGATGATAATACATGTTTTACTATGTAGTTCACTAAGCCTAATCATTTTAGAAGGGAAGAGGAAGGAGAATAGGAGGAGGTTAGTCTGGGGTAAATGGAGTAGAAAGTTTAGGATTTGTATTGGAATTTGATTGTCAATTCATTTGTGTTCTTAGCCATTTATTTTCCTATTCCAGGTTCAACACTTACATTAATAGTCTTCCAGTTACAAGTGTTTTAATTTGGGGCTGACTGTGTGTGATGCTATTAGTACGCAACCATTACATGGTTAAGTACAGGTTGTGAGCATTCCTAGCATCAGTTTTACTGTATGTATGTGCATAGGATGAAAGTTGTACTCCCTTAAATATTGACCATGTGTGCTATCCATTGCCCCTTAGCCAGAGCAAGGACATATTGTACATGCCTATGTCTACCTACACCCACAGTGGCTGGTGGCTCCACCTCTGAGTGCTCACTTGTTTGTGGTTGTGGTGATTTTGCCAGTGATGGTGGTGGGATGTGTGTCCCTACCTCCTTGGTGTTCCTGTTGAAGAATGTTTTCTCTGACTAATAGTGTGAAGGATAGTAAAGACAGTGAAAGTTTTAGCACAGGTACTGGGATCATACTACAGGCCTCACTGATGTATCTAGGCATCAGAGTCATGACTTCAACAGCCCAGACACACACTCTATGATATTTCTTGTTTGAGTGCGTGCTTCTTTATAGCATTCTTCAGTGGGCATGCCTGCATTTCTGATGGGCATCATTAGCCACAGCTCAAGTGCATACCCTGTACTCCACAGTAAATTACCTTGTGGGATATGCCCATTAGAAAAACTCTGATACAGTTAAAAGTTATGCCAGATATGGGAGTCATGGCAACTGCCTATGTTGCCAGTACACACATTCAGGAAGATTCCTTTAGTGTTACACATGACCTGGCAGTTAATGGAGTGGATACCCTTTTTGTTTATCTACACCCTTCCCCTGTTCCCTGTGTGCTGCTTTGATTTTAATGTGTGTGCAGTCTATGGCACCCAAATCATCAGGGAAGTGTGCTATGGTGTAGACATCCTGCATAGTTTTGGCTCTGTTGTCAGTTGCATGGAGAGATTGCATGTAGTCACTGTCTTGTTGTAGCATAGTGTTCAGGAACTGATGTAGGATCCTGGATGCTGATGCCTGTGACACTCCTAGCATGTCCCCCATTCAACTGTGGAAGGTTCCTGTAGCTAAAATTCTAAGTATTACATATACCTTGGTCTCTACAGATTTTGGTTCCCCTCAGTTTGCCCCTTCCTCTCAGTTGAGGATGACAGATTGCAGAGTTCCTGTAGTGTGTCGCTATCCACCCTGGTAGCACCTGGCTATTTCCATCTCATGTAGACCATGAAAAGTTAAATGGGATCTAAACACCCTTCTCCTTCTTGGCCAAAGTCTATCATCATCAGCAGCAGCAGCATAGAGTTGAGCCTGTTGTACATACACATACAGAAGAGCAGCAGCAGCCCCTAACATTCTCTCTGTGTAGAGTAGTTTCCGTGGCTGTATTCCAGTAGGTTTCGGAATTCACGGCCAAAACCTGCACTGAGTATACACAATTTCTTTATAGCTTGTTGAATAACTCCTCCATCTTGGATTTGTTGATTAGCATACAATTCAGCTGCTTATGCTGAAATTAACATGCCACTATGTTTTCTTTGTTCTGTGTCTCTAAACACTGCATAAGCTGTTTACTGATTACAAATAAGTGTAGAACTGTGTGTGTGGTGTGCTGTGGACATGGCTTTATTGAATCCAGCCCATGAGAGCATCATACAGACATAGCCATGCAGAAAGCAGTAAAAAGGACAGGGCTATTTATCAGGACAAAGTGATGCGAGATAAAAATAACAAAACTGTTTTATTCAGTCACCAAAAAGCCTCTTTACAAACATAAAGCTGGGTGAGTATGACACAAAATGTACCTTTCACCTCAAGCTTTGTTTTTTGGTGATTTCTCAGCAAAGCTCAGTTGAATCTTGAAAGGAGGGATATATTTGAGATTAACTGCCTTTCAAAATAAAAATTCAAAACTGCAAACTAGGTGAACAGGATGTGTATCATTTTTTTTTAAATGTGTACAAATGCATGCTTAAAAGACATACATGAAAGATTTGCATTGTACTTGCCTTTTTCACTGAGATGTAAGATATAAAGCAAAATGTGTAAAATGGTACACAGCTGTATTTGTTATTGTGGAAAAATATTGCAGTTTAACTAATAACTGTTTCTTGCTTGTCCACAGAAATGTTTGTCTTCTGCTTGGTATTCATTGCACGGGGCAATACCTTCATTTGGACTCTGGCTTCTAAAACCCTGCCCTTCTACTTTGGATATGCAAGTGAGAAAATAGGAACAACATCTTCAAAATTAAACTAAAGCCACAAGAAATGCTGTTTGGGAATTTATAAACAGAAAAAAAAACTATGTTAATATGTCCTGAGAGCTCCACTGTAGTCACAGTTGACAATATTTAAGAAAAGCCAGCAAGTGCTCCTAAAATGAGATACTTAAAAGTCTATAGAGGTTAAAACATCATATCTTTATTAAAGGATGGATAAGCACTGCTTCTCTTGAATATCCACAACTGTGACTATAGTCAAGCTCTCCGGATATATCCACTTGTTTTTTCTTGTTTTTTTTTGCATATCATTTCAGAGACCCAAGCTTGATCAGGTCTGTCCCTTGACCATCTACATGGCACTATTATTTTTGGAATCTAAAAACAAAGCTACTACTTAATAATCCTGGTCAGTCAGTTATACACTACTCTAGCTACTGCTGGAATATACCCTTGGGATGGGACAAGTACTTGTAAAGACTCTGAACATTCCATTATGAACTGAAAAGTGAAGGACGGTGAGAGATGCTATGTCTTTTAGGCAGGATCAGACAATTTTTTTTAAACACCTTTATTGAATTATCACTTGTGACATAGGCACATTTACATTTATATAAAAGTAATCAAACTGTATTAACACATTAAAATTAACAAACATTATGCTTCACATATATTGCTATATGTCATATAACCTAAATGACATTACATAGATTATGCAATTCCTGATCTTTTTTTTTAAACAAGAAATGTCTTTATTAAACCATCGCTTATGACATAAGTAGTCATACATTTATATAATGAAAACATACCACACTGACACAATTCTAGTTGCAAGCATTTTACATCACAAACTATACTGACACACTCCCAACTGCAAACATTATACATCACTTATAATCTACCCAATCATTGTTTGTCAGACATTACATAGCTCATTTAAGTCCTGCCTACTTTTTAACCTCATTCCTTCCCTGTATGTATTGTTCCCACAATTCCCATTTTTCCTACGTGGTTTGCTCCTACCTTTTTCTAAAGATCTCAATTCCAGTTGTTTTATCTCTGTTACTTTATTCATTACTTCTAATATGGTTGGTTTAGAATTTGATTTCCATTTTCTAGTAACTGCTTTTTAGCAGCCACCATAATTAGAGACAGCAGGGCCTTGCCATGTCTAGGTAATTCCGATTCTGTATCATAGCTCAGAAAACTAATTTCCCTCATCACATCAGTCTGCCCACCCATCATCTCTGACAGTGCACCCTGCATGAAATCCTTAAAGTCTGCCAACTCACCGCACTCCCAGAAAATATGTTCCCAGTTACCTCATTCTTGCCTGTCACATTTCTAACATTTGCTATCTACCTGAGGAAAACTTCTCTGGAGTCTACTTGGGGTATAAAAATATCTATGTAAACATTTCCAAGCAAAAATCCTAAATCTTCTACATTTATTGGATATTTGGGAGACATACATATATCCTGCCATCGTTTCTTTATGAACTGCTTATCCAGTCTCTCTTCCCAGTCCTTTCTAATCTTCTCTGATTGATTGTTATACTTATCATGCAATATTTTATATGCTCTACTAATTATTCCTTTTAAATGGCAGATTCTGTTCTATATTCTACTAAAACCTCTACCAGTGCTGGTCTTTTGTTTAGGACCCCCCTATTTCTTTCTCTTTGCTTATACTCTGATATCAATCCTTGATAGGGAATGCAATCTCTAATCTGCAGTCCAAATAAATTCTTGGCATCTTTCCATTCTATCATCTTTCTTCTCTAGTTATTCAGTCCCAACACCTTGGTTCCTTTGTCAGTTTTCTCCAATATATTCCAGCCCTCTCTTACCTATTGTCTGTATCCCTAATTGAAGTCATCTCTATTGATAGAATCTCCTTTCTCCTTTCCCATGTTGGCTTAGTTCTTAGAATACTTCCTGCTACTTTTTGGTTATAATATATTGCATAATTATTGCTATTCTCCTTAAAAGGCCTGCATCCAAACTCCCAGTGTCTTCTTGTTTCTTGCGCCCCCCCTCCCCCCCAGTTTCAACATCACCCCATTTCCACTTTGAATTATAGTTTTCTGCTTGTGCTACGTAGCTCTGAAATATGCCTTCAAGTACGGTAATCACAATCTGCCCTGTTCTACTGGAAGAATCATCTTATCCCACTTGACTCTTGCCATCTTCCCCTCCCAGATAAAGTCCTTCATCTCTTTATTAATTGCTATCCACCACTTCTTCTCTGGTTGATAAAAATATGCCTGACCTGTGTATATGAGTAAAGGGACTAAAACATTTTGCCTGCTTGTATATTACTATCCATATCCATAAAACAGACCTTCCAGTTTCTCAGTTTTGTATTATCTTTTGCTTAGTCTCTTTCCACAAATCCTTAGCTGCCACACCAGGATCATTTTTAATCCATACTCATAAATATTTCATTTTATCATGTCCCCATAAATATGGATATTGCTGAAACAGTTCATGTGTGGGTACATAATTTACCACTATTGCCTTTGTTTTAGCTTCATTAATTTTGTATTCTGATAAGATTTGAAACTGTCTCAAAATGTTCCACAACAGTGTAATGTCTCTTTCTGGTTTTGTCAGGTATAAAATAATATCATTTGCAAATAGAGCCAGCTTTTCTTGACTACCATACCAATTATATACTTGAATTTCTGAGTTCCTTATTTTCTTTGCCAGTGGTTCTAAATATAATGGAAATAACAAAGGAGAAAAAGGACACCCCTGCCTGGTTCCGCTGCTCAAGCAGAAATTATCAGAAAGGTCCCCACCCACGTAAATTTTCTCCTCCGATCCCTCATGTATTCTCCTAATCAACCTTATATATTTTTTTCAGGAAATACAAATGCTTTCATTGCCCTGCTCATAAAGCCCCAGCTTACTCTGTCAAATCCTTTCTCTGCAAGACCCACAAACAACAGTGGTATTTTATTGCATTCTGCTTCCCTTTGGATCATCAGTGTTCTGTTAATGTTGTCAAATGTTTACCTCCCATCCACAAAACCACATTCATCCATATCTATCATTTTTTGCAATACTTTTGTCATTCGTTTAGCCATTATAGACACAAATATTTTATATGAAATGAGCCTGTATGAAGCTGGGTCCAATGGATCTTTGCCCCCTTTAGGTATTACAGTTGCCACTGCTTTCCTCCAGGATGCTGGTACTTCTCTTGTTTTTAAAATGCTGTTAAACAAAACCTTCCAGATCTTTATCAGTTTTTTCCCTCATAGCTTTCAAATTTCCACAGGAATATTCCTGGGGAGGGGATTTTCCTGTAGCCATACCAGGTTACTCATCCTATCAAACCTTCAGACCCCAAACTGTGGGCAGCAGAGCAAAAGGAGGTGGCGTTGCAATATATATTAAAGACATACACACCTCTAGCCTGGTCAAACAGTATGACGCAAAGGAGGCACTCCAGGTACAGTTAACTATCGACAAGATCCCTATTCAAATCATAGCTAAATACAGGCCCCCAACTTTGACTCAAGATGCCCACTCCACCTATCTGGATCTCTTTGACTCTATCAAGATTCAACCCTTTACCCTGATCCTGGGTGACTTTAATTATCCAACCATAGATTGGAAGAACTACTCATGCCAAAACACAAATACCCAGATATTCCTTGATTTCATCAATGCAAATGCCTTGGACCAGCTGGTTGATACCCCCACTAAAGGTGATAATTTCTTGACTTGGGATTAACTATTAATTAATTATTAACCAACATGAGTAACCACTGCAGCATCCCTACAATGTTATCCTCCCTGGTAAGATCCAACCACAAAGTGGTCACTTTCAAAGTCACCATCTCCCCTGACCCCCCAGGTATGGTCAAACAAAAATAACTCTCCAAAGCTGATTACATCCTCCTGAGGGAAGGTATAAACAGCTTCACATCCCCCTCCCTCTCCATAGTAACTGGCATATATATCCAAACCTACACCAAAGTACTATACAAGCATTTATATAGTTGCATGGAATCAGGAATACTTGACAGGACAAAATCCCCATCCTCAAGGAAGAGTAAACCTGCCTGGTGGACATCTGCAATAAAGAAACTCTATAATAAAAGGAAAAAATTGCTGTCCAGAACCAAGAAGGAGCAGGTGCCTAATTAGAAGCAATCTCTCCTTAGCCTGAACAAACAAATAAGAGCACTAGTGAAATCCTCCAAAGCAAACTTTGAGTCCAAACTGGCCACATCTATTAAGGGCAATCATAAGGCCTTCTTCACATATGCCTGCAATCTCAAATGAAGCACTTAGGTCTGCTCAAAATTGGTGGTGAAGGACATCACATACACAAACACCATAGATATAGCCAACCTGTTGGCAGACAGATTCAGTGAAACCTACACCCCTCTCTCGCTCCATCAGTAAATCAGGACATCCCCAGCACTTGTCCCGCCTCAACTTATCTGTAGGGAGCAAGTCATCACTGCCCTCTCAAAGGCAAAAAAGTCATCACTGCCCTCTCAAAGGCAAAAAATATAGCCTCCATGGGACCCAATAACATCCCAGGTTGCATCCTACATGAACTCAGACAGGAACTTGCAGCACGATTAGGCACCCTATTCAACCAAATTCTGAGTACCAGCTTCATCCCAGCCACTGTCAAGCCTTTGCACAGAGGTGGAGCGTCCACTGATTCAGGAAATTATAGAGCCATCTGCCTAACTAGTCTGATCTTCAAGGCCATGGAATGGATTATCATGGGCCTCATTAACTAGGACATTGGCAAACTCCAAACACTTGATCCCACATAGTTTGGTTGCATCAAGGGGATGTCATGCCTGTTAAATTTGGTCAACTTATTTGAGACAGTCACCAAAGCCATTGACAAGGCAAGATGATGCATACCATCTACCTTGACCTGGCCAAAGTCTTCGCTACTAATTCCCCCTCAGGTATAATAGATAAACTTTCTCGACTAGGCATCAATACGTATGTTACCAGATGGGTAGCAAACTGGCTCACTGATAAAATCCACCTAGTTGAAATAGGGGAAGCCACCTCAAGCAGTAGACCCATAATGAGCAATGTACCACAGAGATCAGTCTTGGGATCTCTGTTGTTTGGGCTATAATTTTCTGAGGTGCAAACAAAAACAAGTGGGCTATGGTGATCAAGTTTGCAAATGACTGCAAGCTGGATACTGGCATGAATTCCCGTAGTGATGTGGACATCCTCCAAGAGGGTCTCAACCAAACAAATGACTGATGCCAGAAACATGGTCTCATACTGAATGCCAAAAAAATGCATCATCATCCCCTTTGGAAAGAGTGACACTCCCACAACTTATCACATTAATAATAAGGTCCTAAGCATGCAATCAGTTGTGAGGTACTTAGGCACACAGGTTGATAGCAAACTGACTTTTAACCACCATATTACCTCTGTTGTACGGAAAGCTTTCTACATGGCCCACCTCATTAGTAGGAGTATCTCATCCTGGGAAAAGGAGGTCATAACATCCCTGTATTCTTCCCCTATAAGACTCATTATTGAGTTCAATGCCACTTTTGGCATGTACCCCACAAAGCACATGCAGCAGCTGGGTTGACCACAGAGGTTCCTCACCAGAATCCAGGGTCTCAAACATCTAGCCTACACAAATACACTAAAAGCCCTGCCCTTTTACTCAGTCTCATATAGACTCCTCAGAGGTGACCTCTGTCTGGCATATAAAGCAATCTCAGACCCCACCTTGATGGGACTGCTGGATGTCGGCAAGTCAAACTCCACTCGAGTTACTCACAGTCGCGACCTCAACCTGGTTGGTGACATCAATAATACTTTTTGGCAGGACAAATTTGTGTCCCAGGGACTCCCCCTTCTGTGGAATAGACTCCCTCTGCATGTCAAGCAGAATACCTCATTAACCCTTTTTAAGCGCAACCTGGATAACTGAACAGGGAACAGAAAATACACCCCTGGGATTCTACCTGTATTCCTGCTGGACAGGGTCATCGGCTGATAACTTGTTGGAACATGGCCTAAATTCTTGGCTAGGCTTGTAAGGGCCTCAACACCAATAGCCTTGTAACCTCCTATGATCTTATGATCCTATGATCCTATTTTATACACACAAGCATACATATACACACACACACGCACAAATTTATATATATATAATACATATTATGCATACATACAATTTATATATATATATATGTATATATATATATATATATATATATATATATATATATAAGTGTGTGTGTGTGTGTGTGTGTGTATGTGTGTCTGTATATGGCTCCAAGTAACTTTTACAAATGGTACTTTGGTTGACATTTGTTTACTTAACACAATTTAGTTAACTAAACAGATGGTTGACAGGTATGTGAAATTGGCAATCCCTGGGTTGGGGAATACGGGTCTATATTATAACATCGAAGTCTTACAACTTTGAATGTTATAATATCGAACCCAGCAGAGTGAACCCAGGAAATAGTGAAACTGCAGAACACCGAATACTTTCCTAGGGAAAGTATTTGGTGGGCCATTTCTGCAGTTTCGCTATTTCCTCAACTGTGGAGCGAAGGTTACAGACCAGGTTAAGGTTAGTGTGGAAATGAAGGTGAGTGTGCGATTGAGCATGGGTTAGATGAGTTAGGGTTAGGGTGTGGGTCAGATAAGTGTGCAATTGTGTGGATGTGAAGGTTAGGGTGGGGTAGGTGAGTTAGGTTTAGGGAGCGGGTAAGGTGAGTGTGCGATAGTGATGGACCTTAGGGTTAGTGTTGGGTTAAGGTAAGTGGATAGCTAGTGGTGTATGTATGGTTTAGTGTAGGGTTTTGTGAAGTGTATTTGTGTAGATTATTTGTTTTGGTGTGCTTGTGTTGTGTGTATGTTTGTTAGAACAGCAAATTTTTTCCCTGGGATAAAATTTGCTATTCTGACTATTCGGTTTTCTGGTGTTTCGCTGTACTGGGTTCGATATTATAACATTCAAAGTTGTAAGACTTCGATGTTATAATACAGACCCAGGGAATACACCCACTTCCCCTGGGATTGTGTAATCTCAGAGTTAGAATATATAATTAGCCGGGGTTGTGGGTGATACAGCCCCCACATGGGGGTGCAGGGAAACTGGCCCTGCAAAAAATGATGTTTTCTTTGTTTGTTTTTTAAGTTTTGCATGTTCCAAGATTAATTCTTGATGCATGTGTAGTAGTGTATTAACGTGCACAATATCAATCAATTTGTTTTCATCATTATGCATAATGACATAATCGCATCAACTGTCTGTTGATTCAATGCCACTCTTCTACCTTCTTTGACAGTCATGTCTGACTGTCACAGGTCTTCCCTAACACAGTCCATTCATCTGTTTGCTGGACAACCTCATTTCCTCCTACCTTCTTCCTGTCTATACCAAATCTTCTTCACTGGACTGTCTTCTGCCTTTCTGCACATGTGCCTGAATCATCATAACCTGTTCTCTTTGACCTTCTCTGCAACTGGAGCTTCGTGGGATTCTGCTCTGATAACGTCATTTCTTTATCTGTACCACAGTGTGCATCCTACCACCCATCTCAGGCACTTCATCTTTATCACCTCTAGCTTTCTTAATTGCTCTACTTTGCCCCGATTTCTATACCATATGGTAGTACTTCTTGCAATACTATTTTGTACACCTTAATTTTCAGCTTCTTTGGCAATCGTGTATCATATACTACACCTAACATTTTGTGCCAGTTGCCTACAGCCCCTCTGATTTTAACTTTGATCTCCTCATTCAAACTTCCTTTCTCTTCAACCCTCCCAGGTATGTGAAGCTGGTAACTTGTGCCATTATTTTCCTATCTATCTCAGTGTTTAGCTTCTTCTGATTTCCCCCATTTGCTGCCAATATAACAGTCTTATCTGTACTCAGCTTCATCCCATATGCCTTCAGTTTTGCATTCCATTCCCCTATCTTTAGATTAAGTTTTTGTTCCCAGTCTGGCTGGAATGCTCCACCATCTGTACACAGCAAATGTGCTGATCTGTCACCTCCAACCTGTTTGCTAATGTAGTCCAACACCAATATGAATAGCAGTGGGCTCAGAACTGAATCCTGGTGCACATCCATTCCCACTGGAAGCCCTTCTATGAGTCTGAACACTGCTCATAATTGTGTCACTGTGTCCTTGCACATAACCTACAGTAATTCTAACAATGTCTCTGAGACTTCAAACCATGGCAGCACCACCCAAATCAGCTTCCTTGGGACTTTGTCATATGCTTTCTCCAAGTCTAGGAATGCCCTGTTGGACTCTTCCCTCATCTCTAGCCTCTTCTCAATTATCAGTCTCATTGTACACATCAGGTCAGTTGCACTGCATCATGATCTGAATACAAACTGTCCACCTTCCATCTTCCTTTTTTCTACTCTACCTATTCTTTTATAATTCACTCTTTCCAGAACATTCAAGAAATGTAACTTAAGCCTGATACCTCTGTAGGGCAAGGCAGTTCATATAGCCTACCTCAATCTGGCCAAGGCCTTTGATACCATTCCTCACTCAGGAATTATTGATAAACTCACCAAACTTGGCATGAACCCCTATATCACTAGGTGGGTTGCA
Organism: Protopterus annectens; assembly: GCF_019279795.1. NCBI lineage: Eukaryota > Metazoa > Chordata > Ceratodontiformes > Protopteridae > Protopterus > Protopterus annectens. The sequence goes on from NC_056735.1 coordinate 427,117,589, forward strand.
AACTGGCTCACAGATAGAACCCACAGTGTGAAAGTAGTGGACTCTAAGTCAGACTGCTGACCAGTCACGAGTGAAGTCTCACAGGGATCGGTCCTGAGTTCTCTTTTGTTTGGCATCTACTTCTCAGAAGTCCAGGCCAACACGAAGGGACTCTGTCTGACCAAATTCACAGATGACTTCAATCTGGAGCCATTATTAACTCCCCGAGTGATGTAGACATCCTACAGAAAGGCCTCACTGAGATCAATAACTGGTGTCAAAACCATGGCCTTAAGCTTAATGCCAAAAAATGCATCTTCATCCCCTTTGGGAAAACCTCAGTTCCCACTAATTACCACATTGATGGGACCCCGCTGAACACTGAAGGTGTTAAAAGAGATCTGGGGACACAGGTTGACTGCAACCTCTCTTTCGACCACCACATTGCCACTGTGGTCAGAAGATCCTTCTATGTGGCACATCTCATTACCAAGGGTTTTGCATACAGGAAGAAAGAGGTCATCATCTTTCTCTACTCTTCCCTCATTAGGCCAATCACTGAGTATAATGCCTCATTTGGCATGTACCTCACTAGATACATGCAACAGCTGGAAAGGCCACAAAAGTACTTCACGAAGAGGATCCTAGGCCTTAAACACATGGCGTATACAGACAGACTCAAAAAACTCCAGCTATTCTCTGTCTTATATAATCTACTAAGAGGTGATCTCTGCTTGACTTACAAAGCCATATCTGACCCAGCTCTGTTAGAAATACTACATCTAAGAAAATCCCAATTCCTCTGCAGCACATGCTCCAGAGACCTCGACCTCATTACCACAATCAACAGAACATGCTGGAGGGACAAGTTCATAACCAAGAGACTGCCCATACTCTTGAATAAACTTCCCATAAATGTCAAGCAGAGCACCTCACTGGGACTCTTCAAGAGAAATCTTGATGAGTGGATGGGAAATCGAAAGTTCACCCTGGGGATCACTCCAGTGCCTCTACTTGATAGAGGCACTGGGAACTAACGCCGGGCGGCACAATGCCAGGGCACTTCTATGGGCTAGGCTTGTAAAGGCTCCAGGGCCATTAGCCTAGTACACACCAATGAACCTATGAACCTATGTACTATCCACAGTTGTGAATATCCCCTTTGATCTTGCACACAAGTACTAGTTTTATTATTTTCCAGTCATCCTGGATATGCCTATGAGTACCATCAGGAGCCATTTCTCCCCTAACTCTCTCAACATCTTGATCATATCTGCCCAGATCTCGTCTGAGACTACTGTTTTCGCTGACTTTATTTTTTTCAGTGCTGCTCTTACTTCTAAAGTAGGCACCTCTTTTTCTTTCATCTTAGGCTGGATATAAAATTCATCCATCTAAAAAATCTGACCCACACAAAAGTCAAAATGACAAATGTCAGCTTAAAATAATCAGCAAAAATACATGAAGAACATTATTTGCCTGCTCAGAGAAAAAATCTTTAAATCAATTAAACCAAATGAACAAATAAAATCAGTTGTAAAAATTGTAACTTCAAAGTAAAACAATTGAAATAATAAGATAATAAGTTGTGACAATTTATTCAACAGACATAAGTTCTTTCGTCTCTCACAGTAACTTCATCAGATTAAATAAAAAGCTAATTACACATTGTATAAACACTATAATCATATGCTTGCAATAACCAATCACAAACATTACTACTTTTTCCTTTTCAAATACACTTTAAAATTTTCATTGTCATTGAGCGTTTGATTATTGCAAGCATCCAAACTTAATTGACAACAATATTCTTTCCAGTCTAACTCATCTTCTGCATCAAATCTGGAACTAAAATCTTTCATATAACCAATAACTGAAAACAAATAACTCAGTTTAAATTTACATTTCATTATTATGCTTTGCTAAAGTATTAGTGAAATCTCTGTTGTGTACTTCATATAAATGCTTATAAATCCTGCTATGCAGTTCATGAGTTGTTCTACCCAATAAAATGATTGGTGTCTCACGCATCTAACCAAATAAACCACAAACATTAAATTACAATTAAAAAATGAAATTTCAATTATAATCTCCCTACATTTAAAATACTATTCTGTACATCTAAAAACTTTCAAAAAATGCAAGCAAAACACTTAAACACGCCCCTTCTATACACTGGGACACAACTACTTGCATTTGTCAAAGAAGTCAACCATTTTTAAAAAATATTTTTCAAATTCATTCTCCTCTTATTCACCCAAAAAAACTATTTGCCTGTTTTATCAATAGTGTCCAGAAAACCCATTAGTGTTTTCCAATTATCTCTAACTATTTTTCTTATACTATTTGCATCTATTGAATAGCTCAAAGACACAGCCAAACTGAATGCTTCCTCTTTATTCTTAAATTGTTTATCTTCTGTGTATCTACATGGCTTATATTTATTTTCCCTCTTGCTCCTAATAAATTCATATGTCTTATTTGTAAGATGCAAATGATACCCTTTCTTCTGGAAACTACTCTTTATAATTTTATTCTTTCAAAAATCACATCATCATCAGTTAATCTGACTCATACTAACTGTTTTTTTAATTATGTTTTCTTTCAACCTGGTTGGATGCAAGCTATTAAATTAAAACAAAATACTGCTTTGAAATTATTGTGCTAAATAAATAGCAATATCTAAAAATAATAGTAAATCATAAGTGTGAGTAAAACCTAAATAATCATTGATATTATTACTATCATCTCAAATATATTTAAATTCAGTTAATCTTTCCACAGCAAAAAATATAATCAATAAAGTGCCTGTAAAAAACAATATTTCTATGAAAATCAGATTGGAAAATATATTCTATTTCCCAGCCAGACATAAAAATATTTGTAACAGCAAATAAAATATGGTAGCAGTTGTATGAAGTATAGCTCCAGACCACATAAAATAAACAAAGAACATTAATATTCGGTAAACACTTTCACCACTGTCCGTGGCTTCTTCAGACCATATACAAATGTAAAAACACACACAGAAAGGTTTTTAAAAGCTGCCCCTGTATACCTCATTAACCTGAAAGACCACTCCCAGTCAATCAAGTTGTTTTAGACACACCCTCTTTTAAAAGTATTAGTCCCTTCATCTATATTGCATAGTATTACTTTTAAAATACAATTTTTATAGCACATTAAAAATCTTATTCAGCAATCAAAGCATTCATAGGCATCAACAACCATTTCATATTTAGAAACATTTCAGAGCATTTAGAAAGAATTCAGAGCATTCCTTCTATCAACAGCGTGTCAGATAATATATATTATGCTAAACATCATTATTTAAACAGCAGTGATACTAAAGTCTCTATTTATTATATATTCATTGCTAAAGTCATATTGCACTGTGATATCTGCTTTACTTCATACATATGCTGTTACTTAAAATATTACAATAGCAACTCTAGGTCTATCCTTCTATATATTCCTGTTACTTCTAAATGTAAATAAAACTGCAGTTTAAAATACAAACAGGTTACCCATGCCATGTATTCCAGTTCCGTTTTAAAACTCGACGTCTTCCCATCACATTTTCGACTGCTAACTAGGCAAGTGTAATCCACTTAAGATATACTTATATTGCACCCCCATTATGTTATATTCCATTTTCAAAAGTTAGAAATGTTAAAAATGAAAGAAGTGCACTCTTCGTCATTGCAGCACCTTTGTGCATGTGCAATGGCATCATCACACTCGGCAAATGTTCAGTTTTACTCCCTCCAACTTTCTTCATTTAATTATGATAGACAACCAAGTATTATAGAATTTATATCATTGCTAGATAATTGAAAATGCACCAAGTCGCAAATTCATATATATAAACAATTTCAATCCAGGGAAGTTTAAGCTGTTCCCCATAGAAACAAATCATATTGTTGCATTTCTGTCTTTCATATGTCAATCAAATATATATAATATAAGCACTCAGCACATTGTCTACATAAACCCAGGCACAATTTTATATAAATATAATAGACATAACTTTAGCTCTATACCTCCAGGCAACCCATTCAAACCATAAAGTATGTATTCTATGGATAGTAATAGTTCAATATGTATGAATATATATATATATATATATATATATATATATATATATATATATTTAGGCAATTTAATGCTGGTATATACATCACCAGTATATATAAAGAACAGGACTTATTTCATGTTCTTGTCCTACATATAGCCCCTAGCATATACTTCATAGGACATTTGGAACAATATATTGCTGTTTACTAAAGGCATTCTTACACAACTATATAGTGCTTTAAATAATATATAGTGTATTTTATATGAATATGGTATTCTAACAGCCATGTAAAGATGGATGAATGTTTTAGTATAAGTATATATATTAAGTATAGATAACTCTGTGTATAGTTATAGTTATGTAGTACATCTATATGATAAAATACTTACAGATATCATATACAGGATGAGAAGGTGATTCTAATATAGCAAATAAATTATGCATAGTTGTAAATATATGCACCATACAAATAATTACTCACCCAATCCTAAATGAGTAATAAATGTATTATGCACAGATAATATCACTGCTTTGTAATGGATAAACTCCATCCTCAAATATGTATAAATATATGGTATTTCAAGAACTAGGGTAAAGTTCTCAAACCTTGTTTTAAGGAGTCTTATCATAGAGAGCCCATATTTACAGACATACTTAGGTGAATGATGTTACAACTGATTGGGTGAAATTCTACAGCATTCTTACTAAGTGGAAATATTTTTGATACCACCTATTAAGTATAATATATGTCTCTATTTTGTAGGTATTCCTCGTGCTTCTAAAGCACTTTTAATGGACACTTTACATTCAGCCCTTTCTGCTTATCTGCTCTGAGTTTGAGCATCCATCTGAGCTCACTTCTTTCTGTCAGATTCTTAATGTTACCCAGCCTTTGTCCAATAATAACTTCTTTTAATGCTACAAATTTAAAATCATGGTATATACCGCTTCTCTCTATGTATTTAGACAAGGCACTTACAGAGTCCCTATTCCTTATACTACTATGTTCCTTTATGCATTCTCTAAATTTCCTGTTTGTTTTGCCTACATAGAAATGTAGGCAGCAGTCACATTGTACTGAATAAATAATATTTATACTGCTACAAGTAACTGCTCATTCAATTTATATTTATTACCAGTGAATGGATGAACAAACTCGTCAGTATTTTTAACATATTGACACATATTGCAACTGGTACATGCTCTTGTACCTTTCCATGTATTTAGATTACTTTCAGGTAAATTCCCGGGGTAGCATAACATGCGTTTAAGATTTTTCCTATTTTTAAAAATAAAATTAGGACACTCTCCAACCACCTCCCTAATTCTTCTATCTGTCATGAGGAGCGGCCAGTGTTTATTAAATGCATCTCTTACTTTCCTCACATCACTTGTATATGATATAGTGACATTGACTACATTCTTATTAATCATTGTATCAGTTCTATTTAGTGCTTGATCTGTCTTATTTGACATATGAAATACAGAAATGCAACAATATGATTTGTTTCTATGGAGAATAGCTTAAACTTCCCTTGATTGAAACTGTTTATATATATAAATTTGTGACTTGATGCATTTTCAATTATCTAGCAATGATATAAATTCTATAATACTTGGTTGTCTCCCTACATTTAAAATACTATTCTGTACATCTAAAACCTTTCAAAAAATGCAAGCAAAACACTTAAACATGCCCCTTCTATACACTGGGACACAACTACTTGCATTTGTCAAAGAAGTCAACCATTTTTAAAAAATATTTTTCAAATTCATTCCCCTCTTATTCACCCAAAAAAACTATTTGCCTGTTTTATCAATAGTGTCCAGAAAACCCATTAGTGTTTTCCAATTATCTCTAACTATTTTTCTTATACTATTTGCATCTATTGAATAGCTCAAAGACACAGCCAAACTGAATGCTTCCTCTTTATTCTTAAATTGTTTATCTTCTGTGTATCTACATGGCTTATATTTATTTTCCCTCTTGCTCCTAATAAATTCATATGTCTTATTTGTAAGATGCAAATGATACCCTTTCTTCCGGAAACTATTCTTTATAATTTTATTCTTTCAAAAATCACATCATCATCAGTTAATCTGACTCATACTAACTGTTTTTTTTTAATTATGTTTTCTTTCAACCTGGTTGGATGCAAGCTATTAAATTAAAACAAAATACTGCTTTGAAATTATTGTGCTAAATAAATAGCAATATCTAAAAATAATAGTTAATCATAAGTGTGAGTAAAACCTAAATAATCATTGATATTATTACTATCATCTCAAATATATTTAAATTTAGTTAGTCTTTCCACAGCAAAACATATAATCAATAAAGTGCCTGTAAAAAACAATATTTCTATGAAAATCAGATTGGAAAATATATTCTATTTCCCAGCCAGACATAAAAATATTTGTAACAGCAAATAAAATATGGTAGCAGTTGTATGAAGTATAGCTCCAGACCACATAAAATAAACAAAGAACATTAATATTTGGTAAACACTTTCACCACTGTCCGTGGCTTCTTCAGACCATATACAAATGTAAAAACACACACAGAAAGGTTTTTAAAAGCTGCCCCTGTATACCTCATTAACCTGAAAGACCACTCCCAGTCAATCAAGTTGTTTTAGACACACCCTCTTTTAAAAGTATTAGTCCCTTCATCTATATTGCATAGTATTACTTTTAAAATACAATTTTTATAGCACATTAAAAATCTTATTCAGCAATCAAAGCATTCATAGGCATCAACAACCATTTCATATTTAGAAACATTTCAGAGCATTTAGAAAAATTTCAGACCATTCCTTCTATCAACAGCGTGTCAGATACTATATATTATACTAAACATCATTATTTAAACAGCAGTGATACTAAAGTCTCTATTCATTATATATTCGTTGCTAAAGTCGTATTGCACTGTGATATCTGCTTTACTTCATACATATGCTGTTACTTAAAAATATTACAATAACAACTCTAGGTCTAGCCTTCTATATATTCCTGTTACTTCCAAATGTAAATAAAACTGCAGTTTAAAATACAAAGAGGTTACCCATGCCATGTATTCCAGTTCCATTTTAAAACTCGATGTCTCCCATCACATTTTCGACTGCTAACTAGGCAAGTGTAATCCACTTAAGATATACTTATATTGCACCCCCATTATGTTATATTCCATTTCCAAAAGTTAGAAATGTTAAAAATGAAAGAAGTGCGCTTGTCGTCATTGCAGCACCTTTGCGCATGCGCAATAGCATCATCATACTCAGCAAATGTTCAGTTTTACTCCCTCCCACTTTCTTCATTTAATTATGATAGACAACCAAGTATTATAGAATTTATATCATTGCTAGATAATTGAAAATGCACCAAGTCGCAAATTCATATATATAAACAGTTTCAATCAAGGGAAGTTTAAGCTGTTCCCCATAGAAACAAATCATATTGTTGCATTTCTGTCTTTCATATGTCAATCAAATATATATAATATAAGCACTCAGCACATTATCTACATAAACCCAGGCACAATTTTATATAAATATAATAGACATAACTTTAGCTCTATACCTCTAGGCAACCCATTCAAACCATAAAGTATGTATTCTATAGATAGTAATAGTTCAATATGTATGAATATATATATATATATATATATATATATATATATATATATATATATATATATATATATATATATATAGATATATATATATATATATAGGCAATTTAATGCTGGTATATACATCACCAGTATATATAAAGAACAGGACTTATTTCATGTTCTTGTCCAACATATAGCCCCTAGCATATACTTCATAGGACATTTGGAACAATATATTGCTGTTTACTAAAGGCATTTTTACACAACTATATAGTGCTTTAAATAATATATAGTGTATTTTATATGAATATGGTCTTCTAACTGCCATGTAAAGATGGATGAATGCTTTAGTATAAGTATATATATTAAGTATAGATAACTCTGTGTATAGTTATAGTTATGTAGTACATCTATATGATAAAATACTTACAGATATCATATACAGGATGAGAAGGTGATTCTAATATAGCAAATAAATTATGCATAGTTGTAAATATATGCACCATACAAATAATTACTCACCCAATCCTAAATGAGTAATAAATGTATTATGCACAGATAATATCACTTCTTTGTAATGGATAAATTCCATCCTCAAATATGTATAAATATATGGTATTTCAAGAAGTAGGGTAAAGTTCTCAAACCTTGTTTTAAGGAGTCTTATCATAGAGAGCCCATATTTACAGACATACTTAGGTGAATGATGTTACAACTGATTGGGTAAAATTCTACAGCATTCTTCCTAAGTGGAAATATTTTTGATACCACCTATTAAGTATAATATATGTCACTATTTTGTAGGTATTCCTCGTGCTTCTAAAGCACTTTTAATGGACACTTTACATTCAGCCCTTTCTGCTTATCTGCTCTGAGTTTGAGCATCCATCTGAGCTCACTTCTTTCTGTCAGATTCTTAATGTTACCCAGCCTTTGTCCAATAATAACTTCTTTTAACGCTACAAATTTAAAATCATGGTATATACTGCTTCTCTCTATGTATTTAGACAAGGCACTTACATAGTCCCTATTCCTTATACTACTATGTTCCTTTATGCATTCTCTAAATTTCCTGTTTGTTTTGCCTACATAGAAATGTAGGCAGCAGTCACATTGTACTGAATAAATAATATTTATACTGCTACAAGTAACTGCTCCATTCAGTTTATATTTATTACCAGTGAATGGATGAACAAACTCATCAGTATTTTTAACATATTGACACATATTGCAACTGGTACATGGTCTTGTACCTTTCCATGTATTTAGATTACTTTCAGGTAAATTCCTGGGGTAGCATAACATGTGTTTAAGATTTTTCCTATTTTTAAAAATAAAATTAGGACACTCTCCAACCACCTCCCTAATTCTTCTATCTGTCATGAGGAGCAGCCAGTGTTTATTAAATGTATCTCTTACTTTCCTCAAATCACTTGTATATGATATAGTGACATTGATTACATTCTTATTAATCATTGTATCAGTTCTATTTAGTGCTTGATCTGTCTTATTTGACATATGAAAGACAGAAATGCAACAATATGATTTGTTTCTATGGAGAACAGCTTAAACTTCCCTTGATTGAAACTGTTTATATATATAAATTTGTGACTTGGTGCATTTTCAATTATCTAGCAATGATATAAATTCTATAATACTTGGTTGTCTGTCATAATTAAATGAAGAAAGTGGGAGGGAGTAAAATGGAGCATTTGCCAAGTGTGATGACATCATTGCACATGCGCAATGGCGCTGCAATGACGATGAGTGCACTTCTTTCATTTTTAACATTTCTAACTTTTGGAAATGCAATATAACGTAACGGGTGTGCAATATAAGTTTATCTTAAGTGGATTACACTTGCTAGCCAAGTTTAACAGTTGAAAATGTGATGGGAAGAAGTCGAGTTTTAAAACGGAACTTGAATACATGGCATGGGTAACATGTTTGTATTTTAAACTGCAATTTTATTTACACTGTTAGAAGTAATGGAATATATAGAAGGCTAGACCTAGAGTTGTTACTGTAATATTTTTAAGTAACAGTATATGTATGAAGTAAAGCAGACATCACAGTGCAATACGACTTTAGCAAAGAATATATAATGAATAGAGACTTTAGTATCACTGCTGTTTAAATAATAATGTTTAGCATAATATATAGTATCTGACATGCCGCTGATAGAAGCAATGCTCTGAAAAGTTTCTAAATGCTCTGAAATGTTTCTAAATATGCAATGCCTATTGTTGCCTATGAATGCTTTGACTGCTGAATAAGATTTTTAATGTGCTATAAAAATTGTATTTTAAAAGTAATGTTATGCAATATTGATGAAGGGGATGATGCTTTTAAAAGAGGGTGTGTCTAAAGCAACTTGATTGACTGGGAATGGTCTTTCAGGTTAATGAGGTATACAGGGACAGCTTTTAAAAACCTTTCTGTGCATGTTTTTACATTTGTATATGGTCTGAAGAAGGCACGTACAGTGGTGAAAGCACTTACCAAAAAATTAAAGTTCTTGGTTTATTTTATGTGGTCTGGAGCTATACTTCATACAACTGCTACCATATTTTTCTTTGCTGTTATCTTTGCTTGTTTGGTGGAACAGTTTGTGTTTACCTGCTGGTTGTTTGCTTGTTTCCCTGTTACTCATTGCTGTTTCTTCAACTAGCTGGAGTATGGCAGAAAGGAATATTCAGAATAACATTGAACTGGATTATAACCCATTGAAACAAGTTGAAACAATGAAACAGACTAAGCTTATGGAGATGCTGAAAAGTACCGAGAATCCTCTGATAGTAGAGTCAGCTTCGAATGAAGGGACACTGCAAGAGGAAGGTACTATTATTGATCATTATAAATTAAGACAGTTGGTTAATAACATAGAAAATGACGCATTTAAACTTAAAAAGTTACAGCTACAAAGGTTTCACTTTGAAGCATGTCTTCAGTTCAAAGTGATTCCTAGTGGCTTACGAATATTGAAAATGTCTACCTATGGGTCCCAGTATCCAGAACTGTTATGTTTATAGCAAAAGATAAATTTAGAAGCAAGCTGTAGCTACCTAAAATTAATGAATGAGTTTTTTAGACCACAAGAAGAAACTCTTGCTACCAATATTATGCAACAACAAGAGACATTGTATGAACCGTTTCCTGAAATTGTTGTTGATAAAGCCATGAGCACAATAACTGACAATGTTAGTGTATAGGAACACAAAACTATACAACAGAAATGAAAAACATTAGAGAGGGATACTGCAGATTTTAAAAAAGGCCATGACTTTTCTTGGCCTAGGCCGCAAAGACCAGTAATAGCGACAGCTAATTCTAGTGGGATGAGAGCATCTAATGAAAGGAGAAATGAAGTTGAAATAGCTCCCAGGCTACATCTTAATTATGTGGAGTAAGACACAGATAGAGTAACAACGAACAATTCTGTGATTCTTAAGCCAAATGAAGTACAACATTGTGTATCTGAGGGGCTATTAACTCAAACAACAATGAGCTCTACAAATCTAGCTGGTGAAATGACCAATTTGGATACTGCTATTTCACAAGTGGAGAATGAAATACCACCAGGCCAACCAGTAGTCATACGGAAAGAGAGTGTACAAAGTTCAACACAAACCTTCCCATTTTTTCCCCTACCTATACGCCAAGAGAGAGGAAGACAACCATACAGGTCCAACAGCAGAGGCAGGATGAAAAGGAAGGAGCAGCCAGAGATGATGGAATATCCCACGTTGAAGAAAATGTGGAACCAGATTTGAAGCAGCACATTGTATAGAATATATAGAGACAACATCTAACTAAAGATGAAATCTTCATTCTGCAAAAAGGCTTATCATTCATTCCTGCTCAGGCAGCAGATATTCCAGACACAATAATTGATTTAAAATGTTTTAAGAAATGTTATGTTAAAATTGAACTTTCCTAATGAAATGAAGAAAGGAGTAGTAACCTTTAGGAAACCTAGCAGTTACATACCACCTAACCATCCTATCCTAGAAGCATTTGGCAGGATGTGTGAGGATGAGCTGTACAACACATTAAATACACATTCCAAGAATGACAAGTATAAGAATCTAAGTTGGAAGGAGAAGAAGGCCCTATCAGGACTGATAGCAAATACACAAATTGTAGTTAGACCTGCAGACAAAGGGGGGTATGACTGTTATCATGGATAGAGAATGCCATTATAGTACATTATACAACATGCTTGCTGATGACAAAGTGTATAAGCCTGTTACTATCTATTATATTCAAGACAGGTATAGAGTTATTAGGATTATTATTAATGATTTCATGATTAATTATGGTATCTCAATGGAACTGGCTCAATTCCTGATAGTTGAACATCCACTTATACCCTCATTATAAGGGCATGCAGAGATACACAAGGACCCTCAGTTTCCACCTTTCAGACCTATAGTTGCAGGCCAAGGTTGGATCACTGAACCATTCTCCATTTTTATAGAAAAGAAAATTAGACCTATATTGGATAAATCTCAAGTAGTGTTAAAAGATTCCAAGCACTTCCTAGAGAGCCTATATACATATAGTGAAACGTCAACTATGAGTGGGAACGCTATTTAGTCACCCTTGATTTAACCTCCCTTTTTACATCAATACCTAATGGTGAAGGTGTTGAATATTTACATAGATTCCTTCACCATAATAGTGACTATGGAGGACAGCGCATAGACATGATATGTAGGTTTATGGAAGTTGTACTGGAAAATAATATGTTTGTTTTTGATAGTAAATATTATTTACAATGCAAAGGTGTAGCTATGGGAACATGCTGTGCTAACAGCTATGCCAATGCAGTTATGGCTCAATGGGAAGTGGAACAGTTATTTCCTCTAGAAATGTATAAGAATCATGTGAAGTTTTACCACAGATTTGTGGATGATATTTTTCTTGTGTGGGATAGTACCCTTCCAGCATTGAAAAAAAATTGTCAGTGATGTAGAAGTTACTACTAGCTTCCTGGAGTTTACAATGAATCATTCACTTGAAGGGTTACCATTCTTAGATATATTTGTAATGAAAGGAAATGAAAGTATGTTTGACACCAAGGTTAATAGAAAAGAGTGCTATTGTAACACACATTATTGTATAGGACAAGCGTGCACCCTAGAAAAACCTTTTCAAATATAGTTAAAGGACAAGGAATGAGGGTTTCACGCTTGAGCAACCAGGAACCAACATTCGAAGAAAGATTGGTAACCCTGGAAAACAATTTATATGATAGAGGCTATAAAAAGGAGGAAGTAACTGATAAGTTGGGAGAAGTTAAGATGCTTAGGGAAGGAAGAGCAAGGCCATATTTTTCAAAAAAGACAGATCAAGTACTAAACAGAACTGATACAATGATTAATAAGAATGTAGTCAATGTCACTATATCATATACAAGTGATGTGAGGAAAGTAAGAGATGCATTTAATAAACACTGGCCGCTCCTCATGACAGATAGAAGAATTAGGGAGGTGGTTGGAGAGTGTCCTAATTTTATTTTTAAAAATAGGAAAAATCTTAAACGCATGTTATGCTACCCCAGGAATTTACCTGAAAGTAATCTAAATACATGGAAAGGTACCAGAGCATGTACCAGTTGCAATATGTGTCAATATGTTAAAAATACTGATGAGTTTGTTCATCCAGTCACTGGTAATAAATATAAATTGAATGGAGCAGTCACTTGTAGCAGTATGAATATTATTTATGCAGCACAATGTGACTGTTGCCTACATTTCGATGTAGGAAAAACAAACAGGACATTCAGAAAACGTATAAAGGAATGTATTAGTAGTATAAGGAATAGGGACTCTGTAAGTTCTTTACCTAAATAGATAGAGAGAAGTGGTACATACCATGATTTTAAATTTATAGCATTAGAAGAAGTTATTATTGGGCAAAGGCTGGGTAACATTAAGAATCTGACAGAAAGAAGAGAGTTCAGATGGATGCTCAAACTCAGAGCTTTAGAAGCACGAGGAATACCTACAAAATAGTGACATATTTTATACTTAATAGGTGGTATCAAAAATATTTCCACTTAGCAAAAATGCTGTGGAATTTTACCCAATCAGTTATAACATCACTCACCTAAGTATGTCTGTAAATATGGGCTATCTGTGATAAGACTGCTTAAAACAAGGTTTGAGAACTTTATCCTACTTTTTGAAATTCCATATATTTAAACATATTTGAGGATGGAGTTTATCCATTACAAAGCAGTGATATTGTCTGTGCATAATACATTTATTACTCATTTAGGATTATGTGCGTAATTATTTGTACGGTGCATATATTTACAACTATGCATAATTTATTTGCTATCTTAGAATCACCTTCTCATGCTATATATGATATCTGCAAGCATTTTATCATATAGATGTACTACATAACTATAACTATATAGATAGAGTTATCTATACTTAATATATATGCTTATACTAAGGCATGCATCCATCTTTAAATGGCTGTTAGAAGACCCTATTTATATAAAGTACACTATATTTAAAGCACTATATAGTTGTGTAAGAACGCCTTTAGTAAACAGTAATATATTGTTCTGAATGTCCTATGAGGTATATACTAGGGGCTATATGTAGGACAAGAACATGAAATAAGTGCTGTTCTTTATATATATCTATATATATATATATATATATATATATATATATATATATATATATACTGGTGACGTATATATCAGCATTAAATTGCCGATATATATATATATATATATATATATATATATATATATATAGATATAGATATAGATATATATATTGAACGAATACATATTTTATGGTTTGAATGGGTTGCCAAGAGGTATAGAGCTTAAGTTATGTCTATTATATTTATATAAAATTGTGCCTGGGTGTATGTATATCATGTGCTGAGTGCTTATATTATATATATTTGATTGACATATGAAAGACAGAAATGCAACAATATGATTTGTTTCTATGGGGAACAGCTTAAACGTCCCTTGATTGAAACTGTTTATATATATGAATTTATGACTTGGTGCATTTTCAATTATCTAGCAATGATATAAATTCTATAATACTTGGTTGTTTTCTTCTTCTTGTTTCGGCTTTTCCCGGTTAGGGGTTGCCACAGCAGATCACCTTGTCTGCTCATGATTGGCAGTGGAGTTTTACGGTGTCGAGTTGCCAGCCCGGCGCCCAACCTTCCACAGAAGGCATGCACACACTCACACCTAGGGCCAATTTAGAGTGTCCAATCTACCTGCAGCATGTCTTTGGGATGTGGGACGAAACCGGAGCACCTGGAGGAAACCCACGTGACCACAGGGAGGACATACAGACTCCGCAAAGAAGGCACACCAACTGAGGATTGAACCGGAGAACCTCTTGCTGTGAGGTGGCGATGCTAACCACTGCACCACCGTGGCCACCCACTTGGTTGTCTATCATAATTAAATGAAGAAAGTAGGAGGGAGTAAAATGGAGCATTTGCTGAGTGTGATGACATAATAGAGCATGTGCAAAGGCGCTGCAATGACGACGAGCGCACTTCTTTCATTTTTAACATTTCTAACTTTTGGAAATGGAATATAACATAATGGGGGTGCAATATAAGTATATCTTAAGTGGATTACACTTGCTAGCCAAGTTTAACAGTCGAAAATGTGATGGGAAGAAGTCGAGTTTTAAAACGAAACTTGAATACATGGCATGGGTAACCTGTTTGTATTTTAAACTGCAGTTTTATTTACAGTTAGAAGTAACAGGAATATATAGAAGGCTAGACCTAGAGTTGTTATTGTAATAGTTTTAAGTAACAGCATATGTATGAAGTAAAGCAGACATCACAGTGCAATATGACTTTAGCAAAGAATATATAATGAATAGAGACTTTAGTATCACTGCTGTTTAAATAATGATGTTTAGCATAATATATAGTGTCTGACACTCTGCTGATAGGAGCAATGGTCTGAAATGTTTCTAAATGCTCTGAAATGTTTCTAAATATGAAATGGTTGTTGATGCCTACGAATGCTTTGATTGCTGAATAAGATTTTCAATGTGCTATAAAAACTGTATTTTAAAAGTAATACTATGCAATATAGATGAAGGGACTGATGCTTTTAAAAGAGCGTGTGTCTAAAGCAGCTTGATTGACTGGGAGTGGTCTTTTAGGTTAATGAGGTATACAGGGACAGCTTTTAAAAACCTTTCCGTGTGTGTTTTTACATTTATATATGGTCTGAAGAAGCCATGGACAGTTGTGAAAGCGCTTACCGAATATTAAAGTTCTTGGTTTATTTTATGTGTTCTGGAGCTATACTCCGTACAACTGCTACCATATTTAACTTTCTTTGCTGTTATCTTTGCTTGTTTGGTGGAACAGTTTGTGTTTACCAGCTGGTTGTTTGCTTGTTTCCTGTTAATAAAAATATTTGTATAATTCAGAGCCATTGTATCACCCATTGCCACCCCATTAACATGATAAAATTTCATGTCAAATTAAAAATTAACAAAATGATATCTAAATTTTCTATTAAAAAATCTAATTTTTTTGGTTTGAAAAAACATTACGGGTGTAAAGCCTATTTTATTGGGAATTACTTTATACAAAGAATTTGCATCAATTGTGACTAAAAAAATCAAAGTCTAGCCCTTTAAAATTATTCAATTGTCTAATAAAATCAAATTAATTTTTTATACAAGAAACAGACTTGATGACAACTTTTTGCAACATTTTATCTGGAAAAATAGGCAAGGCCTGCATTTTACTTCCTACACTTGCCACAATTGGTCTCAATGGAGGATTATCTAAATCTTTATGAACTTTAGGCAAGCCAAAAATGCAACTTGTTTTCAGATTGTCTACATTAAAATAATTCACCAATTGTATGTCAATTAAATCATTCAAGTACCATTCTTCTATAACCAAATCAATTAATCTATAAGCCTTGGATATTTTTTTGCAAATCAGTTCTAATATAACTGCCATCTTTTAACATTTTCAGCATTTTCTGTTTGTAATTATCAGTGTTCGGAATTACTATTGAATTGCCATTATCAGCTTTGGTCACTATTAATTCCGTATTATTTTGTAAATTAATTAAAGCCTTGCACTTATCAAATGTTAATTTATAAAACTTTTGTTCAGGCTAATTGCCTAAAAGAAAATTTACATCATTTTTTGTCACTTTTAAAAAGCTTCTAATTTAGGTATGAGTTCAGGGCTATAAACACCATCTACCATATTCTGTTTTGATTACCCTTTGTCTAAAAAACAAACATTTTAAGTTCAACTTCCTCACAAAGTCTACCAGACTGTTAATGATGTCTTCCAAATTCTCTGATTTGGCTGGTACAAATGTTCCCTCTTTAGTTAACACACTGATGCCAGCCAAATTTAAAGTATCATTGCTTAAATTAGCAATTTCAAAACTGATATCAGAAAATGTACCTTCATTTAATAATGTTTCCCCATTGTCTTCACCTCTGTTGAATTTTTTCTAATAGCCCATTCACTGTGGCATGGTGGCTGCTACCCGCACCCAAGTCTAATTGCCAGTTCCTGAGTCTTGACAGATTTCAACTGGCTGAAACACTTTCATTTGTTGAATCGATTATCACATAATTTTTGTTTTATTAGTTCAATAGTTTTAATCTGAAAAAAAAAACTCTTTCGCCATGCACATAAAAACATGCAAATAAAAAACAAAAATACATCCTCTGCTAATTGCATTAATTCTACAAGTTCTAGAATTTTTTTGTGTGTTTGCATTTGTACGTGACAATCACAGCTATACAAGCTATTTTTTCACCCTTTTACAGTATTTCTCTTTTTTCCTCACTTATCTGACTGAGGAGAAAGTACATATTAGTAAAGATGGTGTGTGGGGGTGAAGCCCTTCTTGGAAGTTGCAGGGGACTAACCTCTTTTATAGGTTCATAGATAATTGTTAAGCTAATGCCACCAAGAGGCATTTCTAAGCCTAACCACGTATTCCCATATATAAATGATAGGATAAATTATCCAGGAGCAAATATTTTGGTTTAGATGGCAAAGCATTTACAAGATGCCTCTGTCCACTAAGAAAATAAGTGTGGAGACAATTCCCTGTTCATTGGTCTAGGTTATATTTGAATAGAGCGAGGGATGAGGGATGAAATTTATCTCACATAAACGGGAAGCATGTTTGGAAAAAGGAGCTGTCCCTCCAACATGTTACAAAAGAAGTTTATGTTCTCAGTTCAGTAATTTATAATGCTGTTAGACTTGTTGATGTGCAGCAAGTCCATCAGCACTAGATCAGATGATGCCTTATAAGCAAGGCACAGATCGCCTCTCAGTAGTCTGTAAGAGACTGAGTATAAAGATAAGACTTTGAGGCAGTCTGCTAATTTCATGTAGTTTATACCTTATATTCTTTTTGTAAGGAATCTATGTGAGCATTCCAGTTACTGCATATGGCTGCTAAGGTACATTCTGAAGGGAGCATTGTACTCTATGACTGGTGCTGAATGCAGTGGGATAATGACATCTTTGGACCTGGATACTATGCCCTTGCTAATTAGTAGTGAAACAGAATGATTTCCTTACAACAGTAGATACACAGTGGTCAAAGACTGTATCACTGTCTACATATGTTCCCAAGTCCTCACCATTCGGTGTGTGGTAATTCCTAGTAGAGTCCAACTTTCCAAAAGATGTTATTATGTGATTTTTGGCATTCAGTTTTAGACTAAGGCTCTGACATCAATTATTAGTTTGTGACAAACCCTGTTGGAAGATATTAGTGCCTTTGAGGGGACTCTATAATCATGCTGAGCTTGCAGTTATCTGCATACTTGGTTAAACTTTAACTTCAAAAAAGTATATATCTAAAGAAGCAGCCACAGCACTGAGCCCTGATGGACTCTGCTGGTGACTGAACTTTTTGTGGAGGTATATATATCTTGATTTCTTATGTCCTTTCTGTAAGCCAGTTGATTATCCAATGAGTAACAGAGGATTTATTACTAATTTCATGAGTCTGTTGACAATACCTGAATGAGGAATAGTCTTGAATACTTTGGCCAGGACAAGAGAGGCAGTGTGTACCATTTTCCCTCTTCCATAGCTTTGGTGATTTTTTTCAAAGTCCACCAGTTTAAACAGTCATGAGCTGTCCTTGACAAATCCAAATTGTGGTGAATCCAATGTCTAAAGATTTCCTGTGTCTTTATTTATACTATATGATAATTCTTGCCATGGCCTTGCATATGAGACTAGTCAGACTTGTAGGTCTGTCATTACCCAGGTCAGTCGATGTCCCAAGGTATAAGTGTTGCACTCCTCCATTTGTTAGACATAAAGCCAGTTTGGATGCTCAGGCTAACTCATTACAGCCTGTTGACATCTCCAACCATTTGCTGCAGTTACATCCTACTGATGCATCGAGGCATCAAATATTGCTTGTTCATTTTTGCATTAATAATTCTAAATTCATGCTGCATACAGGTATTACAAGATTTCATCTTAAAGCATACATGATGACAGACACAAATGTATTGATAATTGACCTTTGCCTTGTGCAGATAAAGAGAGATTTAATATTATTTGTATGCTATTTATTCGTATTGTAATAATTTTCATATTTCTTTAAATTTCTCATCAATCAATTTATACAGATAAAACTGTTTAGCCCTATATGAAAGCTCACAAATCTATGAAGAAAATGCTTTTGGCAGTATGTGTGTTGCTTGAATGGCTACTGATATATTGTAAACTGTTAGAATAATTCATTCACATTTATTGTAGTTATGGCTAATAAAATCTAGTTTAAAACCTAGCATTTAACGACTGGAACCATTCTAAAGGCTACTTTGTGTTGATTAGTTTGCCATTTGTAGTTTTGTAGTAGCACTAATGGGTCTAGGGATATGAACATTTCTTTGAACTTTGAGCCAGTAACTTCATATTTTTAAAGGCTTAGACCACACTCACTGGGAGTTAGAATACAAACTCAAAAGAGATTAATTAGGGGGAATGACTTTAAACAAATGCTTCAAAATTGCAGTTTTATCATATCTGATTTTTGATAAGTTTGGCACATCCAGTATACTCTCTGGGTATTATGCCTCAGAAACATGTACTGAATATGAGTTTTTCTTCTGAATTTTAGCAGTGATTTTGTGTGCCAACCAGCTCAGCATATCGTTTAAAGTTTTCTTGTATGCAAGTGCAAATGACAACTGTTCTAAGAACTATGCAGTAACAAGTGTTAGGCATTCAATTTTTGAAGACATAAGTGAGCTCAAGGTACTGCATACACTGTTCAGCTATATTCTGTTATATAATTGGATCGTGCTACTACAAACCACTTGTGACTGTGTTCAGAAATATTACATGTAATACATTATAATAAAACAACTGCATGAATGTTAAACTGAAGCATTTTGTACTGAATGTTGGTGGTCTTTATTTTCTTTTCTTAATTTGGAATTATGCAATTTGTTTTGGAAATTTGCACTTAAATAGATTGCTATAGCCTATGGAAAATTTCAGCTCTGGGTCCTCTCTATAAATGGGCTCCTGCCCCATACACAGCAAAGTGCTTTAAAAGCAGAAATAAAAAAAAAAAAACGTTCCCTTGCTGTAGTACTCAGGAACATCACTGGGTAACCTCCCATTAATTTTGCATCTGAATTCTTTACTGGAAGATACTTATACCAGTGTAATACATATTTTGGATCAGAAAATTATGCATCGGTGACAGAGTTTCAAACTGTCTCTTAAATCCCTTACAATAACTATAAGAGTTTTCCTTTTATCTTATTCACAGCTTTCCCTTCTAGGTGCGTTAACACAATATCAGTGAATACCATATTGATTACATGTATCCGTTATGAGTGTGTAACACTGAACTCATTTCCTAAAACACCTTCTGAACCACTTGCTCTTTTTTTGTTTCAGTTTCAGCATCATCTGACATTTTTCAACACCTTTATTAAATTATCACTTGTGACATAAGCATATCACCTTTCCTTGTTATAACACACAAGTTCACCAAATCTGTCAATATATAAGACACAACCACTATCAATATGTAACCCTTCTGCAAGAAAATAAAAGGCATAAATGAATATGTCCAAAATAGCCCTACATGACTCATAAAAGCTGCTCATGTCATCGTCCACTTTCTTTATTACTTTTGGGGACTCTCTGACAGTAGCCATGTCTGATATCCTCACATTCCTAAAGGTATGCATGAAGTATTATGTCATGCCACCCAGCCGCCACAACAGTTATTTCAAACATGATATCCAAGTGAATCTTCCCTAAATCTGTGCTATTGTAATCAGTGAAACTGCTCCTTGTTCCAAATTCTATGCACCTAACAGCTCTTTATTTCCAAGACTAACCTTGTAGGAAAGGTTTATGCACCTGCCAGAGCTTGCAGGATTACCTGATGGCCATGATCTCCCTGCTGTATTTTACATTTGCATACCAATAGAACCATAGAGTCCTTACCTAATATTACAATGCAGTAGTATAACTCAGGCACAGCCCTTTAGACACTCAGAACCATACAGTCCTTACCTAATATTTCAATGCAGTAGTATAACTCAGGCACAGCCCTTTAGACACTCAGAACCATACAGTCCTTACCTAATATTACAATGCAGTAGTGTAACTCAGGTACAGCCCTTTAGACACTCAGAACCATATAGTAATTACCTAATATTGCAATGCAGTAGTATAACTCAGGCACAGCCCTTTAGACACTCAGAACCATACAGTCCTTACCTAATATTACAATGCAGTAGTGTAACTCAGGTACAGCCCTTTAGACACTCAGGACCATATAGTAATTACCTAATATTGCAATGCAGTAGTATAACTCAGGCACAGCCCTTTAGACACTCAGAACCATAGAGTCCTTACATAATATTACAATGCAGTAGTATAACTCAGGTACAGTCCTTTTGACACTCAGAACCATAGAGTCCTTACCTAATATTACAATGCAGTGGTATAACTCAGGCACAGCCCTTTAGACACTCAGAACCATAGAGTCCTTACCTAATATTACAATGCAGTAGTATAACTCAGGCACAGCCCTTTTGACACTCAGAACCTTAGAGTCCTTACCTAATATTACAATGCAGTAGTATAACTCAGGCACAGCCCTTTAGACACTCAGAACCATAGAGTCCTTACCTAATATTACAATGCAGTAGTATAACTCAGGCACAGCCCTTTAGACACTCAGAACCATAGAGTCCTTACCTAATATTACAATGCAGTAGTATAACTCAGGCACAGCCCTTTAGACACTCAGAACCATAGAGTCCTTACCTAATATTACAATGCAGTAGTATAACTCAGGCACAGCCCTTTAGACACTCAGAACCATAGAGTCCTTACCTAATATTATAATGCAGTAGTATAACTCAGGTACAGCCCTTTAGACACTCAGAACCATATAATCCTTACCTAATATTACAATGCAGTAGTATAACTCAGGTACAGCCCTTTAGACACTCAGAACCATAGAGTCCTTACCTAATATTACAATGCAGTAGTATAACTCAGGCACAGCCCTTTAGAGACTCAGAACCATAGAGTCCTTACCTAATATTACAATGCAGTAGTATAACTCAGGCACAGCCCTTTTGACACTCAGAACCTTAGAGTCCTTACCTAATATTACAATGCAGTAGTATAACTCAGGCACAGCCCTTTAGACACTTAGAACCATAGAGTCCTTACCTAATATTACAATGCAGTAGAATAACTCAGGTACAGCCCTTTAGACACTCAGAACCATAGAGTCCTTACCTAATATTACAATGCAGTAGTATAACTCAGGCACAGCCCTTTTGACACTCAGAACCATAGAGTCCTTACCTAATATTACAATGCAGTAGTATAACTCAGGCACAGCCCTTTAGACACTCAGAACCATAGAATCCTTACCTAATATTACAATGTAGTAGTATAACTCAGGTACAGTCCTTTAGAGACTCAGAACCATAGAGTCCTTACCTAATATTACAATGCAGTAGTATAACTCAGGCACAGCCCTTTAGACACTCAGAACCATAGAATCCTTACCTAATATTACAATGCAGTGGTATAACTCAGGCACAGCCCTTTAGACACTCAGAACCATAGAGTCCTTACCTAATATTACAATGCAGTAGTATAACTCAGGCACAGCCCTTTAGACACTCAGAACCATACAGTCCTTACCTAATATTACAATGCAGTAGTGTAACTCAGGTACAGCCCTTTAGACACTCAGAACCATATAGTAATTACCTAATATTGCAATGCAGTAGTATAACTCAGGCACAGCCCTTTAGACACTCAGAACCATAGAGTCCTTACATAATATTACAATGCAGTAGTATAACTCAGGTACAGTCCTTTTGACACTCAGAACCATAGAGTCCTTACCTAATATTACAATGCAGTAGTATAACTCAGGCACAGACCTTTAGACACTCAGAACCATAGAGTCCTTACCTAATATTACAATGCAGTGGTATAACTCAGGCACAGCCCTTTAGACACTCAGAACCATAGAGTCCTTACCTAATATTACAATGCAGTAGTATAACTCAGGCACAGCCCTTTTGACACTCAGAACCTTAGAGTCCTTACCTAATATTACAATGCAGTAGTGTAACTCAGGCACAGCCCTTTAGACACTCAGAACCATAGAGTCCTTACCTAATATTACAATGCAGTAGTATAACTCAGGTACAGCCCTTTAGACACTCAGAACCATAGAGTCCTTACCTAATATTACAATGCAGTAGTATAACTCAGGCACAGCCCTTTTGACACTCAGAACCATAGAGTCCTTACCTAATATTACAATGCAGTAGTATAACTCAGGCACAGCCCTTTAGAGACTCAGAACCATAGAGTCCTTACCTAATATTACAATGCAGTAGTATAACTCAGGCACAGCCCTTTAGACACTCAGAACCATAGAGTCCTTACCTAATATTATAATGCAGTAGTATAACTCAGGTACAGCCCTTTAGACACTCAGAACCATATAATCCTTACCTAATATTACAATGCAGTAGTATAACTCAGGTACAGCCCTTTAGACACTCAGAACCATAGAGTCCTTACCTAATATTACAATGCAGTAGTATAACTCAGGCACAGCCCTTTAGAGACTCAGAACCATAGAGTCCTTACCTAATATTACAATGCAGTAGTATAACTCAGGCACAGCCCTTTTGACACTCAGAACCTTAGAGTCCTTACCTAATATTACAATGCAGTAGTATAACTCAGGCACAGCCCTTTAGACACTTAGAACCATAGAGTCCTTACCTAATATTACAATGCAGTAGAATAACTCAGGTACAGCCCTTTAGACACTCAGAACCATAGAGTCCTTACCTAATATTACAATGCAGTAGTATAACTCAGGCACAGCCCTTTGACACTCAGAACCATAGAGTCCTTACCTAATATTACAATGCAGTAGTATAACTCAGGCACAGCCCTTTAGACACTCAGAACCATAGAATCCTTACCTAATATTACAATGTAGTAGTATAACTCAGGTACAGTCCTTTAGAGACTCAGAACCATAGAGTCCTTACCTAATATTACAATGCAGTAGTATAACTCAGGCACAGCCCTTTAGACACTCAGAACCATAGAATCCTTACCTAATATTACAATGCAGTGGTATAACTCAGGCACAGCCCTTTAGACACTCAGAACCATAGAGTCCTTACCTAATATTACAATGCAGTAGTATAACTCAGGCACAGCCCTTTAGACACTCAGAACCATACAGTCCTTACCTAATATTACAATGCAGTAGTGTAACTCAGGTACAGCCCTTTAGACACTCAGAACCATATAGTAATTACCTAATATTGCAATGCAGTAGTATAACTCAGGCACAGCCCTTTAGACACTCAGAACCATAGAGTCCTTACATAATATTACAATGCAGTAGTATAACTCAGGTACAGTCCTTTTGACACTCAGAACCATAGAGTCCTTACCTAATATTACAATGCAGTAGTATAACTCAGGCACAGACCTTTAGACACTCAGAACCATAGAGTCCTTACCTAATATTACAATGCAGTGGTATAACTCAGGCACAGCCCTTTAGACACTCAGAACCATAGAGTCCTTACCTAATATTACAATGCAGTAGTATAACTCAGGCACAGCCCTTTAGACACTCAGAACCATAGAGTCCTTACCTAATATTACAATGCAGTAGTATAACTCAGGTACAGCCCTTTAGACACTCAGAACCATAGAGTCCTTACCTAATATTACAATGCAGTAGTATAACTCAGGCACAGCCCTTTTGACACTCAGAACCATAGAGTCCTTACCTAATATTACAATGCAGTAGTATAACTCAGGCACAGCTCTTTAGAGACTCAGAACCATAGAGTCCTTACCTAATATTACAATGCAGTAGTATAACTCAGGCACAGCCCTTTAGACACTCAGAACCATAGAGTCCTTACCTAATATTATAATGCAGTAGTATAACTCAGGTACAGCCCTTTAGACACTCAGAACCATATAATCCTTACCTAATATTACAATGCAGTAGTATAACTCAGGTACAGCCCTTTAGACACTCAGAACCATAGAGTCCTTACCTAATATTACAATGCAGTAGTATAACTCAGGCACAGCCCTTTAGAGACTCAGAACCATAGAGTCCTTACCTAATATTACAATGCAGTAGTATAACTCAGGCACAGCCCTTTTGACACTCAGAACCTTAGAGTCCTTACCTAATATTACAATGCAGTAGTATAACTCAGGTACAGCCCTTTAGACACTCAGAACCATAGAGTCCTTACCTAATATTACAATGCAGTAGTATAACTCAGGTACAGCCCTTTAGACACTCAGAACCATAGAGTCCTTACCTAATATTACAATGCAGTAGTATAACTCAGGCACAGCCCTTTAGACACTCAGAACCATAGAGTCCTTACCTAATATTACAATGCAGTAGTATAACTCAGGCACAGCCCTTTAGACACTCAGAACCATAGAGTCCTTACCTAATATTACAATGCAGTAGTATAACTCAGGCACAGCCCTTTAGACACTCAGAACCATAGAGTCCTTACCTAATATTACAATGCAGTAGTATAACTCAGGCACAGCCCTTTAGACACTCAGAACCATAGAGTCCTTACCTAATATTACAATGCAGTAGTATAACTCAGGCACAGCCCTTTAGACACTCAGAACCATAGAGTCCTTACATAATATTACAATGCAGTAGTATAACTCAGGTACAGCCCTTTTGACACTCAGAACCATAGAGTCCTTACCTAATATTACAATGCAGTAGTATAACTCAGGCACAGACCTTCAGACACTCAGAACCATAGAGTCCTTACCTAATATTACAATGCAGTAGTATAACTCAGGCACAGCCCTTTAGACACTCAGAACCATACAGTCCTTACCTAATATTACAATGCAGTAGTATAACTCAGGTACAGCCCTTTAGACACTCAGAACCATAGAATCCTTACCTAATATTACAATGCAGTAGTATAACTCAGGTACAGCCCTTTAGACACTCAGAACCATAGAATCCTTACCTAATATTACAATGCAGTAGTATAACTCAGGTACAGCCCTTTAGAGACTCAGAACCATAGAGTACTTACCTAATATTACAATGCAGTAGTATAACTCAGGTACAGCCCTTTAGACACTCAGAACCATAGAATCCTTACCTAATATTACAATGTAGTAGTATAACTCAGGTACAGCCCTTTAGACACTCAGAACCATAGAATCCTTACCTAATATTACAATGCAGTAGTATAACTCAGGTACAGCCCTTTTGACACTCAAAAATTCATATACAGTGACAGTCTCTTCATACATTCAGCATAGAAGGGGATAAAAGCTTTATATCTCATTGTTCTTACATGTACACAAATACTGCCTTCATCTTGGTACCCAATCAATGCATGCTTATAAAACACCAGATACACATGCTCCTTGGTCCTTTTGTTCAGGGCCAGCTCAATCTTCTGACTGAAGCCACACTCATCTTTTTTTTCTCATTTAATATAATGACCTCTAAAATTTTGGCATCTGCATTATGAGGCTATTTCCTTTATTCAGCCCTAAAATAGTTCAAAATTGAAAAGGCCCATGATGATAAGTTCAATTATCTGGATAACAAATTAATTTATTAACTTCACTAAATTAAAAAAGGCATTGCTAAATGACCTTTTGTTGTTGTTGTCTGCCTTTTAGGTGACTACTAGTGCAGCTGCTATTCACTTCCAATCTTCTGGGATTTGTAAAGTACCAGTTAGCCATTCTCCACTGTCCTGATACGAGCCTTAAGATGATCTGAAACTGCAAATGAGACAGTGCATCAACACTTCTTGTTCTCATGTTTTTGACATAGATTTCTTTTTAGATAATGCTAATCTCCAACGAGTATTTCAATATTGATTGACTAAAAGCTATGCCCTCCATGACCTTGTAGTCACTGCATTTCCAGCTTCTATCACCACTTTGATTTTCTAAATTTTCTTCATTTACAACTAAAACAGATCTGTGCAGGTGGGATGAAGATACAAAAGTTATACTAAGCACCTGCTGGACTTATATACTTTATTCCTACCTTTATAGATTACAAATATTAGATTATTTTCTCTAATAAATAGGAGGCTGAGGGTGACAGTATTAGTTGTTATGTAAAAATGAGTTCCTTAGAGAATATTAGTATTGGGTTTATTCTGCTCCCATGATCTAGCAGGTGAACTTAGGCTGTAGATAATGCCCACTCATAGTAACATTGGTGTTAGTCTATTCCAACAGAGTTATCCCACAGTGGAACAATTTGATGGAGCTGTTTGTCAGTATCATATATATATATATATATATATATATATATATATATATACATATATATATATATATATTCCCTATCAAGCCTGAAACACTATAAGCTTGAAAATCAAAATCCTGAAACCAAAAGCCTGAAAATTCAAAATCCCGAAAACCCAAAATCCTGAAACTCAAAATCCTGAAAACACAAATAATGCTAATATGTCACTATAAAGACACTAATATCTACCAACTGACCCTGACCCTAACCCTAACCCTAAGGTCCGTCAATATCGCACACTCACCTGACCGGCGCCTAACCCTAACTCACTTAAACCGCCTAACCCCAATATTTGTCACTATTGCATACATGCCTAACCTGCGCCCTAACCCTAACTCACTTAAACTGCCCCTAACCCTAACATAACACCAACCGCACACTCACCTGAACCCAACGGATGACCTAACACCACAGGGCTAACAATAGCAAAGCCACAATGACGTCAGTATGTCCATTTTGTGTTTTCAGGATTTTGAGTTTCAGGATTTTGGGTTTTCGGGATTTTGAATTTTCAGGCTTTTGGTTTCAGGATTTTGATTTTCAAGCTTATAGTGTTTCAGGCTTCTGATAGGGAACCATATATAGATATATATCTTGCCTCATTTCTTCTGGTTCTCTCTCTATGAGCCATATGAATACAATTCACTGTCTGTCAAATAAGTGATCAAGTCCTACAATTTCACATGTATTAATGGTAAAGTATTTTGTATTTCTGTATAATTCATCTAAGCATTCTGCCAGAAGGAAATAATATCATGGGTCCCCTAAAACCTTATACATACATTGAAGTGTACCCATCATTTCTGGTTTAAGTTTCTAGTAGTGTTTGAAAGTAGTCCTTTTGCTTCATGAATGCTGCTCATTTTATTGTCCACTTTCTTTATCACTTTTTGGGACTCTTTCAAAATAACCATGCTTGATGCCCTCCCCTAGGTACTGCAGCAATTATTTTAAACATGACATATAAAGGACAGAAATTCTTGCAACTTATTTTTACCTCACTTTTTAATGTCTGTCTGTAAATGGTTCTTTTTTTTAGTCGTCATTTAATATTGCCATCTCAGAACTAGAATAATCTTTAGCTTGCTTCTGTTTGATTACACAGGAAGTGTAACTTCCTTTCACAATGTACTTGTCTTGTTTACACTTAGAGGTACATTAGACAGCACAGCTACAAGAAAGATTCCTTTGTGCCTTTGCCAAATATGAAGGACTCAAGGAATCATTATAAGGTGCTGTCTTCCTCCTTGTCCTATCTGCTACCATACTATTAGCAACCATGCACTTTATCTTTCAGATTGCACAAAGGAAATATTGCATGCATGTGCATTTTTTATTAAAATATCACTCCTTGCTTATGAAGAATTCAAAACAGGACAGTTGTTTTGAATGGGTCTATATCACATTGTTGAACTTTTAAAAGTTCGAACGTCATATGGTCAACACCGTATGATCAAACTTTTAAAAGTTTGAACGTTTCAACGGAGATCTCTATACAGTGTGGAATGGGAAGATTTCCCTTTTTGCTCTGTAGTGTGATCTCAGAGTTGGTATATTTAAAGAGCGGGGTGTGTGGAGGGGCACAGTGGGGCTTGCCTCCATTTTAAACTGTTCAGGTAGGTTTTTTCTTTGGTTTATTTTTTTTATTACATTTTCGAACTTTTAAAAGTTCGATCATCTGATGTCGACCATATGACATTCGAACTTTTAACAGTTCGATTATGTAATATAGATGCATTTTGAATAACAAGAAAATGAAAGTCTGAATAAGAGTCTTCATCAACTAGGTATTTCTTTTTTTCCTGCTTCAGCTTCGCATTGCTAAACTAAAATTTGCCCATGGTGGTATATTTTAAATAAATCTGCATAAAATTGCAGATGAACCCCCATGGAAAATGCAGGGGCTGAAATATCAATAAATTGAAAAAAGTGCAACATTTATTATATGAGTCTAAAAAGATCTATCCACCATATAAATCCCCAAACAACTAAGGAAAACATCAAGACATTTAGTCAAAGGCTTTATCACTTTAAATTAGCATATAAAACATCCATCCCTTTTATACAAAATGATGAGTATGTGACTAATTAATTAGTAATATTTAAAGACCTACTAACATAGTCTTTAAATACATGCTAAAATTGTAAATACTTTTGTAATAGAGATTTAAGTGTGTAGTATCAAATATCAAAATGAAAAATGTGACATTTGCAAAAACAATCACATTAGTAGTTCATGTAAAAATGACAATATATTTAACACATAACTAGGTTACAGCCAAAATACAGAGCCAGATTGCTGTCTACTGGTTAGAATAGAGAAGGTTATGAACAGATCTCTGATCATAACCAAGTTATTAAATGCTCAAGGAAAACATGTCAAGAAATTCCCCAAAAGAGCAAAGAGAAGCAAAGCTCAAAGATAAATCTTAATTTTCATTCTAACAATATATAACTATTTCACCTTGATCTGGAAAACTCAAAAGTAATCCTTGTAAATGCAAGGTTCTTTACCAGCTCCATATACAATCATTTACAGGCAGAGAAAGAAAGAAAGAAAGAAAGAAAGAAAGAAAGAAAGAAAGAAAGAAAGAAAGAAAGAAAGAAAGAAAAGTGAAGTAGCACTGTGGGTTTTTCAGCTTTGAAAGCTGTAACCTACATAAGTGTATTGTCACAAAATTATTTTTAATACATGTAACATTAACTGCTCTAATATAGTGTGATGTACAGGGAAAAAATAAATACAAAGTGCTTCAAAGCTTTGGAGCTCTGACATATTCAGGACTACCTCTTATGCAGCCACCAGATATGAATTATGGTCTTCATTCTCTAACAGTTTTAGAAGATGTGATAGGATTTGTGCAGTCACACACACAAAAGAAGTTATAGCTTTTGAACACTGTTCTGTGGAGGCTGACCTTCATGCTGTAGCATGACAGAAGTGAAATGTTCCTAACAAACCTTGCTAAGCACTTTTCTTGAAAGATGCTTAAAAAGCTTGTATTTTTCTAGATTTCAGAGTACAGTCATGATGTTCTATGTACTACATGTATCATTTATTGTGTTGAACTATATACATTTAATACAATTGCATTCGGTAGTAGGTCTTTAGTTATTGCTATGTAGGTAAGTCATACTTGTCGCATGTGTTTTTGTTATCTACACTGATGAAGCATTTAGGTGAAACTGATTTGTTGCACTCCTTATCATATGTTATCATAATGATGAAGCAAGCAATACTCAGAGCTTGGATACTGGACTTTTTTAAAGTATTCTGCTGAATATAAATCAACCCGGTGACTGCAGCTAGATCCAGAGCAAGTTAATCTCATTAGTATTAAATGCAATTACTTCTTATCAATAACCTTTCCTTTTGATTAACATTTAATAGGAAAGAAAGCTGCATTTATGTATTCCTTTATTGTTTATTTGTTTGATTGTTTGTTAACCATGTTGATGAACTGGTCTATTGATCCTTTTCAGTCACGACCTGGGCATAGAAGGCAACAGACATACAATATATTTTAAGGTACATTTAAAGACAGCAGGAAAACATACAATAAGTTGCAAGGTACACTGTAGTTGGTTGGAATACAGTAATGGTGCGACATGGTGATAGTACACTATTTACAGTATTTACAATATTTACATGTTGCAACAATGGTGATGCTGCGGTAGCGTTGTCGCCTCACAGTAAGATGTTGTCCTGTTCGATTCTCAGCTAGAGCGTCTTCTGTGTGGAGACATGCATGAATGGGCGTACCTTCGTTGAAGGTTGTGCGTCAGAGCTGGCAACTCTGCACGTAAAAATCTACTGCCAATCATTAGCGGACCGGAGTTCCGCTGTAGCGACCCCTAACCGGGAAAAGCCGAAAGACACAACATGTTGCAACAGTTCTATAGTCATTTGAAGGCATTGCATGCAACCAATTAGCTGCATAGGGGAAAATGAATATCATCTAGTTCCACTAAAACAGGTTCATTCTAAATATTTCAATTTTTAAAGTTGTTATAGAGTTTTTTTTTTACTTTTTCCAAGAAAATCTGCAGCATATAACCCAAGAATCCCAATTCTATTGAAAACTGGTTCCATCACTCATGGCTGCTCCTAAAATCTAAATTACTCCTGTTCATTCCAAGGTAATTATCTCACCCAAATACTTTTTCAGCATAAACTCTTCCAGCAGTTCTAAAACTAAATTAGCACCCCCTACAAAACTTCTAAAGATCATAATTGATGAAAATATGAAATTTCACTATCATCTAAAAAAACTTGGTGCCCTCTACAGGATAAAACTCTACCTTACAGATGACACTAGGAAAGTAATTGACACAAAGTACCTACTCTCAACTCTTCTATACAGTGCTCCCAATTTTATAAATCTGCAAGACACCCAATCCCACCTACTTTAACAATATTACAATAAAGTAACCCAATTTGCTGCTAATACTCCATACAAAACACACTACTGCATTGCTATAAAACAACCTCATTGGACTGAACTGCAACATATCCTAACATCCTCTCACTTAGTTACTAGATGCAACCTAGTCTACAAATCAGATAAAGATTCCAGCAACAGCAGCAACAACAACATAATTCACCACTACTCTACCAACAGAACCCTTTGCTACACAGCAAATGCCTATTACTAGTAACCAACTCTAACAAAGCAGCAGGTGACTCACCCTACTCCTCCTGTACAGTGGCTATAAAAAGTTTACACACCCCTGTTAAAATGCCAGGTTTTTGTGATATAAAAAATGAGACCACAATAAATCATTTCAAAAACATTTCCTACCTTTAATGTGACCTATAAACTGTACAATTTAAATATAAAAAATAAAAAACATACAATACACTTGTTGTATAAATGTGCACACCCTTAAACTAATACTTTGTTGTGTGTGTGCACCCTTAAACTAATACTTTGTTGAAGCACCTTTTGAGTTAATTACAGCATTTAGTCTTCTTGGGTAGGAGTCTATCAGCATGACACATCTTGGCTTGGCAATATTTGCCCACTCTTCCATGCAAAAGCGCTCCAAATCTGTCAGATTGTGAGGGCATCTCTTGTGCACAGCCCTCTTCTGGTTACCCCACAGATTTTCTATTGGATTTAGGTCTGGGCTCTGGATGAGCCATTCCAAAACTTTAATTTTCTTCTGGTGAAGCCATTCTTTTGTTGATTTGGATGTATGTTTGGGGTCATTGTCGTGTTGAAAGGTGAAATTCCTCTTCATCTTCAGCTTTCTAGCAGATGCCTAAAGGTTTTGGGCCAAAGGTGACTGGTATTTGGAACTGTTCATAATTCCCTTCACCTTGACTAAAGCCCCAGTTCCAGTTGCAGAAAAGCAACCCCAAAGTATGATACTACCACCAGCATGCTTCACCATGTTGATGGTGTTCTTTTGGAATTGTGGCCAAAAAGTTCAGCCTTGGTCTCATTAGACCATAACACATTTTTCCACATGCTTTTGGGAGACTTGATGTATTGTTTTGCAAATTTTAGTTGGGCCTGGATGTTTTTCTATGTAAGAAAAGGCTTCTGTCTTGCAACCCTACCTCATAGTCCAGACATATGGAGAATACGGGAGATTGTTGTCACATGTAGTACACAGCCAGTACCTGCCAGAAATTCCTGCAGCTCCTTCAGTGCTGCTATAGGTTTCTTGGCAGCCTCCCTAACTAGTTTTCATCTTGTCTTTTCATCAATTTTGGAGGGATGTCCCGTTCTTTGCAACATTACTGTTGTCCCATATTTTCTGCACTTTTTGATTACTGTTTTCACTGTGTTCCACGGTATATCCAATGCTGTGGAAATTTGTTTGTACCCTTCTCCTAACTGATACCTTTCAACAATGAGATCCCTTTGATGCTTTGTAAGCTCTTTGTGAACAATGGCTTTTGCTGTAGCAGGCAACTGAGAAAATGTCAGGAAAATCCTACTAGGACAGCTGGACTTTATTTGGGGTTAATCAGAGACTCTTTAATTGATGTAGGTGTGTACCCAAGAAGACCGAATGCTGTAATTAAATCAAAATGTGCTTCAACAAAGTATTAGTTTAAGGGTGTGCACACACAACAAAGTATTAGTTTAAGGGTGTGCACACTTATGCAACCAGTATATTGTACATTTTTTTATTTTTTATATTTTTCCCCTGACCAATTTGTTTGTTTTTCAATTGAATTGTACATGTTATAGGTCACATTAAAGGTGGGAAAAGTTTTGAAATGATTTATTGTGGTCTTATTTTTTTATCTCACAAAAACCTGGCATTTTAACAGGGGTGTGTAAACTTTTTATATCCACTGTATATCTAAAATCTGGAAGTCCATCCCACACACCCTAAAAACAAACCTATAACTGAAACTGGAATTGGATTTGGAGAGGTGAAATCATCAAGATAAGGAGAGCAGTGTCACTGTAATGCTGGAACTAAATTTACAAATACATCTCAACTGTACAGATTTTCACAGAATGTCCACATTTTTTCCTCGTATTTTTAATCCATTTTTCATAAAGTTGTGGTTTTCTAACAAATCATTGGCAAATTGTTGAAGACTTAAATCAGAAAATAATGACAGACATTTGAGTTTCTGACTTCACGCCCTTCAGAAAATCCATGTTAATGCAAACTCTGTTATTCTATCTACTTTCTAAGTCTGCAATATTTCAAATTGTCTCTATTTTGGGGGCTTTGTCCCTCCTTTATTTATGGCTCTGTTCATATTTTTTCCTCTAAGAGGCTGAGAGGTATGATTCTCGGGTCTTAGTGAGTGCTTTCATATATATATATATATATATATATATATATATATATATATATATATATATATTGTATTTTGTATCTCATGGAGAAAGGTAGATCAAAAAATAAAAAAGCAGGCTCGGTACACGGGTCCTAGGATAAAAATGCCCACTCCTACTAGATGTACTTTTGCCAGAACTGGAAAAAAAGGCAGTGTAACATCTTCAGGACATGGAAACATTCCTACCAGATGGTTAAGCCAAGCTCAGGGGGATGGTACCCTCCCCACCCATTATAGAAAGAAAAAGTAGTCCATAAAAAGCACACAAACTGACAAGGCAAGAAAGAGGCATAGAGATGACAAAGTGAACTGTTGATAAGGAAGAACTCATGTATTGTTACTTTTATGCAAAAAGCCCAGAATTTCCAGACAGAGGATATTTAGCAAATGTAAGAGAGAAACTGGAGGAAAAATACTTGCACAAGAAATACTCTCAAAAGCTACATAGAAAAAAATATGTTCCTTAATAGAGCAGATCGGCAAAAACATTATGTGGACAAAGAAAAATCAGGTTGCCTTGGAAAAGTAGTGACAGATGAAGTGAAAACATGTAAAGAAAAACAAAACAGAGGTTTTTGAAAGGTATAAAAAAACATTGTCATGGAAATGAAAAAGAGTTCTGATATAGTACTATATATATATATATATATATATATATATATATATATATATATATATATATATAGATATATGTAAAGGAGAAAGTCAAAGTAATCAATCCATAAAATACTGCTTTAAACATATTTGAAGAGGAAATACAGACAAAGGCACTTGCATATGAAAACTTTCAAAATACAAAAAATATGATCCCAAAGGTAGAATGCAGAAAAGAGAATTAGTGAGATAGAAGTTAAAAAATTGAAACTGAAATAAAGATTTTAGCATGAAGACGCCAACATGAGTCCCCAGATTAAGGAGTAGCAGGTAGCAGAGCATGTGAAGATCAGCCATAAGGTGGTGCTCTTGAACCTTCTTTAGGAGACCTGTATAAAGTCTATTTGAAGTTGACAACAGGGTAAGGAGAAGGAAATACTGGCAACCCTGACCTAGGTCATTTTACAGTGCAATCAGCCAATAGGTCCATATATGGAAGAGTAATGCAGTTGAAGAAGGTGTGCCACAGGATGATATCAAACTTGCTTTGGAAGACTCAGAGGAAACAGGGAACAATGAATATACACAAAATCCAGAACAAAATGATGAAAGAGAACACCTACTTGACTTAATATTGATGGACAGGCATTTTAAAAAAGATGAAAAAAGCAGATTACAGAAACTAAAAAAAATTAAAAATTAAAAGACTGGTAAAATGCATGAGCACAGTAATTAAGACTGTTAAGAGAAATTAATGTGATATAACAGAAATAAATAGGATATACTACTGCATAGCTAAACTAATAATGGATAAAATGTTACCACAAACATTTAGAGTAGCTAAGGAAAGAAAGGGAAAAAGCAGAATCCCACCAGAAAAGCACTGATTAAAGAAAACTGTAAAGCAACTGAGACAAGGAGTATTGGAAGAATACAGAAACGGGAACAGATCATCAATAAGTCTTAGAAAAACAGATGTGCTAAAATCAACATACAATAACAAAATATATCAGGCGTTGTCACACACTATCTCTAATAACAAATGCAGAAACATGAAGAAGTGATGCAGATAAATACAAAGGAAAAGTACAAAATAAACAATTTAATGATGATTCAAAAGGCTTTATAGAAAAATAGGTAATAAAGCAAAAGGAATAGCAATACCACCAAAAAAGTAGAAATAGTCACATTTTGGAGAGGTATTTATGAAGATCCTGCTGAGCATAGCAAAGATGCTGAATGACTAAAAGAATTAAAAGAAAGAAAGGAGGTCTAATGTAGATGATATAAAATGGGATGAAGTAACAGCCAGAGAATCTGAGACAAAATAAGAAAAACGCCTAAGTGGAAAACACTAGGCCAAGATAAAGTACCTAACTTCTTGCTAAAGCTATTAACATCTTTAAACAAAGATTTAGCCTTAGGCATGAATTACTTATATGCACATCCTGAATAGATACCAACTTGGTTACCATCAGGAAAACAATACTCCTCCTTAAGAGTGAACCTGCAAGCCATCCTAAGAACGGTAGATCAATAGCTTGCCTTCCAACAATGTATAAGTTATATATTGGAATTAATGCAGACACAGTTTATAATCATTTAAAAAACTATTAAATTATAACAATAGAACAAAAAGGTAATAAAATAAATTTATATGGAAGAGAGGATAATTTGTTACTAAATAAAGTCATAACAGAGAGATGTAAAATGGGGAAGAATATAAGCAAGTCATAGAAAGATTACAAAAGAGCATTTGGAAGCATCTGAAATTCTTGGTTAATGGAATGCAAACAGATGTGCAAGATATAACCTATGCCAATCAATTACAACATTGTGGCTATGAAACACTGGTAAAATGCTTTGCAGCTAGACCATGGCAAAGGGCAATTTATGATCCCAGGTGTAAAAATTCCAAAGGGTATCTTTGAGGATGATTCTTTGTCATCATTTCTGTTTTGCCTTGCCCTCAATCCATTAATTTGAAGGCTTAATAGGTTAGGCAATGGCTGTAGCTTAACTCCTAGAAAACAATTGCATCTAAGTATATCGCATCTACTTTTTATGGATGATTTAAAAACGTATAGTCCATCTGACAAAGACCAGAAATCACAACTATAAATAGTTAAGACTTTCTCAGATAATAAAAGAATGATATCTGCTCTTGATAAATCTGCAAAAGCAACATTTATAAAAGGGAAGCTGCAACTCCAAGAGAGTATCAACCTGGGACATTAACGCAATATAAAGGAACTTGATGAAGAGGAAGTGTATACATTCTTGGGACTAGACAAAAGGTTGGCAATAAAACACAAACAAATGAGAGTAAAACTATGGAAGTATGGAATGTTTTAGCAGGATAAAGCTAATACTGAAAACTGCTTTGACATTGAGGAATAAAGTTCAAGCTATAAATCAATATGCTCTTCCAGTTCTAACTTACAGTTTTGGCATAACTGACTGGCCATAAAAAGCACTGAACCTCTTGCACAAGAAAACAATAAAAATACTTCATATTTGTCAAATGATATATAAAAACCAGTGCATACCCAGATTATGCGGGTCCATATTATATAAACAAATGCAATGAATTGCAAACACTATATAATTGACCCACAATCCCCAAAAACCCAAAATGTCGAACACATGGATCAGCAATATTTTTCTCCAGGGGAAAAAAATTGCTGATCCGTACAAAAAAAATCAAAACACAAAATAAAGTGGAGGACTTCACCCCCCACACCCCTCCCCTACTTAAATATACCAACTTCAAGATAGCACCACTGTGGAGGAAATGGTAAAGTCCTGAAAATAGCCCAGTGATTTTTTTTCCTTAGGAAAGCAAATTGCTGTTCCGCGATTTCGGCATTTTGCCATTTTGCGTAATGATGTTTGACTAAACAGCGTTCGCAATTCATTGCATTCACTAAAATAATAGGGACCCGATTATGCATTCCCCATTCTGAAGGAGGTATGGGCTTCCTCGAAAATAGCTGATGTATAGACCTGCAGTTTTGGAGCTGCATGCATATTTGTTGACCTCATCAGAACCAAATATAAGTGGAAGTTCTAAAGCATGAAGAGAAAAAGTCTGAGATAACATCTTTGCTTAGTTTAACTGAAGCATTTCAGAAAAAACTGGGAAATGAAATCAAATCTGAAAAGGGCAAAAATTAGACAGCACCTGAGACTGCCAAAAAAAAGAAAGAATATAAAGAAAAGAATCAAATGAAAAGAAAAAAAGGGAAAGTCCACAAATATAGTGGCAAGTATTGAGATATTCTGAAAATCTTATGTTGACCAAGACAATGCATAAATAGCTAAGGAGAAGTGAACTAAAACCAAAATATGAAAGGCTAATAATGGCTGCCCAAGACAGTGGACTAAATGCACATTGACTTGCAAAGTCTATAGAACAAATGGGGGAAACAGAGAGATGTAGGTTCCTTAAAACAGAACTGGAAACAGTTGTACATCTTATTGCTGTGTGTGATACACTCATGGCTGAGGGTCTGTACACTGAAAGATACAATAACATAGCATGATTGTGCAATGGGGATTGTGTAAATACTACAATACAGAAGTAGCTGAGAAGCATTGGAAGCATGAATCATAAAACATTATACAGAATGATGAAGTTTGTATCACATGGGATCACCCATTACCAACAGTTCAAAAAATAGATGCAAGAAAACAGAAATAGTAGTTCCCAAAAAACAAACAAAAGTAGCATTGACATTACTACACCCAGTGACTGCAGTGCCTTACATACAGACAGACACAAAGTCATAAACTATCAGGATTTGCAAGCATTAAGTAGAATAATGTGAAAGAAAGTTACCCAGACAATTCAAATAGTAGTAGGAGTGACAGGCCTAATAAAAAAGAATGTGCAATCGTACTCAAATATGTTAACAATAGAACACAATTAAACCCATATGCACTAGAGGCAATTCTGGATGCATAGTGGGTGCTGAGAAGAGCATTCTTGGCTGACATCAAAGATTGAAACAATTCTAATTTCATGAACTTTAATCATACCTTGACATTCCTGTTATGGTATGAAAACCCAACATGTTTGGAGAAATTAAGATGGAACAAACTCATAACCTCAACTTTTAAACATCTTAAACAATATCTGATGGAAGTATATTCATGGCATTTATTTGGGTAATAACTCAACTCCTTTATGCCTAGTAATCCTCATCATACCTCTCAACTGTCCAGATTTTCACAGAATGTCCAGATTTTTGCCTCATATTTTTGGTCTGTACTGCATAAAATTTGTGATTTTCTGGATTTTTATAGTAAATCAATGAGGATTAAATTCACTAAATAATGACAGATATTTGTGTCAGACTTCATTTACTTCAGAAAATGCATGGTATCACAAAAGCTTTTATTCTAGCAGCTTTCTAAGTTTATAAGAGCAATACTTAAAATATGTCCCTATTTTGGAGGGCTTTGTCCCTCCATTATTTTTTGCTTTGTGCAGATTTTTTGTGCTAAGAGGGTGAGAGCTATGAACCTCATCCATCAAATACCATAAATATCCACCCACACAAAATAATTCCTACTGACATCCTTTAATCTATCTTCTTCGGACTACTTGCTCTTTAACTATGAACCTTCTCAGCCACTCCCCCAATACCTTTTTTCTTACCCCTGTATTAAACCTTCTCTCTCACACAGGTCCCTATCAGCTCAGTGACAATTGGTTCAGTAGAAAACATTTTCAGTGCACTTACATCCAACATGCTGTTCATTAAACTGCTCATACTGAGATCACACTACAGTGAGGATTGGGAAATTTGCCCTTTCCCCACTGTAGTGCGATCTTGGAGTTGGTATATATAATTAGCAGGGGGTGTGGGGGCACAGCCTTCCACATAAGCGGAATTTGATGAACTACATTTCCGATGAAATGCCATTTGTTGAAGTGTTGCTTTGATGAAGTGATATAGACCCCTCCCACACATCTCATCTAACTTACTTCGCTATGCACTTCTATCTTTCAGCTCAATATATTTGCATATATTTACTGACATTCTCCTGCAGTTCACAAACTAATCTTCTGTCTTGTAACACAGTAGCATAGTATCTACTTAAAAGTATTCTTCAGTACCTTGCAAACTACTTCTAGCATCCCTCTAACCCCACTATAGCAGCCATGTCACTTATCAGGGAACAAAGTATATAAGCCTAAATCTAGAAGCTAATATTAATAATGTACAGTGTACTGTATCTGTTCTACTTACCTGCTGTTGATTGCACACATTTGTCATATTCTTCTCTCTCCTGTTGTTGAATATTTAAGGTCTTCAGACATATCTGTAACACGTACACTGCATATAAGTGATTTCTGTACGGCAATGGCTCTAGTTGGGTGTTCTTAATATGCAAGATATTTTATTTTTTCTCTTTTTATTCAGTAATTAAGACTACCTCCACGTTGCTATAACATGTACTTTTCATATTCTAACCATTAACAGATAATTGTTAGTAATGTGTATATTAGGCTTGTACTCCTCTCTTACTGTATCCTTTTGTAAACTTAATGTATGCATTTTATGAAGAACTTTTTTCCTGGGCCTTAGCTGAAAAGGGGCTTCAGACCCAGTCAAACTACCTTAGTAAAGAAACACTAATAAATAAATAAGTAAGTGCTTCATTTGGAAATTTGTTCGATGTAGTGAGGCACAATTTGGAGAAGGACCTTTTCTGCAACTGTTGTCTTAAAATTGGGTCTAAAAATCAAAGGGTTTTCTTCTTCATTGCCTCTTATGGAGTATGTGGTAATAGTCTATTCATTGGAGAGCAGTACACCAAGTTGATTATCTTAAGTAGGAGGGTACAAATCAGGCATATAGCTCTGAATGTTATAGGGAGCCAGTCTATAGAGCTGAGTACATCACAATGGTGTTTTCTAGGGCCTGCTAAGTCTACAAATCAAAATATCCTATTTTAAAGTACATTTTTATCTATAGGAGTCACAGCACTGAGTGAGAGGAGGTAAGAGATGTGGTACCATAATTTAAGATGGGATGAAACTTTTCTGGTAATTTTGGTAGTATATGTTGAAAAAAATTAGGCATGGATCTAGGGAAACTCAAAGTATTTTT
The DNA here is from genome assembly GCF_019279795.1 of Protopterus annectens. Lineage (NCBI taxonomy): Eukaryota > Metazoa > Chordata > Ceratodontiformes > Protopteridae > Protopterus > Protopterus annectens. The sequence goes on from NC_056735.1 coordinate 427,158,722, forward strand.
TATTAAGTGACTTTGGGGAAAATTATATTGTTAGTATCTTTAAGAATCAGAGGTTGAATTATTGGCAATTTTCATTGTGTTTAAAAGACTATAAAGACTGTTTTCTTAGGATTAATGAATAGGTTTTTGTCATAGTCCAGATGCAGAGTTTTGTTAAACTAGATTGAAGGTTGGTTTGTAGGGTGTTATATATTCTTGCTGGACTCAAATAAATATATGTCATCTGCATCCAGGATGAGATTACGAAAAGGAATATCTAAACTGAGAGTGTTGATGAATTGTCAAAAAGTAGGGGATATAGAATAGAACCTTGGGGCACTCCAGGGTTTGAGTTAAGAAGTTATTGGTGGCATATATCAAATTGTTGTGTCCTTTGGGTATTTTTAGAATCAAGGTAATACATTATTAGCAAATTAAGTTTGGCTACCTTATGAAGTAGAAAGGTGTGGTCAGCTGTAACATGCCCTAGTTATATCAGTAAAGAAGCCTGCTGTAATAGCTCTACCATTAATATTGTTATCGACAGTGTCTTTAGCTATAATGAAGGCAGTTGTAGTATTGAAAGTATTATGACATCTGTGCTATTTATCACAAAGAAGTCCAAAGCTATTTAATTGTCTGTATAATTGCTTATAGAGCAGCAAGGTACTGTCTCTGGCTACAGATCTTAACATATACCTATCAATTGCAATTCATATTCAGAAACATAGCAAGCTGCCTTAGTACAATTTCAGCCGATCCCAAAAGGGTGCTCATAGCAAAAAAATACAGATAATCTAATAAGTACCATTATTTGCTGTTGACTTTCTTTATTTAGCCTTTCATTTAGTAAAGCACAGACTTAAGAGACTGTATTTACCAGCTGAAGAAAAGCTTTCCCCTTCTCTGATAAAGGTCAGGGTACAGTACCTATCACATGCTGTGTACAACCTTACCATAAACTATCCTCTTAGACACAATTAAAATATGAAAACATTAATGGCATATGTTGTGTATATTTGTTGCAGTTCCTCTTTCTAAATATTGATATTTACATGCATATGCTTCTTTTTAATCACCGTAAATGTCTGTGTTAGTTTCGAGTTATTTTTCTGCATTATAGCTTTTTACATTTCTGATAAATAATGGTGTTCAAAAATATATAAAAAGGAAAAGAACATCTTAAGAGTAATAATGAGATTCAGTGCTTGTCTGCTAAAGAAATCAACTTGCACTCAATCATATCTTAATTGACATTAAGCAGAAATATAAACATAAGCCTCAGTGGCAAAACTCAACATGGTTCTGTCTTCTGTAGGACATGTTCAGCCATGCAAAAAGCTGTTCCTAGTGACATAAATGAACACAACACATCATGTTAGAATGAATAGTAAGAATCATTGCACAATGTGCCTACCTCATATTGCACTCAAGTATGGTGAATGACATTTCCACTCCAGAAGCTGATAGGCTAATATGTTTTACACCTGCTAAGTAATCAAAAAACCTTACACACACACACACACACACACACACACACACACACACACACACACACACACACACACACACAGACACGCACACACACATGTACACCAATATGGACACTCATACACACATTTATAATATATATATATATATATATATATATATATATATATATATATATATATATATATATATATATGTGTGTGTGTGTTATATTATATAGGGTCTATATTACATTATCGAAATTTCAAAACTTCGAATCTGATATGGTTGACACCATATAATCGAAGTCTTGAAACACTGAAAATGTAATAAAACATAACAACCTACAATAACAAACCATTTAAATGCTCTAAGCAAGGGCACAAGCCCCCCTGCACCCCCCACACCCCCACTACTTAAATATACCAACTCTGAGATTGCACTACAGTGCAGCAAAGGGAAATATTCCCTTCCCGTGCTGTGCGGAGATCTCCATTAAAAGATTTGAAGTTTCAAGACTTTGATTATATGGTATCAACCATATCAGATTCGAAGTTTTGAAAGTTCGATCTTCTATATATATAGTCACACAAATAAAATGTTTGTCTAGGATGCATCAAAATGAAAAAAAAAATAATTCAGTGGGAGTCAGTAAACTCTGTGTAGGCTTTGCATGAAGCCTACACAGAATTTACGTGTGCAAGGTGATGCATGGTGAGCAGAAGTGCTCATTGCATATTCATGCCATGCACTGCATTTAAATGTAAATAAGTGAGGTTTCATGACTGGCAACAGGGTTGCTGGCCAGGAAACCATGTAAGTGAGCATGGATAGCACTCCTGTTTAAATCAGAGCACTGAAGGTCTGCGGCTTTGCGCAGAATACCACAATGATCACCAGGACTTCACAGACAGCTATCAATCTTTTAGTGCAAGAAATCTGGACAAAGGCCAACACAAGGAGGGAACAATGACCCAGAAATAGGAACATATGTGACATATTTACCCTATAGAAATGTGCTAGAATAACCAGGAGTTTGTGTTAAGATACATATTCTGAAGGATTTGAATCTGAAACTGAAACATATGTAATTACTGAGTCACATCAGTCCTGAAATCATCCCATTGATATGGCAGAAAGCCACAAATTTGATAAGGATCACATCTGGACATTCTGTGAAAATCTGGACAGTTGAGTGTTATAAGTATATGGTCCAAACACAGTACTGGACAGTATATCTACAGTGCAGATTATTGTGAAATCCCATTCCTGGCATTCTGTACTGAAGTTGTATAAAGGATCTGTAAGAGTACATGGAATTGAATGTAAAATAAACACTCAAGGGAAGTGTGCTATTGAGTAGGGACACACATATGAATTGTAGGAATGTACACAGGGACAAGTGAAACAACTTAATGTACATCAAATGAGGGCATGTCAATGGAAGATGTTTGTTGCAGCAATACCAATCACATATCATATGGTATCAATAACAATCAATATGGTACAGTAGGGACTGCACAGTAAAAATGTGTTTTATGTGTATTTCACACAAGGTGACATAACAATGGGGAGGATGTCTGTGAGATAATCATCCTTACATGAATAATGCAGAAGACATCTATCAGGGATCTGACATACAATTGGGGTAAGGTGCATATTGTGAAGCTGTGCAAACTGATTTGCCTGAATATGAGTGTAATCTCAGCAGAGGTCTGCAGCAAGTGGGACACATGTAAGGCTTCATGAACAACATTAAAAGAAGCAACCACAATCATGGACAATATCAGAATAATGCCACCAGTAATCTCATGCCTCTGACTTAACATATGTGATTTAGAGTGATCAAGATGATTCTGCACAGACACACTTGTGCAACTATTATGATACATCTACACTCTATGAGGGTAATCATGCATACTGTCCTGGCACTGTAACATCTGTATGAGGTAACCAAAGGGAGGAAGAACAGTAAAGTCCTCTGTAGAAAACACTCCTTTATTGAATAAAACCACAGTAGTTAAGTGCTTTCATCCCTCTCATAGGGACTTCTTCAGAACAATATCATTAAGATTTCCCAGCACTCATATACAACTAACAATAAACATATTAATACCTGTTAATTGCATTATTTAAAATTTACATTGTTAATTAAAAGAAACATACCCTTGTGCTCATACTATATATATATATATATATATATATATATATATATATATATATATCTATATATATATATATATATATATATATATATATATATATATATATATATATCATACAATAATGTTATTGAACTGTGTGACCTTGTTGAATAATAATGTTAACCCAAAATGTGATTCATTTTTAAAAAACAATTCAAATTCACCATTTCATTTATACCTGGAAATCTAGTGGCATCCAGAGTCAGTTGCCATTTTAATTCACAAACATCTAAAAACTTATTTAGTGTCCCCCCCTTGTTGATCCACTTTAACTTGTTGTATTATTAAAAACATAAATGAATGACCTACATTTTCCATAAGATGCCTACTCAAAGCATTTGTGGTCTTACCATGCCTTACGTCTAATAGATGCTCATAAATCCTGTTCCTAAACCATCTACAAGTTTTTCCTGTGTTTAATGCTGGACATAGGGAACATTTTACAATATAAACTACATTCTTGGTTTGACAATTATAATGACCTCTTATGAATATTTTCTTACCATTTAGTTTAAAAATATCACCAGTAATAAATATATGGGAGCACTGGGAACACATCCCACATTTAAAGTTCCCAGCCTTTTCAACCACACCACAGTTACTTAACCTGCTCCCCTGTTCCATAATGTCCTCGGAACATCTGTCTCTCTTGAAAACAAACTTTGATTTTTGTATAAAATATTTTGACATATTTTTATCCAGTGACAATAATTCCCATTTTTTTCTATTAGTTGACATACCCTGTGGGCATCCTTATTATAGGCAGTAATAAAACTTGAATGTGCATGTACATTATTCTCTATATCAGACTTTTTTACTTCTACCATAGCTGTTGTATCTAAGGAATTTAATACAGGTAAATAAAAGCCATTTTTCCGTTTATTAATAACCTCTTCCCTAATAGCAGTTAACATTTCCGTTGGATAATTTCTTTTCTTAAACATATCAAAAATAAAATTCACCTCTTCCATAAATTCATTATCCAGGGAAGTCATTTTTGCAGCACAGACTAACTGCCCTTTTACTATATTTACTATTACTATTCTTTTGAAAATCAGGGTGGCAACTATTAAACTCCAAATATGAATTTGAAAAAGTGGGTTTTCTGTATATTCTTGAAACCAAAGTTTTTTCTCTTTGTTTATTTTTAATTCCACATCCAAATACATTATTTGTATTTGGCCAGATTCATGGGTGAATTTAAAACAACTCAAAGTGTCATTAATCCAAAAACTGCATTAGAGAGTCTCTTGTCCCAATCCAAATCAAAAACATATCATCCAAAAATCTAGTGACATAATGTAGCATTAACAACTCACACAGGTCTGTTGCACACAGCCAGGATATCACTAGTGTCCATTTAGAAATGGTCCATGATGACATGTTGGTCTACCTCACAGATTAGGAGAGTCAGGATGTGTTTATACATACATGCATCAGGTGCTGTCACTCCCCTACTCACATGGATGCATATTGAAAACACCCTTCTACAGCAACATAGTATGTGTGGAGGGTGTGTTGAAGTGTGTATTAAACCATGTCAGGAAGGTGTATGTGATGAGTCATGTGATAGGCAATCTGTAATGTTGTCACAGCCCATTGATTCTGTGTGATAGGCCTATATGTAGATAAGATAGTACATACTGGCTGTCCTCAACTGGCGTAGGGTTTGGACACAATTCCCCACAAAGGAATCATTGAGAAACTCTCCCAGCTGGAGAGTAAACCTCATGTCACTACATGGGTGACCAGTTGGCTCACTGACAGAACACATATCATTAAAATTCATGAATCAATCTGTACCAGTAGAGATGTCACCATTGGTGTACCCCAGGGATCTATGCTTGTCCTTTTATTGTTTGGAATCTATTTCTCAACAGTTCAGGCTAAAGTTTATGGCCTTTGGCTTACCATGTTTCCTGATTCTTGCATATTGGATGCAACCATTGAGTTCACCTATGATGATAGCATACTACAAGAGGGGCTAACACAGACAAATCATTGGTGACAAAACCACACAGTCTACAAATAAATACAGAAATGTGTCTTTTTATGTTGTCTGTTTGAAAAATGGAATTTCGTGTTAATCACAGCATTGACAACAGTCCTGCTTTCTTGAAACCCAGTGATGCAAGCACTGGCAACACATGTAGATAGCAATCTGAACTTCAACCACCAAGTGTCCACATTGGTATTTAAAGCCTATGCTGTGCACATCATAAGTCATGTCATCATATTCAAATCTTAGGATTATATGACAGCACCTTACTCGTACCTCATCAGAACACTAATAGAGTATAATGTTCTCTTTTGCATGTACCTCACCAGACGCATGCAGTAGCTGGAGAGACCACAGGGGTTTCTCACCAAGAAAACACAGGACCTACAAAACATGCCATGATGTATGTGGATAGACTGAAAGCCATGTCACTGTAATCTGTATCGCATAGAATAAGGTGACTTCTGCCTGGGCTCCAGGCCTTTCTCTGACCCTGCCCTGGTGGGAGTAGTGAATATCCAATATGATATAGTTGATAACATTAGCAGTATCAGTTGAGGAGAATATGGTAATAACAGTGTCACACATGCTGGCAATGTCAAGCAAGAGCACAGACACAAACGCACACACCTGATTGACTGCAATGGGAACAGAACCCCTGCCTATCTAAGTACTCAGACTACTGAACTCAGTACTTTACAGAAGTGCCATAGTACAAGTCTGACTTTTACAAGACTGTAGGTCAATATATAGTAGATGACATCAGCAGGGTATGTTGGAGCAAAGATGTTGGGAGGCCTAGATGAAATGGATGTGTAGGCATGTGCAACTATCACAATACTGTCAATCCATGGAATTAGAAGGGTAACTAGGATACACACTTTGGCTCTTTGGACTAAACACACACACATAGTTGACTGCAGTGAGAACAGAACCCCTACCTATCTAAGTACACAGACTACAAAACTCAGTACTTTACTCAAACAGCAAAAGCTGGAATTCTACAAGACTGCAGGTCAACGTATAGTGGAGCACATACTGGCCCAGTCCATGAGGGACATACATGCCACCCCAGGGTTGAATTTACAATCACCCATCCAGTTGTCAAAGTTGATCTTGAATAGGGTCATTGACAAGCACTGCCTCACATGCACTGGGAGCCTATTACAGAGGAGTGGCAATCACTGGGAGAAATATCTGTCTCCCCAGCATGTCACAGGCTAGGTTGAGATCCCTGGAGTAAGTTATTCTTGTCCCATTTGATTTGCAGATGTCCAGCATTTCTAGTAGGGCAGGGTCTGAAACTGCTCTGTATGCCAGGCATAGGTCACCTCTTAGCAGCCTGCATGATACTGAGTACAGTGACAGAGCTTTCAGCCTTTTCAAGTTTGTCATGTTTTGGAGGCCCTGGATTCCCTCAATGACAAACCTCTGTGTTTTCTCCATTTGCTGCAGGTGTCTGGTGAGGTACAGACAGAAAGGAGCACTGTACTCAATTAGTGAGCTGATAATGGTAACGTATAGCAGAGCTATGACCTACCTGGTCTTGGATGTGATGAGGTGCACAATGTAGAATGTGTGTCTCACCACTATGGACACATAGTGATTGAAGTGTAGATTGCTTTCAACATGTGTTCCTAAGTCTCACAACACTGTATTTGAGCTTAGAGGTGTGCTAAGTATATCATAATTAGCAGGGATACTTCATTGACAAAAGGGGGAAGATGATGCATTTTTTGCTTTAGTGTTCAGTCCATGAGTTTGGCACTAATCATTTGTCTATGTCAGCCCTTTCTGTAATATGTTACCATAGTTGGGGGACTATATGACTGCGTCCAGCTGACAGTCATCTGAAACTTGATAAGGTACAGGCCATCTACCTTTGCCTGGACTTCAGAGAAATAGTTTCCAAAAGTTGAAGACCCAGCACAGATCCTTGTGGTATTCCACTGGTAAGTGGTCAAGTGGTGGAGGTGCAGTCCCCAACTTTAACAGTGTGTATTCTGTCAGTGAGCCAGTTGGCTATCCCTCTTAATTCATAGACGGGAGAGTTTCTCAATGATACCTGAATGGGGGATAGTGTCAAAGGCCTTGGATAAATCAACATGGTGGTATGTCCTGTCATTCCTCATTCAGGTCTTTGAGGTCATTATCAAAGAGGTCTGCAATGTTTAATAAGCAAGATCTACCCTTATCATAATCAAAATGAGGCAGGTCTAGTTTGTTGAAGGTCACCTATGTCCCTGTGGATAATGTCCATGATGATCCCTTTTCTAGCCTTGCAGATAAATCTTTTTAGGATTATGGGTCAATAGTTCTAGTTTTGCATGTTACTAGATTGATGTGCATTGTATATCACACAGCATTTAATATTAATGTCTGTAGTGTAGGTGATATATGTGTGGAAAAAGTACTGATACACCAGGGTTGCAGTGCTTGGGTGGAGGCAACACATGGCTGTATTGTAAATATGTGACATATTGTTAAATAGGGCCTTCACTTTGTTATGTTTCCACATATAATTTTATGTCATAGACAGGAAATAAACAGTAAACAGCAGTAATACACAATAATATTTAGCTATCCATAGCAAATCGAGTACCGGGTTTGCATGATGGCTGGCAAAGTGTTTGTGCATGCGAGATACGCATTTTCAATACTTTCCTTGTTTGTGCATATTGACGCACTGCGCAAATGTGAATCACATTGCAAAAAATCTGAGTTAGTATTGAGTCTATTAAACACACCTGCTGCTTAACTGACTCTGTGGCAGCAGGTGTAAATGCACTGACACATTTTTTTTTTAGCCCAGATGATACTGGGTTCAAATCCAGGTGTATCTAATACTTTTAAAGACTTTTAAATAAACAGTGATAATGCCATGACATGAATTATTTATGGTACATATGTTGCTGTGTGTTGGCATAGCACAACTGGGTTAAGCAGCATTGTGCAGAGATAACCATAGTATTGTACCATTGTTCACCATCGCTGCACATTGGTGCAAGATGTAAAACTCTGTGCAAATATAGAGCCCAAAACGTGAAGGGATCTATTGATTTTTCTGTTACTTATGTGTGTTGTGTGTGATTCTATTTTTTGACCAGAATATATGTGTTAAAATGGGATAGATAGGAAAGTGGTGAAATTGGGAGCAAGCAGGGGGAGGAACAAAGGAAAAGAAATATAGGAATGTGCAGGATGGAAGTAGGAAGGAACCACATCTATCTATTTATTTAACAGTGCAAACTGAAAATATGTGCAGAATATTAACCAAATTTGGACTGTCACCTCCACAAAGAAGGGGTGGCAACAATGCAATCATGCTGTATAGCCAATTGTACTGAATCAAGTGTGTCAAGTAGACATGTGCAAGATGGAGAGCTATGTATGGGACTTTATTTTTGTGGGACAGGTGCCCATTTTTATTTTAATTCAGTAAGAGAGGACTGCTGGGTAAGGGATGTAGGTATGTCTGGGTCAGGTAAATTGGGTGGATGAGGAAGAAAATGCAAACATACAAGATAAACAAGACAAGAGTCAAGGATGGTGATGGACACAGAAGGTTGGGAACACTGTGATTGGGGTGAGGGAGGGGACAGCACAGGGCCATGGACATCAAGCTTGGAGAGAGTGAGAATTGAGTCATCATCCACTGGACTGTCCTCACTGTGGCCTTACTCCACTGGTGGTTGGAGTGTTTGATGTCTCCTCCTATGAACCATGATGGAGAGCAACCTCTCCATCTAGCCTAGGAGTACACCAATGGTGTGGTGCATGACCCAATGCACAATCCCTGGCAAGTCCCTACTGTTGATGAAATCACCACTTCCACCATTGCTTCCAGAGGGTACCACTGCACCAGCTTCCAGGGCAGTGCTACCTGAGGTCACAGGTAGTGCAAAGGCAGCAGAGGCAGTGCCGTCAGGCTGGCTCCTAGACATGCTGGGCATCAGTGTTGGAGCCAGTGGAGCGGGTTCAGGCAAATCCACCAAGGCTGGCCTACCTCACTGTGCCATGTAGCATTTAGTGATGTGGTACACATGGATGACATGGAGACATTTTGATGATACATAATAGAAAATAAAAAAAAAGAGACAAGGGTTGGGGTGAGGAAAAAAGAGATAAAATTAGTACCGTTGTATGTAACAAACAATGCATTAATACAATTATACAACTCTTTTATCTGAAGTATTAGATTTAATTATACATCCTAACAGATACACATTATACTACAGATTGCTGAAAGTAATTTTTGAAATGTGCAAACATTGCACATATGTGTGTTCCAGTTATACAGATTACAGTTTACAGCAAGGCATGTTTGCCACTGGTATAGAGTTTTTAATTTAATGTAAATATTATTGAAGAAATAACAGTATTGTATAGTTGTGATTCATGGCATTTGAACCCACAACATCTGACTACAGTCTAATATTGGACTCTTACAACTGGTTTGTGCTACAACTCTATAAAATATCAAAAAAGCTATAATAACTCTTCTCTTCTGCTGCATACATTCCACTTGTTTCCCTCAGTCTGTCCAATCAAACAACATGAGCCTGTTAATTGAATTCACATTCAGTGGGAGCTGGGGAAAGAATAGAAAAGAACAGTCAAGCATTATGCATACTAGTCTTGCCTATATTTAACTTTTTTAAGTCTTACACGTACTCTCTTATATTACAGAGCTGTGGGATGTTCACAGTTTCAAATTCCTGCAACCAATGGTTGAGAGTAGCCTTTTTCTCCTGTATGTCATTAAAATGATGCCTACGTTGCTCTCCAGTATGTGGGATACCAATGGCACTGGATACAGCCTAGACCAAACTATTTCATGCCTCAGACTTGTACTGGAAGCCAGAATATTCTCCCTGCAGAAGCCTTTGTGGTGTTTTAACAAGAGAACAGTAAATATCCTGGACTCCTGGACACCCCATCTCTGTGCCCTAAAACGTGCACCCTTTTTTCCAATGCCAGCCATGTCTGCCAGTCAAACTAGAGCAATGGAAACTGATGCTTTCCTACTAATTCCATTTACTGTGTTTACTGGTAGTCCTCAAACCTGAGCTATGATGCCAACCACATTTGAGAAATGTTAAGTGGAGTGCAGCAGTGCCAAGCAGGCAGGAATTAAATAATTTAAATTGGAAGGTTAATCTGACACTTGGTCTTAGTTTGAGGGGTGTGTACTGATGTAGCCTGGAAATATATACTGGAAATTGGGAGGTAACTCTTAGGTGAGTTAAGTTTGTAAACATGTACTGGGGGCATAAAAGTAATGATGTGATTTTTTTTGTCTTTATACACTGAGGAAAATTTACTTTTACAGTATGGGATTCAAACCTGGGCATAAGGGACACTTTTTTTTCTGCAGCATTGATTTTCCATCATTCCCACAGAAGAAATGCTGCTAATGCATACTTAGGAATCATACATAAATACTATGACAGTTTGAACTGGGACACACATATGAGTGCGACCTGACAGTCTTACTGGATATAGATCTAGTTGTGTCTTAGTTAATTTTGAAGGCCATGTAAGTCCAGATAGTAGAATTATACTTATAGAAGCATAGTAGACAGCATACCCTTAGTCATACACTTGAAAACACAATAATGGTATCTCATCCTTCATGCATATTATTCATATCAGCTCAACTGTCTCAAGTGTTGTAAGTGAGAATGAATATAATGGGAAATGGAACAACAGTAAAAATGTCTAGAATATCTTGTATTAGAACCCAAGACCATGTGTATGGCAGTCCTACACTTATACATGTTGTCACAAGATCATAGGAGCATAGGATCATAGGAGGTTGCTAGGCTATTGGCCCTGAGGCCCTTATAAGCCTAGCCAAGAGTTAGACAAATCAGCACCCAATGCCCTTGTCCAGCAGGGACATGGGTGGAATCCCAGGGGTATATTTTCTATTTCCCATCCAGGTATCCATGTTGCACTTAAAAAGGGGTAAAGAGGTACTGCACTTGATGTGGAAAGGGAATCTATTCCATAGATGAGAGAGTCTCTGCAACACAAATCTGTCCCACCAACAAGTCTCATTGATTTCACAGACCAGGTTGAGGCCGTGCATGTGAGTTACTCGAATGGAGCATGACTTGCAGATATGCAGCAGTCCCATCAAGGTAGGGTCTATGATCACCTTGTATGCCAGACAGAGGTCACCTCTGAGGAGTCTGTATGAAACTGAGTAGAGGGATAGGGCTTTTAGCCTATCTGTGTATGGTAGATGTTTGAGGCCCTGGATTCTCCTGGTGAGGAATCTCTGTGTCTGTCCAGCTCCTGTATGTGCTTTGAGAGGTACATGCCAAAAAATGCATTGCACTCAATAATGGGCCTTATAAGGGAAGAATACAGGGATGTTATGACCTCCTTGTCCCTGGATGAGATACCCTTACTTATGAGGTTAGCCATGTAGAAGGCGTTCCATACCATGGCAGCAACATGGTGGTCAAAAGTCAGGTTGCTATTAACCTGGGTGCCCAAATCCCTCATGACTGATTGAGTGCTTAGGACACTGTTATCAATGTGATAATTTGTGGGGACATCATGCTCCCCATGTGGATGATAATGATATATTTTTTGGCATTCAGCTTGAAGCCATGTTTCTGGCACCAGCCATTTGTCTGAATGAGACCCTCTTGGAGGATGTCCACATCTCTGGGGGAATTGATGACAGATCCCAACTTGCAGTCATCTGCAAAACTGGTCAGCCATAGTCCACTGGTTTTGGCCTGCACCTCAGAAAAGTATATCCCAAATAACAGAGGCCCCAAGACCGAACCCTGGGGTGCACCACTTGTTACAGGTCTACTGCTTGAGGTGGGTTTCCCTATTTTGACTATGTGGGTTCTATCAGTGAGCCAGTTTGCTACCCCTCTAGTAGCATATGGATTGATGCCTAGTTGAGAGAATTTATGTATTATACCTGCCTGGAGATTAGTGTCAAAAGCTTTGGCCAGGACAAGGTAGGTGGTGTGCACCGTCTTCCCCTCATCCATGGCTTTGGTGACTGTCTCAAAGAAGTCAACCAAATTTAACAGACATGACCTCTCCTTGACAAAGCTAAACTGTGTGGGATCAAGCGTTTGGAGGTTGCCAATGTCCTTTTTAATGAGGTCCATGATAATCCATTCCATGACCTTGCAGATCAGGCTAGTTAGGCTGATGGGTCTATAATTTCCCAGATCGGTGGATGCTCCACTTTTGTGTAAAGGGATGACAGTGGCTGTCCTCCACTCAGCTGCGATGAAGCCAGTACTCAGGCTTTGGTTGAATAGGGTGCCTAATGGGACTGCAAGTTCCTGCCTGAGTTCACGTAGGATGCAGCCTGGGATGTTATTGTGTCCCATGGAAGGCGTATTTTCTGCCTTTGAGAGAGCAGTGATAAGCTGTTCCATAGATATAAGGGGAAGGGACAGGTACTTCGGATGTCCTGATTTATTGATGGGGGGACAGAGGGGTAGAGGTTTTGCTGAATCTGTCAGCTAGCAAGTTTGCTATATCTACGGCATTTGTATATGTGGTGTCCTTGACCACCAGTTCTAAACAGATCTGGGTACTTCATTTGAGGTTGGGGACATATGTGAAGAAGGCCTTATGATTGTCTCTACTAGATGTGGCCAATTTGGACTCAACGTTTGCCTTGGAGGATTTCACTACTGTTCTTATTTGCTTGTTCAGACTAAGGAGACATTGCTTCCAATTGGTCACCTGCTTCTTCTTGGTCTTAGACAGCAATTTTTTTCCTTTTGTTATAGAGTTTATTTATTGTGGATGTCCACCAGATAGGTTACTCTTCCTTGTGGAGGATGACTTAATCCTGTCAGGTATTCCTGATTTCCTGCATCTATATAAATGCTCGCATAGTGCTTTGGTGTAGTTTTGGATATTAATCCACACAACAAAAGACAGCTAGTTCACCCAGGCTAACACTGTGCTAAAAAGCAAATAAACTGTCTGTGCAATACAATAATAAAAGTTATGTTAAAATCCAGAATTTAATGAAAAGAATGAAATAAAACAAAATAAGAACAAAAATAATAAAAATTAAGTCCCTTGTCCAACGATAAGTGCTTTCGAATAGTTCTTCTTCAGATCGTAAATCGTATTTTGTTCCTAGCTAGATGGTAGTTGGGGGAGATGGTGTCTTCAAAAGTGACTGCTTTGTGGTCCAATCTTACCAGGGAGGATGATACTATAGGGATGCTGCAGTCGTTATTCATGTTGGTTAATACCAAGTTCAAGATATTATTACCCCTTGTGGGGGTATCGACTAGCTGTTCCAAGCATTTGCATTGACAAAAATCAAGGAATCTCTGGGCATTTGTGTTCTGGCATGAATAGTTCTTCCAGTTTATGTTTGGGAAGTTAAAGTCACCCAGGATCAGGATAAAGGGTTAAATTTTGATAAATTTGAACAGGTCCAAATAGGCAGATTCAGCATATTGAGTCAGATTTGGAGGCCAGTATCTAGCTATGATTTGAATAGGGGTCTTGTCAATGGTTAACTGCACCTAGAGTGTCACCTGTGCATCATACTGTTTGACCAGCCTGGAGGTGTGTATGCCTTTAATATATATTGAAAGTCCAACTCCTTTGACTTTACTGCCCACAGTTTGGGATCTGAATGTATGATAGGATGAGTAACCAGGTAAGGTTGGGTCACTCTCCACAGCTTTGTACCAGGTTTCTGTGACTGCACAGATGTCAGCATTTTCCAGGGTTAGGAATGCTTGCAATGAGTGCAGTTTTGTGTTTAGACTCCTAGCATTTAGCAGCATGACCTTTAATTTGTGTTTTGTTGAAATTGTTATGTTGGTAGTTTTGACCTCATATCTTTTCCTAAAAAAGGCACTATAGAGGAGGTAAGCAGCTTTGCCAGAAGCCTTAAGCCCAGGTGAGACAGATGCAGGCCATCTCTGGCAAAGCATCGTGGTCTGTCAATCATATCTTCCCAGGCTATCAGGTACTGGATCCCCCTGGAATGACACCAGAAACTAAGCCAATTGTTAAAGTCAATCATTTGCTGTTTGTATTGAGGCATCATTCTGGGTGATGGCAGAATGCTGCTTAAGGCTGGGAACATAACTGCCTGGGACACATAATCAGCAAGCTCAATCATGTCTCTCTTCATATACTCCAGAGAGGTACGTCTCAAGTCATTCATGGACTATGACAGAGTCATAACAGTACCTGTTGTTGAGAGACTTAAGTGCATGTGTGATACGGTGGATTCTGGCACCTGACAGACAACTAAACGTGACTTTCTCCTTATCCAGCCTGGTGAGAGCCACATCTGTTTGTCTCACAATTGAGTCTCCTATGACTAATATGTTGGGTTTCTGGTGAATCCTTAGTGGTTGTGAGGCACAGGTATGTGGACTATGCATGGTATATGGTGTGGAGGGCTGTGGAGATCACATATGTTTTTGCCTCAGAGGTCTCCTTTGTTTGGGTATGTTAATGTGGAGAACCTCTGCATATGTAAGTGTGTGTTGTGTAGGTGTGAATGGTGTTTGAGATGTAGTGATTGTGTTGACAAACTTTGCATTGCCAGATATACTGGCTTGAGGGGGAGAGAGCTTGGATTATAGGTTTTTAATGTAATTGTATCTATCACAGATTGTGTTCCTAGGTGGTAGTAGTAGATTGTTGTCCGTGTACATGAGGCAGTTGCTACACTGTCTCAGGATGCCCATATCAACCAGATTGGCAGGAGAAACTGTAGGAAATTGTCCATCCATATTTGTCAGAATCTGAGGGAGAAAGGCCATAGAGACCTAAGGGGTGGGCTTAAAGCCCAAGTGCTTAAACCATAACTAAGAGCTTAGAATAACACTTAATTTAGACAGGCTATAAACAAGCAGCAATGACTGCAACAGAAAAGATGCAGTTGAACACTTTAGAGAACAGGCAGCAAGTAGCAGAAAAAAGCAAAGCAAGATGAAGTAACAGAGTAGTAGGAAGAAACACAAATTAGAAAAATATAAGCAGCTGAATAAAGTGTCTTTTTTTATAAAGTAAAAAGGGAGAGAGCAGGAACAGAAGATAATTTAAGTTTAAGGGACTAAGCCTTCCCAAATGACCTCTGTTTTAGGTAGAATGAACTAAAGAGATGGGACTGGGAGGAGTGTCCCAGATCAAATTTACAGTAGTGGCGGGCAACTGCAAAAGCCACCAACTTTAAGAACAAAACAGGAATAGGGTGGGAGAGTGAAAGAAAACCAGTTTCAGCACAGATCAGAAAACAATGTCAGCAAATATATAAATAATTTAGTCAAGCAAAAATTCAGACAGTGCAGAATTCTGAACAGTTAAAAAAGTGCCAAAAATATACTTATCAGCTCTATATTTCCAGATTGTTTGAGAAGCACTCTCAGTCAGAACACAAGGAAATTCAAGCAATGATATGCAGGATTTTACAGACAGGGAATATTTTTATACCAGCAAGCCTTGAGGTAATCAGATAACACAAAAGCTGTTAGACCAGTTTTACCAATTTTAAGAACAAAACAGGAATAGGGTGAGAGAAAAACAGTTTCACAACAGATCAGAAAACAATACCAGCAAATATATAAATAATTCAGTCAAGCATAAACTAAGACAGTGCAGAACTCTGAACAGTTAAAAAAGTGCCAAAAATATACTTATCAGCTCTATATTTCCAGATTGTTTGAGAAGCACTCTCAGTCAGAACACAAGGAGGTTCAAGCAATGATATGCAGAATTTTACAGACAGGGAATATTTTTATAACAGCAATCCTTGAGACAATCAGATAACACAAAAGCTGTTAGACCAGTTTTACCAATTTTAAGAACAGAACAGGAATAGAGTGGGAGAAAACCAGTTTCACAACAGATCAGAAAACAATGGCAACAAATATATAAATAATTCAGTCAAGCAAAAACTAAGGCAGTGCAGAACTCTGAACAGTTAAAAAAGTGCCAAAAATATACTTATCAGCTCTATATTTCTAGATTGTTTGAATGTCATGATAACACTTGTGTGTGTTACAGTCCATTGCTATAAACTGCATTGTCACAACAGTAAAATAGGTTGCACATTCTGTACTAGAACCCAGACCATCTGTACTCCAGCCCTACACTTACACCTGCTGCCACAGGACTAGTGATATTTCCATACATTCCTACTCATTCTTAAGTTCTCTGTGTTAACCACCATGCAATGTCACTTAGCGTGTTTGTGTGGTGCCCTCCAGAATTAATTGAATGCATCCATTTTCAGTTATTGGCTGTCTGCAGGTGTTTGATGACAGCATGTGTTGGGGAACCTTGTGAACCACCGCCCAGCAAAAATTGCAACAATGAATCATTTTTGACCTTTGTACTTTTACAGATGCCATGTCCACAGATGTTTTACAGGTATTCTGTCGACTTCCTATGTGGGTCACTAGTCTGGGTTTTCACACTGCTAAGCGTTACACAAATTAAATAAGCACAGCCTAACCTGACATTCATTTTTTCTGTTTCTCTTGTTTGTGCTAAGCCACACAGTCCACAAACACTGGCAAAAAATGGAAAAGTAGTTGAAATGAAGAAAAGTAATCTATGAAATAATCACTAGAAAAGGTTTGTAAGTACACTTGAAATATTTCTACATAGGTCTGGATTTGAAGTCTCACTCCAATGAATTTTCAGAACACAGTAAGTGTGCCATATCCTTTTTTGCCACACGAATGGCTTTGCAGCAGGGAACTGAAATAATTCTGTATACAGCTAACTGCAATATCATTGACAGTACTCAGAAACCAGATAACAGTTATTTGTGCATGTATTAATTTCAGATATAGTGCACTGAATGATCGCACAACCATTTATGACTATTGCTTTCAAAAATGCAGCCCTGTCTTACCTCTCTGTGTTTGTTGCTCATGCTTGTCTTATCTGACCAGTAATCTGAGTCATGCAGTCTGTACAGCATTCTATACCTTTGTCCTTAAAATATGTAAAGATATTAAATGGCAAGGATATATACTTGTCAACAAAGGAAGGGGAGGTAAGATGTTAATATTGCAAAACCTGTGAATTCTGTGCTGCTTACTTACATTTCCAACCTTGTTAAAATTACTTTTATGTACTTTGTACGTCTAACCTGACACACCCACTGGATATAGGGCAGTCTGCAGTGCTGTTGTGTTTTCCTTCTCCCAATCAGTAATCATTCACAGTTGCAATCCATTGAAAACAAACACTGAGGGAGTGCCTGCACTATGTTTACATGTGCTACACAGAGTCAAGTTTTTGAGATTCAGAAATTTAAATGAGCCCACACCCGATTTGCATTTTCACCATGCTGACAGCCCTGAATCGGCACCATAAAAAGGCAACTGTGTAGCTAGGGAAACTGAAGGTGAGGAGACTTGTTTATTTGGAGAACACAGAAAACAGGCTATTGCTTTGGGATATACTGTATCTGCACAGAGGATTACTGAACATGAGAAGATATGCTTCAATTTTGTCAGCTACATACTGTATATGCCAGAATGTAATTAAGAAAAATCTGTATAATATTTTAATATTTTGATGAGCAAAGCCTTTTACACATTTATCTGTATGCATTAGGTAGAAGTGTACTGATGCCATGGGTATGTTTGCCAGGGCATTTCACAGGTATACATGATTGGCAATACCTTAAAATGGAATGTTCTGTGTTAAATCTGTAGATGTGTTTCGGAGACAGTTCATTTGATGGTTTGATAGCAAAATGTGTCATTTGCCTGTTCTTTTTTTTTTTTTTTTTTTGGGTGGGGCAAAGCTCCATTTCTGTAATACTGAAATGCTGCCTTTTCTGTTTTATCCGGGAACAGTTATTTTGTAGTCATGTGATACTTATATGTATTATCCTTCTTTTGTCTTTTAAGACACCTAGGATTATGCCACCCAGGCATCTCAATCCTCAAAAACCACCCTTTACTGATTGTGAAAATCAGGTCATTGTTGATGCTTTTAAGCAACATGGTGCCTTCCTGTTTGAAATGGGACAGAGAATTGTCACACAAAATGCAGATTTGGCAACAGATTGTCACAGATGCTGTGGTTGGCCACAGAAGGACATATGACCAGGCACATCATAGGGCCACTGATGTGATCTCATCTGCACAGCGGAGAGCAGCTGCAGTGGGCCATAATTGGATGGCTACTAGGAGGCCTGTTACACAGCTGACATTAACACCAAATGAAGAGCTCCTATCCACTGTCAGGGATCCAGACAGCTCCCAAGACAGTGCAGAACAGCATGTCCTTGACATTGGTACTACTGTTTCAGGGACCGCAAGTATATGTCAGGAAGATCTTCCAGGTAGACTTTTATTTCTTAATTGTTGAATGCTGTTGTATAGTAAAACTATTTAAACCAATACATTATTTCTGTTTCACAATTTTTTTGGGGGAGGGTTGAAGATTGTTACAGGTAACACATTCTGATTGATTAGCTTAGGTTGGAGTTGTCATTCAAGTTCTTGTTGAAAGTATAGCTAATGGACATATAAATGGGAAAACGTATTAACCCTGTGTTACTGTTAATTACAATGATGTTGTCCATACCTTTTGCTTAACATATTCCAGGACCATGTGGCTTGTAGAGTATACCATCATCTGAGGTCTATATTATCTTGTCAAAAGATGTGTTCTGCTAACACATCTTCTTTGACAGGTAAACAGCAAACTGTAATTGCTGAATGGCCAAATCAGTGACTTTTTCCCAGGGGGAAAAAAGCACTTGGCCATCATCGGAGATTTGCCCTTTTCCCCACTGTAGTGTGATCTCAGACTTGCTACATTTAGTTAGGGGGGTCTGGGGAGCACAGCCCCCCACTATGTTGGGCTTGAATGTTTGTTTTTTGTTGATTAGGCCAAGAGCTTTTTCCCCTGGGAAAAAAGTCACTGATTTGGCCGTTCAGCGACTACAGAGTTCACTGTTTACTTGTTGATGAAGACGTGTTCGCTGAACACGTCTTTTAACAAGATAATATAGACCCCATCATCTGCACATGGTAAACCAAACATTTTTATGTCGGTACTGATGAACACTTCAAAGAAATATTTCAGTGTGTGATGTTGATGTCAGAACTGTTGTGTGTATTGCTGTACTGTCTAATAGTGGTAGCACTGTTATTTTGTTAGCATATGTTGGAGTATAGTAGTTTAGGTATTAATTTTTCCTGTGTTTGTTGCTTATTATCACAGGTGATCCTGACAGTGGAAATGTTGGGCTTCTGCCACCTGATGTCAGAGTATCAGCAGACTCTGATGATGATGTGGACAAACAGAGGCACAGTTGGGGATGCAAAGGTTGAATCTGACACTGAAGTTGACATACAACCATCCACTGAAATTCTGTTGGACATGGCCAGTAGGACTATTCCTACTGATTGCAGTGAGCCCACATATATTGGCGAGGGTGACACAATTGATCACAGAAGTGTGGTTACTGCAGCTTCATTGCATGTTGACTTTGGCCATAGCCAAAGTGTGAGCGAGGTGCCACACAGGAGGGTTGTTAGGGGTGCTTGGAAGAGGCCTGTTCTCCATTCTCCACCTGAAACAGGTGCCTCATCCTGTGTCACTGAATGTATGTTTAGGGTCATCATGGAGGCAAAGGTACATTCCCCTAGGTGCTCCAGAGAAATACTTAGGGCTGTAGATGTGGCACAAGCTAACATGTGTGACTGCCTCCATCATGTTGCCAGTTCAATGGATCGGATGAATGACATGTTGGAATGAGTAGTGTCGGTGATAGAATGTCAGATGGGAGGGAGAACTGCATCCTTGTGGGCATAGGCTAGCCACATCATTTGCTTTTAGCCAACAATGGCCATTCCCGATCATGGTCCCATTGTGGCAGTGCTTCCATTGCTTTTTCAGTGGGTAAGCTGTCCACACCCAAATGTGGCAGGCCATGGGTCATGGTCCTGGGCATACTCATGAGGGGAGCTCATCCAGCAGACATCAGTCACATTCAGGAAGCAGCAGTGCATCTGAAAGTGGGCATGGGCATGCCAGTGTAACTCCTGGCAGAGCCAGTTCTCATGGTTGGGTATGACAAAAATGAACTGCCACCTTTACCATGCGTGTCTCACACCTGTCCGACATACCAAGATGTAGAGCTAGCACAGAACTTGGGTGTGTTTATGCAGACACTGTAAGACCCCTACAGACTCACACACAACAGTTACATGGTTCAGCCATGCAGCTTAAAACTCATTTTGTCTCAATGGCCATGTGTTGGTTTATTCAAATGTCTGTCTGATTTTCTTTCTTACTCACATATACTCTCCAAACTTTTGTTTCATCCTAGGCTTCCTGCCCCTCCCCAACACCCTGTGCAAGTGATGATAACTGTGCCATATCCCTTTTTTGTATCTTTTGGATTCAGAGATACATAAGCTTTGTATCTGATGCTCAGGGTGCATAGCTGACTTAGTGCTTAGTATATCTGCATTTGTGATGTTGAACTCATAATTGTACCTTTTACTTATATTGATCTTAGAAAGTTAGACAGTGATAACTTAAAATTTTCCAACTTTATTGTGAATGATCTTGTAAGGGTTCTGAAATCTGAAACTGCAATGTATATCATTACTTACAAACTTCTCTCTTTAATGCTTTTCAAGTACAAACATATGGTGCTAAACTGAGGGCATGCAGTGACCATCACTTCTTTTGAGAGGTATGACTGTGTGAATCTTTGATGCTTGAGGCCTACTACTTAACAGTGGACACATATAAATCAAATAAGTCTCTTCTGTCACATGTTAAGTTCATTTCAGTTCAAATCTTCCACCTTTTACTTGTTTAAACTACCAAGTAACAAAATGTAAGGATATGCCAGTCATTTATATTATTTCACAATACACTCCCGGTTCAATGCTTACCTTGTAAATCCAGCAGCTGTAACAGTTTTAGCTCAGGACTGACTCTTTCTGATGTAAGCAGTACACAGCTAATACATGGTGAGGTAAAGGCTGTGAGAGTTGCCTGGCTTCAATGTTACTATATGTATGTGCATAGCAGGAAGGTTTTAGGCCCTTAGATGGTGAGTGAGTGTGCTATGTGTTGTCTCTTAGCCAATGCGAGGGTATATTGAGCATACCTACATCTGCCTACACCACAGCAGCTGATCATTTCCCTTCTGACTCCTCACCTGCATGTGGCTGTGGTGACCATAGCATTGGCGGTGGGATGTGTGCTCCTTCTCCTTCTTGATCCTACTGAAGCTGTTTTCTCAGGATGATGTTGTGTAGCATGGCACATACTGTGAATATTTCAGTACATGTCCATGGATTGTATGGCAAGGCTCCCCCAGATGTATCTAGGCACTGGAACCATGACTTCAGCAGCCCAAACACACACTTTATGATATTTCTGGTTTGAGTATATGCCTCATTATGGCATTCTTCAGCAGGTGTGTGTGCATTTCTGATGGGTGTTTCCAGTGCTTAACTTGCATCCCCCAGTAAATGACCCTGTGGGATATCCCCCCTAGTGAACATCTGATACAGTTGGGAGGTGTGCCAAATATGTGAGTTGTGGTAACTGCCAGGTTTGCCAAGACACATGTTCAAGATGATTCCCTTGACATTACACATGACTTGGCAGCTAATAGAGTGAAGGCCCTTTTTATTAATGTACAGCTTTCCCTGTCCCCTAGGTGGTGCCTTAATTTCTACATGTGTGCAATCTAATACACCAAGTACTTCAGGGTAGTGTGCTACAGAGTAGAACTCCTGCATATTTCAGGCCCTATCGCCAGGAGTACGGAGAAAATATATGTGGTCACTAGCATGTTGGAGGATAGCATTCAAGAAATTGATGCTGTGACACCCCCAGCATGTCCCCTGTTGGTCTCTGAAAGGTACCTGTAGCTAAGATTCTAAGTGCTATACACACCTTTGTCTCCACTGGAATGGGTTCCCCCTTGGTTTGTCCTGGCTCTGAGTTGAGGATGACAGAGATTGCAGAGTTCCTGTAGTGTGTCTCTGTCCACCTTGTACCATTCTGCAATTTCTATATCATGTAGGTTGCAATAAGTTACCCGGTGACTGAAAACTCTAATCCTTGGCCTTGGTCTATTAGTAGCAGCAGCAGCATAGACTTCAGCCTGTTCCACATACACATGAATTAAAGCAATAACATCCCCTGACATTGTTTCTGTGTAGACTCCTTTCCTTGGCTGCATTCCAGTAGGTTTTGAAATTCACAGGAAAACACAGCACTGAGTCTACACAGTTGACGCACAGCTTTTAAATAGCTCTTCCATATTGGATTGGTTGATTAGCATACAATTTAGCGGCTTATGCTGTAATTTGCATGCCACAGTGTTTAACTTATTTGCATAGTTGTGTGCAGCTCTACACACTGTGTAGAGCCACTAACTGAATCCAAAACAGTGAGCTACCATGTGCTCATGGTGAGGCACACACACATGGTGTAAACGGACTTTGTAGGCTTTATTGAATCTGGCTGATTGTTTATCACTAATTATGCATAAATATTTCATTCATATTTTCATAAATTATATTTTATATATGTGTGTGTGTGTGTGTGTGTGTGTGTGTGTGTGTGTGTGTGTGTGTGTGTGTGTGTGTGTGTGTGTGTGTGTGTGTGTCTGTATATATGTATAATGTCTTTATACACACACATGCAGAAACAAACATAGATAGATATACATACAGATATAGGTATAAGTACAGATAGAGATATATATGTGTATGTGATTATGTGTATGATTGAAAGGCATTATAGGAAATGTCAAGGTGGCAGACATTAAAATACAACTTTCCAAGTGGTCAACTACACATGAAATGGTTTTTTTTTTTTTTTTTTTTTTTTTTAGTAATCATTAAAATATGCAAAATGTCCATGGTTACATTAATAGTTCCAAAACAAGTTGCACAGTATCAGCTGAAATCTCAGGTGATGGAGAAAATTGCTACTAATGCTTAATGCTCGCACTGCAACTTGGTTATATATTCTCTTTTGGAAACAGTTATTTATTGCACTTGTAAGTATCACTGTGTATAGTTTGAAATGTTGATATACTAACTCCAGAGTCACACTACAGTGGGGAAAAGGCCATTTATAACTTTCAACTAAATGAGTTTCAAAGAAATGAGTTTTCAGTGAAGTGAGCTTTCAGTGAGCTTTAAGTGAAGTGGTCCTAGTGTTTTGATTTTTAGTCAGATAGATAGATAGATAGATAGATAGATAGATAGATAGATAGATAGATAGATAGATAGATAGATAGATGGAGAGATATATTGATTGATCGAGATCATCTGTTCATTAAGTGCGTGTTCACATGTAGGGATGTAGTAAGATAAGTGTAGGATCTGTTTTGTGTTATCAAATACACACACACACACACACACACACACACACACACACACACACACACACACACACACACACACACACACACACACACACACACACACACAGTCTATATAAAAAGTATGCAAGGCTTGTATATGTGTGTGCATGAGTGTGTTAAGAGAAGATTTGTGTGTGTACTTTATGGCTTGAGAGTTGGGTTGCAAGCATTTAATGTTAACAGAGTATGGACTGACGCTTGCATTTTCTGTAGGTCTGATCATAAATCAGTCTCGTTCGAAGTAATGATCATACCTAACCCTCCCACAAGAGCAAAAAGGATGAACAATTTCTCCAAAGCAAACTATAGCCTCCTAAGTGATGACATAAATAATTTCAAAGGCCCTACCACTGTCAACAATGACTCCTATACAGTGGTGTACACAAATGCCCTGTATAAACACCTATCCAAATGCATAGACTCGGCTGTACCTGAATGGATCAAAACAAGGTCTGAATGGATCAAAACAAGGTCCTCCCATAAACCAAGCCATCCTGGTGGACATCAAACATAAATAGGTTATACAACAAGAGGAAGAAACTAATGTCTAAAAACAAGAGGGAAATAACTTAGCAGAGGAAGGACGCCCTCCACACCTTGAACAAGCAAATTAGATATCTTGTAAAGTTCTATAAAGCCAATTACAAAGATAAACTAGCATCCCTAGCTAAAGATAATCACAAGGCATTTCTTGGCTACAGCAGAAATCTAAAAAGTTTTGTGCTGAACTAGTAGTGGAAAGTACTACTCATACTGACCCTGATGACATTACCAACCTGTCAGCAGACTGAGTTAGCACAAACTTCACCCCCTTGTCCCTACCAGACATACCCCAAAGCATACCTGTCACCAGTCCTCTACCTAGTATCTCCAAAGAGCAGATCATAACTGCACTCTCCATGGCCAAATACACAGCCTCTATGGGACCAGATAACATCCCAGGCTGCCTATTAAAGGGTGTAAAACAGGACCTAGTGGAACCAATTGACACTCTCTTCAACCTCAGCTTAAGTACTGGCCTTGTCCCAGCAGAGTGGAAAACAGCAGCAGTAATTCCCTTGCATAAAGGTGGTCCATCAACTGACCCTGGAAACTATAGACTCATAATCCTAACCAGCCTTATCTGCAAGACCATGGAGAGAATCATCATATACCTTATCAACAAAGACATAGAGGACCATCAAATTCTTGATCCAGCCCAATATGGCTTCATTAAGGGTAGATCATGCTTATTAAACCTGGTGGACTTATTCTAGAATGTCACCAAAGCCCTGGATGAAGATAAAACAGTACATACAGTCTATCTTGACTTAGCCAAGGCTTTTGACACAATCCTCCACTCAGGCATCATTGAGAAACTCACCTAGCTGGGAATTAACTTATATGTAACTGGATGGGTAGCCATCTGGATCACCGACTGAATATAACACCTAAGTGTCATGTTTAATCATAGCCTCACCCAGGTTTCGTGCCCACTGAGTGGTGCAGAGCTACAGTTATCCCACTCCACAAGGGGGGATCCACCTTGGATCTCGGAAACTACTGTCCCATCAGTCTGACAAGCCTTATCTGCAAGGCCATGGAGTGTATTATCATGGAACTTATAAACAAAGACATTGGCAACCTTCAAACACTGGACCCGACCCAGTTTGGGTTTGTGAAGGGCCGATCTTATCTCCTGAACCTGATTGACTTCTTTGAATCAGTCTCCAGAGCCATGGACAAGGGTAAAGTGGTCCACACAGCCTATCTAGACCTCGCCAAGGCCTTTGACACCATCCCCTACTCTGGAATCACAGATAAACTTACTAAGCTGGGCATTAATCCCTATGTCACCCAATGAGTTGCCAACTGGCTTACTGATAGAACCCACACTGTAAAAGTAGCCAACTCCAAATCCATCTCCAGACAAGTGACAAGTGAAGTACCTTAGGGTTCAGTCCTGGGACCGCTCTTGTTTGGCATCTACTTCTCTGAAGTACAGGCCAACGCTTAGGGACTCTGGCTAACAAAGTTTGCAGATGACTTCAAACTGGGAGCCATTATTGAATCCCCAAATGATGTGGATACTCTACAAAATGGCCTTACAGAAACAGATGCTTGGTGCCAGAGCCATGGGTTCAAGCTCAATGCCAAGAAATGTATAGTTATCCCCTTTAGGAAAAAACATGTATCTGTGAATTACCATATAGGTGGCAGTACACTAAACACCAAAAGTGTGATAAGAGACTTAGGGACACAGGTGGACAGTGGTCTCACCTTCGATAATCAAATCACCACAACAGTCAGGAAATCCTTCTATGTGGCACACCTCATCACTAAGGGCTTTTCATCCAGAAAAAAGGAGGTCATTGTCCAACTGTACTCATCCTTCATTAAACCCATTATAGAATACAATGCCCTATTTGGTATGTACCTCTCAAGACATCTGCAACAACTGGAAAGGCCACAGAAATACCTCACTAAAAGAATCACATGCCTAAAGCAGATGCCCTGTGCTGACCGCCTTAAAAAACTCCAGCTATACTCTGTCGCATATCGTCTACTCAGAGGTGATCTCTGCTTAACATACAAGGCTATGTCAAACCCAGAGCTGTTGAACATGCTACACTTAAAGAAATACCAATCCCTCAGAGCCACATGCTCCAGGGATCTAAATCTTGTCATCACAATAAACAAAACATGCTGGAGGGATAGGTTCCTGACCCAGAGACTCCCCAGACTCTGGAATAGATTGCCCATACATGTCAAGCAGAGTGCCTCTTTGGCCCTCTTCAAAAGGAACCTTGACGATTGGATGGGAGAAAGGAAATCACCCCGGGGATCACGTCATTCACCCTGCTAGACAGAGGTCCAGAGAAGTAAACAGTGTGGGAAGAAATAGCCAGGGAATTGTTATGGCTAGGCTTGTATAGGCCCTAGGGCTGATAGGCTATTATCAACCTATGAACCTATGAATATACAGTCAAAGTTGGGGATTCCACCTCTGTCGGCAGACCAGTTACTAGTGGAGTACCACAAGGATCTGTTATGGGCCCCCTACTGTTTGGAATGTATTTCTCAGACGTCCAGGTGAAAAGAGATTGCCTGTGGCTTACCATGTTTGTTGATGACAGCAAACTGGGTGCAATTATCGTGTCCCCCTATGACATTGACATACTACAAAAAGGGCTTACACAGACAGATGATTTGTGTCAAAGCCATGGACTTAAACTAAATGCAAAAAAAAAGGGATTATCATCCCTTTCAGTAAAGGGGAAGTCCCTACAAATTATAATATTAACAGTACCCCCCTTAGTTCAAATCCTGTGGTGAGAGATTTAGGTACACAGGTTGATAGCAGCCTTAACTTTGATCACCATGTGTCCACAGTGGTAAGGAAGGCCTTCTGCACTGCACATCTCATAAGTAAGGGCATCACATCCAGAGCTAAGGATGTTATAACTCCCTGTACTCATCTGTCATCAGACCACTAATAAAGTACAATGCTCCCTTCTGCATGCACCTCACCAGGCACCTGCAACAGCTGCAGAGACATCAGAGCTTTCTCGCCAAGAAAATCCAGGTCCTTCAATACATGACCAACATGGACAGAATGAAGGCCCTGTCACTGTACTCTATATCTTATAGATTGCTTAGAGGCAACTTGTGCCTGGCCTACAAAGCAATCTTGGACCCTGCCCTAATGGAAATGCATCAGATTCAAAAGTCAAATGGGACACGATTCACTCACTCTAAGGTTGTCACCTAGCCAGTAACATTATGGGAGATACTAGGCTTATAAAGGCTCTAGATCCAATAGCCTAGTAACCTCCTATGAAACTATGCCTGTATGAGGGGTCAAATGCTAGAAATGTGTATGTAAATTTGCTATATGTGTTGTCTTCTGCTTGTGGTATGTGCATGTCTAAGTGTTTGACTGGCAGTAGTGTATCTTATATTTGTTCATGTGTATATGTGTTGGTGGGTGGAAGAAGTGATTGTCAGCAGTTGCTGAATTATGCAGTTAGAAGCTTGTAGTATGTCTGCATTTTGTGTTTGCTGGTGTGTGTATGAAGATAACTAGATGAGGGGTGTGCAAGTGACTGTAGTGTGTGTGTGTGTGTGTGTGTGTGTGTGTGTGTGTGTGTGTGTGTGTGTGTGTGTGTGTGTGTGTGTGTGTGTGCATGTGTGTGTATGTGCACGCATGTTTTATTTTGGCTCTTGCTAGATCTACTATCAAAA
The DNA here is from genome assembly GCF_019279795.1 of Protopterus annectens. Taxonomy (NCBI): domain Eukaryota; kingdom Metazoa; phylum Chordata; order Ceratodontiformes; family Protopteridae; genus Protopterus; species Protopterus annectens. Next base: position 427,187,013 of record NC_056735.1, read on the forward strand.
TTATAAGCCGATCTGCATATCATACGCAAATTCTAAGCTATGGAAAGTTGATTAGAAAAGTGTACAGAAAATTTTAAGTCTGGAATATTTTAGAATTTATTACAATGTTGCTGTAAAGTCTTTGACTCTAATGACCTTTATTATTTGCTAATTTGAGTTTTTGCCAAAAATCATTGTTGTTTGTATTTTTGAAACATTTACTGTCTGCAAGATATTTTATTATTTTATACTTTTAAAATAAGTTTTCAGAAAAGTCTTAGGTTTGTGGAATGCATATAGTATGCTAGGGGTGCACATTTTTACAGTTGCTTGGCATAAATGAATTATGATATTGCAAGATCATATATATGTGCACCTTAACATTCTCAGAATGATTGTACATCACTTCACACCTAATGCTAAAGATACATTTGGATAATGTGTAACCCTCTCTCTTACAAACATGGTGTCCTACTACATTACTTATTCTCCAAGTACTGCCAATCCCCAAACTCTGCATTGTAAAACATGTTGTAGAGTACAAACATGACTGCAGTATTCTAACTGCAGTGAACTGGACAAGGTTCTGAGGCTGACTGTTGTTCTTCTTCTTTCAGCTTTTCCTGGTTAGGGGTCACCACAGTGGAACTCCAGTCCGCTGATGATTAGCAGTAGATTTTTTATGGGTGCCGAGGTGCCAGCTCGACGCCCAAACTTCAGCGACGGCACGCTCATGCTACGCATGTCTTTCAAGCACCACTCAACTGCAGGGAGGACATGCAGACTAATAACTCTTAAAATATTTTTCCTGAATCACGATCTTCTGTTTGCTAGAGTACATAATCATAGAATCGAGCCTGACATAAGAGCTGGTGCAACTAGTTCAATAAACCTGTAATTCCATAGAAAAATCAGAAAAAAGAATGGATAAAGCTTCTATCTTAGCCCTCATTCATAGGAATCCTTTTCAAATGGTATAGAAAAGATGAGTGAGAATTGTGCATTTAGGAAACATTAGTCATAAATTTGTAGATCATCTACAACCTGTTTTGTCTTGTGCCCTTGTCTGCCTCTACCATGGCATTTTCTCACTATAATTAATATTTGTTACTCCAGCTATGACATATATGCATGGATGCCTTACTTTCTGTCATTGTGAATTCAGTTTATTATTACCTCCCCAAAAACTCTGTGTTAATTAGATAGTATATACATATAGATATTAACTTCGATTTCATAAGCAGAAAGACCTTCGTATAAACATAAGGCCTCTTATATATTCTTATGTCCCCTGTGCATTGTCATCACAAGAAACCAGACAATTAAAGCTATACTGATAGCCTTTGCATGACAAATCTGCTTGTACAACTATTTCTGATAGTGTCAGTTAACAAGCAACTGCTTTTAAATATGCTTGCAAACTATTAAGACAGAGTGATAGAGAGATACAGCCTGTATTTACTCATCAATGTGCATTACATAGCAATTCAATATATTTGTAAAAAAAATATTAAACAGCATTCAGTCAAAGGAAAGGCTTAATTAAAACCAAGCTCTTTTTTTTCTGGAGGGGAGTGCCTCCCTATATCCCTAAATATATTAAGTCTGATACTGCACAGCAGTGGAGGAAAACACACATTTCCTTACTCCCAGTGTCACACAATCTCAGTACCAACAGAGCAATCGTTCTGATTAATGGAATTTCTATGCTGAGAAGAGTTGAGAAGAACCGAAACTTGGTCAAATAAATACGCTTTTTGAATATAGATAGATAGATAGATAGATAGATAGATAGATAGATAGATAGATAGATGGAGAGATGGGAATATGTTCTTTCTTGGAGTCACATTGTTACCATTTTTGCATGCAAATAATTTTAAATTATAGTTTCACTGTCATGTATTTTTTAAACAGTTATTCATGGTTTACTGATGGGGTGTTTTACTTGTTTTATGAGTAGCTGAAATTTTATTTAAGTCATGGTGATGGCAGTTCTGCGACGGAAAGAGAAATAAAGTATTGATGAAGATGACATTTGCCTTTCTCCATGGATGTGTGATGGTGAAGTGGGCATATTAAACCAAAGGGAGCATGGAGGGTTGTGGGAGGATTGCTCATAAATTGAAGTCTGGCTTGAACATGTCAGTGAAGCACACCGACAGTCTTGGTGCCTTGGACCTGAACAGTCTTTCAAAAGTGCGAAGTTGGATTGTGCTGGTTTATAGGTATAATTAAAAAAAATAATAATATTCATCTAGTGGTTGACAAGTGGTGACAAGTCTTCATAATAATTCAATAGCCACAACTTTCAGTATGACTTCTAGCACATAAGCAGATTCATTTGTGGTTATCTATAACTTGTCTAAACATCCTATCTTGATTTGTGATTTACTGTGGAGTTCAGTGGTACAAAAAGTTTTATTTGAATTTATATTTTATTTTTTATCTCTGTTTTTCACTGTTTGTAGGAAGAAATGGATAGCTTGCAGGCAAAAAGATTTACTTTGATTTATATTTTCTTGTCTTACTTTTAATTTTCACTGTTGGTTGTTAGAAAGGGATAGGTTTTAGACAGGCAGGCTCTAGCCATCCCAATGGGCCTAGTCAGCTATAAATTCACACAGACTACAGAGAGGACAATCCAGAGTGTATCTAAACAATCCTATCTTGGTTTGTACTGTTAAAAAGAAGTGCAACTGTGAGCGATAATGACTAGGAATTACAGCTTTTGTCTGACTTTCAGAATTTGTACAGTCAGAGCAACAACTTCACTATACTTACTGTAGTATTTAGTTCTATATTGCTTGTGTGATTTTTTTCTCATGGAACTTGATTCAAATTCTCTTTGAATTCTGTGGTAACTGATTTTGATTATTCTTTTCTTTTATAATTTTTTATTCATTTGAAGCTGAATATGGATTCCTTAAATGAGTATGCCATTAATGATTTGCTAAAGCACAAATATCTTGTACAGTCTAATAAATGCTATATACGTTTAAAGGTAACACCTGATAACACTGGTGATCTGTGTTCCTCATGTCAAAAGTTAGATGATTTGCTTACCATTATTAGAAGCAAATCTAGACTTGCTGATGATGATTGCACTTTTGCAATTGGCACGGCTCGGAGAATGTTATTACATATGAGTATATTATATTAACGAGTATATTATATAGTAATTACTGGACTGGTAAGGTGAATTGTGTTAGGCAAAAATAAATAGAACACATTTAGGAAATGATCATTTGTCTGTAAAGATCATTCAACCCCCCTATGAAACAAGATGATGCCCCTGAAAACTTTGGAATTCTGTATGCAAGTATTCAGCAATCTGAGGATTTGGAGTGCTTAGAAAGAAACAAAAGAGAAAAAAAGGGAGAGGTTCACAATAAATAACAAGGAAGAAAAAGAAACTGATAAATGTCTGTAAAGTAAAGAGAATATATATTAAAAGGACACTGCTTTGTTATGTAACACACCGATTACAGGAAATGATAACATTTTTCTAACAGAAAACCTTCAGTCTACAGAAAAGGCATAATTTTTCCAAAAGAGAAGGTAGAAAAAAGAGGCAAAAGGCAGGTGAAATGGAAGAAATCAAAATTGAATGTGGAAGGAGTGAAGAACTTTACTGTAAGAAAAAAGATGAGGAAGATAGATGTTGACTACATGGCACAAGCTGTGGATATACAAAGCCAGCAAGATGAGAATGATATGCTTGCAAATTTAATACACAATGAAAACAGTGGAATTAATAAGATTAATGGTGATGAAGATAGTTCCTTTCTAACAATTGATAGAGCAGATATTATTGAATTAGAAGTTAAATATTCTTCAGATCTGGTCAGTAAAGATATTCTAGTAATTAGAGTTTCAGTTATTAGAGGAACTGATACTTACATTTGCAGAGAAGATAATGAACATTGAATAGTGTTATGTTTGCTAGGAGCAAAAATCAAAGATGTGAGACAAGCCTTGGAATGCCTAAATGTAGGAAGTATGAATCTGTTTTTATTCATGCTGGTACAAATGATCTCATCTGCAGGGGTTCTCTGACTGTTAGTAGGGAACTTACAGCACTCTTAGTATAGCTTCTACTGGTATTAGGATGCATTCTTCACAAATCACATATAGAAAGGATAGTTAGGTCACTGTGAATGAAAAGATTTTGGGGGGTAAAAACCTACATGGAAAAAAAAATGCCCCATTTTAAAAAATGGAAATGGGCAGAGCATCCAAGCCTACTTTTGGGCACACGTGTTCAGACAGGATGGCATGCATTTGTCAAGATCAGGGAAGAGAATTTTTGCAGCAGATATTTTGCAGTATTTGACAAATACTAGGCAGGATTTATGCCAGGTCGAAAATTTAACATTCCACAGATAGCAACATTTGCTAAATTCCCAAAAGATTGATGTTGTTATTGTTTGTGGAACATGCTTAAAGAGCAATGCCTGGAAACAAGTTCTGTCAGGGTATAAGTGTTTTTACTGTTAACAGACATTCTAACAAAAAAATCAGGTGGAGGTGTTATGATAGGGATTAAAGATAGTTAAGAGACCTGTGATTGCTATACGATCAATACAATAGATTGTGTAACTGTGACAATAAAGACAGCCCTGGAACATATAACAATTGTTGGAGTGTATAGACCACCAAAGTCAAGTACTGATGACCTAGAGGTATTCATACATTTCTTGCATGAAACACAGGAGGGAAGAACAATATTAGTTGGGGACTTAAATTTACCAGAAACAGACTGCAGAAATTATTCACAACTTATGTTAGGAACAATAGTTGCTTCAGATTGTAAAAAAAATAAAATAAAAAATATTAGACATTATTGGTGTTCCTAAAAAAATCGCTGTTACTTCAAGTCAAGTTTTACCACCATTGATGTGCAGTGGTCATGGGGTTATAAAGGTTAATTTGTTGCTAGATAATTTTGCCAAACTGAAATCTAAACCAATGCACAGAAGATTAATTACAGATTATATAGAAGCAAAACAATCACTATATAAAACTAACTGGAGTGATGTGTTAAGTGGAAAAATGGCAGATGGAATGTGAATAGTTTTGAAAGTGAAATTGTTTGAGTGCAAAAAAAAATGTTAACATCAGGATCTAAGCATACAACATAAGTGGGATATATTTCCATAAGAAACAGATACCTGATTAAGGCAAGAGACAAAAAATATAAGAAATGGAAGAGAGGTCGAACTACGACTTTGAAAACTAAAATAAGCAAGCTGGACAAACAAATTAAGCATAATGTGAGACAAGATCAAGAAAATTTTGAAGAAAATGTATATAAAGATATTGGGCATAATAGGAAACCTTTTTATAGATACATAAAATATGAAAGGAGTAAAGACATACAAACTGATAAACTGTGAGTAGATTCTAAACTGTATTCTCAGACACAACAGACTGTAGATATATTTACAAAATCTTATGCAAAACAGTGTGGCTCCACAAAGGGGGGTGATAAGTTGTCCTACTGACATCCAGGTAAACTCAGATACTGGAATCAAATTACATTATATTGAAAAAGAACTCAAACTGGATCCAAACAATGCACAAGGAGGAGACAGCATTAGTAATAACAACCTGAGAACACTTCAGCAACAACTTACAGTACAATACTAATTTCATGAACTTTAATTGTACTTTGACTTAGGAATGGGGTCCATTCCTGTCATGGTATTAGAAACCTAAAAGATTTGGAGAAATTAAAAAGTAAAAAATACCATTATATCGATTATTTACTAGGTCATATAAATATGGGGAGAGTCATCAAGATTGGAGACATGCACTTATTAAACTTTTCTTTAAGGGAAAGGGGAGAAGGACAAATCCAGAGTCATATAGACCCAAAAGTCTACTTCATGTTGTGGAAAATAATGGAGAAGGTAATATTTGATAAGTTAATGTCAGAACTGGATAGGTTCAGACTTGAATCCATATATCAGCATGCATATATTGAAAATAAATCTATTACCACCTGTAATGTGATGGTCTGTAACAATATAATAACAACTATGAAAAATTGCACTGTGTTGTAATTTATATAGATTTTACTTCAGCATTTGATAGGGTCATACACAAAACACTGATCAATAAATTAGTACAACTAGGTATTGATGTACTCTTGATAAGATTGATAGCTGCATGGATTACAAATAGGGCATGGTAAGTATCATACAGCAATTGGACAGGAAAACTTCTTGTTTACTCTTAGGGTGTCCCACAGGGCTCCGTCCTAGGCCCTTACTTGTTTAGATTGTATCTTTAAGACCTAAATTTTTCATATGAGGTGTTCTACAGTCTATATGCAGATGACCTGAAATTGGGTAAACTGATTACATATGCTACAGATAAGGCATGTCTGCAAAACGACTTGACTAAATTGACCATTTTAGCACAAAAGAATAATATGCTGATAAATACATCAAAAACTAAGCATATGAGATTCGGGAGACATAAACTGAAGGGTAAATATTTAATACAGCACACTGATTGAAACTGTAAATTCGTTTAAGGACCTGGGTATATAGGTAGAGTTTTTCTAATCATATCAACCAATTGCTTAAAGATAGTTATAGAACTAAAGGTTGTATAAAAAGCTTTATAAAACCTATGAAATCAGAAATGATGAAGTCAATGTTTGTTAGTTACACTAGACCTAAACTTGAGTATGGAATAATAATATGGAAACCCTATAAGAAAACAAGCAGAAATATACCAAGTGCATCCATGGATGAGAAATTTTAAGTTATTATGAAAGACTAAAATATCTGAACTTGTACATTGCCTTTTATAGATATTTAAGAGGAGATCATATTCAGGTATATAGTGCATTTAGACACAAGTACCTTTGGGAATGTTTAGGGTTATCAAAACGTAGTAGAGAACCATCAGACAACCTATGTAGAAGATTCTATATGAATGAGAAGTGTACTAATTGGTTCTCTGAGAGAACAACTGATGCTTGGAACAGATGGCCAAATTACATTAAAGCAAGTACCACTTTAGATATTTTTAAGAACAGTCTGGACACTTATTATGGGCACAAGTGTTTTGGCATATTGGCAGGCTAGAAGGGGATTAATGCTCATGCTTGAAATATTTGTATGTATTTATGTATCCAGCTAACATGTGTACACGTTTTGGTCATTTTGAGCTGCAATATCAGTGTGTTCTTGCCAGAAAGATAGTAGGGGAGAAGAAAAAATAAATAAGGTCATTGATAGGAAAGCAGATGCTTTCCTAAATCTTACACACCAGACTGTATATTCCCATCCATGACAGGCCATGGATGAATGGTAGAACAACAATTATGTACAGTGTGGATATAATCCCATATTGGAACACATGCCTTAGTTAGGCAACAGCATACATTACATTGTCTCATGTCCTCAGTCCTGAAGGGTTCTACTTCTAATAATTGAAAGACCACTTATTCAAAACTTAATTTACTGAGATGACAACACTGAACTGTTAATTTACTGAACAATCATACTACCAAATTTTTAACAGGGAAAGTACGCAGTTGACCAGCATTGAACAAAGAAATACACTGCAGTATGCCAAACCCATGCAGGTGGGGGGGCTACACCTCCCACCCCAACTAAATATAAGAACTGTAGTATCGCACTATAGTGGGGAAAATGGCAAATTCCCCCATGTGAGCCAAGTGTATACTTTCCCTGTTAAAAAATTAGGTAGTGTGATAGTTTGGTAAATTAACAGTTCAGTGTTGTCATCTCAGTAAATTCAGTTTCAGTTAAGTGGTCTTTTGATTATTAGAAGTAGACCCTCCTGAGGAGGTATTTCACTAAAATTGTGATGGAAAGACAATCTATTCAAACGTCTGCATCAGTCTTCAATACAGCCTTTCCAAAGGAAATGTAGAATAAATTATTGTAACAAGAAACAGCATCTACACATGAACATAGCATTTGTGGGTGACAACACTGTTAACATGTATAGTTACTGTAAGCAGTGATTTCAGGATTTGAAATATATAGCTAACATCACAGGCTAGTGAAGGTTTGCAGAGACACAAGGGCAGCTACAGATTTATTTGACAACTGTGACTCTGCATAGATGACATCACCATTGGGTATTACCTTCATGTTTCTGCTAAAATTGGTTGCAGAGTACAAGCACAGTGTACAGATACATCTTGTATGTGTATTTGCAGCTTATTCTGCACAGTAAGAGGAAGAAACAGACAAACACAGATGACAGTAATTCCTGTATTCAAACTCTCTACCTGAAACAACTTATACTCAAGTGTATTATATGCACATGCCCCAGGAGAAATCTGACAGTATGTCAGTCACACTGCATTTTTGAAAGGATAACATCAGCTGTGTCATGCAAAGGAGATGTGTGTTTACAAAACTGACTTCTATAGCTATGTGAGAACAGTGAGAATCTAGTACACCCTCCTGCATACATTAACATTCACACATAGACACTCACAATCAGGAGAGTTTCACTGCTGTATTTGAAATTCCTAGCTATTGACTGAAACAATCGACAAACAAGTGTATCATATGCATGTGCCACAGGTGAAGTGTGACTTTAGTCATGTGAAAGTGCATTATTAAAATAATGACCTTATCAGTCTGTTGCAGAGAGTATGCATTTGTGGTTAGAGTAAAAGGGGATGTGGGATTGGTGTGACTATGTAAATATCTTTCACAAGTGGGAGTCAAATAAGCATCACCATGGAACTAATCCTCTATTAATGCAATGGACCTATCATCACACATACAAGTTGATTGTTGCGAGATTAGAACCCCTATCTTTAAAAAATTATTTTTGGGAAAAAATTTAAAAAAAAAAAACCTGGAAAATTTTTTTAAAAACCCCTTAGATGTTTAATATTGGTATAAACACAGGTTGTATTTTCGTTCAATGAATGGTCAAATGATTAATGGAGCTTTGTCAAACATTGAATATTTTTGACTCTATGATTTCAGAATGGTATGTTTCTTAAGACAAAATTTTAAAAAACAAAAAATCCTAAGGCTTACCCTGGTCCATATAAAAATTTCAATAAAGTTGGTAGCAAAATACATCCTGTTTTCAACAATAGGGATATTGGAGAGAAGCAATATGTGGAAAATGGAACATTTGTGAATGATGGAGATTTAGCAGGAGGCACAGACACCCACAGGCCCCTGGATGAGTTAGATTCCTTCCCTGAACATAGTGAGCATTTTTTAGTACCAAGAAGGTCACAGTGGTTGGCAAACAAAATCAGGTACCCCTCAGACTTAGTTCAAATACCCGACACCTATGGGATGAACTGTGGGTGGAAGAAGGTAACGAGGAAGGGGAAATAACAACGATAGATGGTATGGAAGGTATCCTCAGTGAGTACAAGGGTTTCAAAATTTTCAATTATACTACAATTATTTTGACTAAGGAACATTTTACACTTTTTGCTAAAGGTCTTAATTTTGTGAAATCAAATGATGGTGATGTAGCTGATTTGCTTATAGATCTTAAGTTATACCTTAGAAAGTTAAATTTAAATATTTTTTTAACAATAAGGGTAACAGTCATAGCAACAGCAACGATAATACTAATAACAATACTAATAACTATAAAAAAGATGATAATAATATTACGTTTACAGAATTAGTGAGAAGTAGTACATACAATCCACCCCTGCACCCTGTGTTGTTAATGTTTGAAAAAATTGTAACAGAAGAGATTTATGAAGAATATGCTAGTAACAGGTGGAATCCAATTTGGCTACTGATTAAATGAATTTATTAAAAGAATTGGTAGTCCAGAGTAGTTGTCGCATTATGAACCCAGACAAGGGGGGTGGGGTTGTATTGTTTGGTGTAGAGGAATACAATGATGCAATCATGAATATATTGTTAGACACTTCTACATATTCACCAGTATCAAAAAATCAGATTAGTATAGCATACAGGAGAATAGATTCCTTGTTGGAGGAATACTTGATGGACAATAGGATAGATACTAAAACGTATAATTTTTTAAGACAGAAGTATCCTGCTATACCTTGCTTTTTTGGTGTACCAAAAGTTCATAAATCTATTAGAGAACTGCCTTTTAGACCCATAGTGTCAGCAAAAAACTCTAAGACTCACCCCCTTGCAGTGTTAGTGGACAATTATACAAAAGAAATAGTGGATAAAACTTCACATCTCATAAAAGATTCGTGGGAATTTCTAAGCAAATTAACCAAAGATACATGGACAGAGAGCTGCAGCTTCTTGACCATAGATATTAAAGACCTTTTTACTAGTATTCCTAGGTTAGAAGGACATGAATATTTTGGAGAAAGCCTTTACAAGTATTCCACTCTTTCCAATGATAAGATATTGTTAACTTTGGAACTTATGGAAGTGATTTTAGATAACAACTATATAAGCTTCCAAGGGGAATATTATCAACAAAGGAGTGGTGTGGCTATGGGGGCAGCATGTGCCCCCATTTATGCCAATTTAGTTTTACTTGAATGGGAAAATAGGCATATATTTCACAGTCACTTCTATAAATATATAAGGCTTTATTTGAGGTTCCTTGACAATATCTTTATATTGTGGGATGGTACCCAGGACATCTTAGGGCAATTTATAGACTACATTAATAAGAGTACTTCATTTCTGATTTTTACACACACATGGAATACAAACAGTATAAATTATTTGGACACTACATATTTGGAATTGTCGTTTTGTTATAAAGACTGTTTTACCTCAACAAGGTAAATTGAAATCTAAACCAATGCACAGAAGGTTAATTACAGATTATATGGAAGTAAAACAATCACTATATAAAACTAACTGGAGTGACGTGTTCAGTGGAAAAACGGCAGATGGAATGTGAATAGTTTTGAAAGAGAAATTGTTTGAGTGCAAAAATAAAAAAAATGTTAACATCAGGATCTAAGCATACAACATAAGTGGGATATATTTCCATAAGAAACAGATACCTGATTAAGGCAAGAGACAAAAATATACGAAATGGAAGAGAGGTCGAACTACAACTTTGAAAACTAAAATAAGCAAGCTGGACAAACAAATTTAGCATAATGTGAGACAAGATCAAGAAATTTTTGAAGAAAATGTATATAAAGATATTGGGCATAATAGGAAACCTTTTTATAGATACATAAAATATGGAAGGGGTAAAGACATACAAACTGATAAACTGTTAGTAGATTCTAAAATGCATTCTCAGACACAACAGATTATAGATATATTTACAAAATATCATGCAAAACAGTGTGGCTCCACAAAGGGAGGTGATATGTTTTCCTACTGACATTCAGGTAAACTCAGATACTGGAATCAAATTAGGTTATACTGAAAAAGAAGTCAAACTGGATCCAAACAACGCACAAGGAGGTGACAGCATTAGTAATAATAACCTGAGAACACTTCAGCAAGAACTTACAGTACAATACTAATTTCATGAACTTAGCTGTACTTTGACTTAGGAATGGGGTCCATTCCTGTCATGGTATTAGAAACCCAAAAGATTTGGAGAAATTAAAAAGTAAAAATACCATTATATCTATTATTTACTAGGTCATATAAATATGGGGAGAGTTGTCAAGATTGGAGACATGCACTTATTAAACCTGTCTTTAAGGGAAAGGAGAGAAGGACAAACCCAGAGTCATATAGACCCAAAAGTTTACTTTCATTTTGTGGAAAAATAATGGAGAAGGTAATATTTGATAAGTTAATGTCAGAATTGGATGGGTTCAGACTTGAATCCATATATCAGCATGCATATATTGAAAATAAATCTATTACCACCTGTAACGTGATGCTCTGTAACAATATAATAACAACTATGAAAAATTGCACTGTGTTGTAATTTATATAGATTTTACTTCAGCATTTGACAAGGTCATACACAAAACACTGATCAATAAATTAGTACAACTAGGCATTGATGTACTCTTGATAAGATGGATAGCTGCATGGATTACAAATAGGGCACTGTAAGTATCATACAGAAATTGGACAGGAAAACTTCTTGTTTACTCTCAGGGTGTCCCACAGGGCTCTGTCCTAGGCCCTTACTTGTTTAGATTGTATCTTTAAGACCTAACTTTTTCATTTGAGGTGTTCTACAGTCTATATGCAGATGACCTGAAATTGGGTAAACTGATTACATGCACTACAGATAAGGCATGTCTGCAAAAGGCCTTGACTAAAAATTGACCATTTTAGCACAAGAGAATAATATGCTGATAGATACATAAAAAAACAAGCATATGAGATTTGGGAGACATAAACTGAAGGGTAAATATTTAACACAGCACACTGATTGAAACTGTAAATTCATTTAAGGACCTGGGTATATAGATCGAGTTTTTCTAATTATATCAACCAATTGCTTCATGATAGTTATAGGTTGTATAAAAAGGTTTATAAAATCTATGAAATCAGAAATGATGAAGTCATTGTTTGTTAGTTACACTAGACCCAAACTTTATGGAAACCTTATAAGAAAACAAGCAGAAATACACCAAGTACATCCATGGATGGGAAAATTTAAGTTATTATGAAAGACTAAAATATCTGAACTTGTACAGTGCCTCTTACAGATATTTAAGAGGTGATCATATTCAGGTATATAGTTCATTTAGACATAAGTACCTTTGGGAATGTTTAGGGTTATCAAAAAGTAGTAGAGAACCATCAGACAACCTATGTAGAAGATTCTATAGGAATGAGAAGTGTACAAACTGGTTCTCTGAGAAAACAGCTGATGCATGGAACATATGGCCAAATTACATTAAAGCAGGTACCGCTTTAGATATTTTTAAGAACAGTCTGGGCACTTATTATTGGAACAAGTGTTTTGGCATATTGGCAGGCTAGAAGGGGATTAATGCCCATGCTTGAAATATTTGTATGTATTTATGTATCCAGCTAACATGTTTACAAGTTTTGGTCATTTTGAGCTGCAATATCAGTGTGTTCTTGCCAGAAAGATAATAGGGGAGAAGAAAAAAAAACTAAGGTCATTGATAGGAAAGCAGATGCTTTCCTAAATCTTACACACCAGACTGTATATTCCCATCCATGACAGGCCATGGATGAATGGTAGAACAACAATTATATACAGTGTGGATATAATCCCATATTGGAACACACGCCTTAGTTAGGCAACAACATACATTACATTGTCTCATGTCCTCAGTCCTGATGGGTTCTTCTTCTAATAATTGAAAGACCACTTATCCAAAACGTAATTTACTGAGATGACAACACTGAACTGTTAATTTACTGAACAATCACACTACCAAACTTTTAACAGGGAAAGTACGCACTTGACCAACATTGAACAAAGAAATACACTGCAGTATGTCAAACCCATGCAGGTGGGGGGGCTACACCCCCACCCCCAACTAAATATAAGAACTGCAGTATCACACTATAGTGGGGAAAATGGCAAATTCCCCCGTGTGGGCCAAGTGTATACTTTCCCTGTTAAAAAATTAGGTAGTGATAGTTTGGTAAATTAACAGTTCAGTGTTGTCATCTCAGTAAATTCAGTTTCAGCTAAGTGGTCTTTTGATTATTAGAAGTAGACCCTCCTGAGGAGGTATTTCACTAAAACTGTGATGGAAAGACAATCTATTCAAATGACTGCATCAGTCTTCAATACAGCCTTTCCAAAGGATATGTAGAATAAATTCTTGTAACAAGAAACATCTACACATGAACATAGCATTTGTGGGTGACAACATTTAACAACATGTATAGTTACTGTAAGTAGTGATGTCAGGATTAGAACTATATAGCTAACATCACAGGCTAGTGAAGGTTTGCAGAGACACAAGGGCAGCTACAGATTTATTTGACAACTGTGACTCTGCACAGATGACATCACCTTTGGGTATTACCTTCATGTTTCTGCAAAAATTGGTTGCAGAGTACAAGCACAGTGTACAGATATACCTTGTATGTGTATATGCAGCCTATTCTGCACAGTAAGAGGAAGAAACACACAAACACAGATGACAGTAATTCCTGTATTCAAACTCTCTACCTGAAACAACTTTTACTCAAGTGTATTATATGCACGTGCCCCAGGAGAAATCTGACAGTATGTCAGCCACACTGCATTTTTGAAAGGATAACATCAACTGTGCCATGTAAAGGAGATGTGTGTTTACAAAACTGACTTCTACAGCTATGTGAGAACAGTGAGAATCTAGTACATCCTCCTGCATAGATTAACATTCACACACAGACACTCACAATCAAGAGAGTCTCACTGCTGAATTTGAATTTCCTAGCTATTGACTGAAACAATCTACACACAAGTGTATCATATGCATGTGCCACAGGTGAAGTGTGACTTTAGTCATGTGAAAGTGCATTATTAAAATAATGACCTCATCAGTTTGTTGCAGAGAGTATGCATTTGTGGACAGAGTAAAAGGGGATGTGGGATTGATGTGACCATGTAAATATCTATCACAAGTGGGAGTCAAATAAGCACCACCATGGAATTAATCCTCTATTAATGCAATGGACCTATCATTACATGTACAAGTTGATTGTTGCGAGATTAGAACCCCTATCTGTTTAAGTTATACAATCTAAACGGCACACTACTTAATGCTAAATCCACTTTAGAAGTCTGATTTTGAAATTGTGAAAGTGCACTTTATACAGGATGACATCAGTGTTGTGTTGTTGAGAAGATTATGTTGGGAGTAGGGTCTGAAATTGAGGTAGGCTCAGCCGGCAGTGTTAAATTAACTCCAGGTCATTACTGTATTGTGGAGAGCATTAGCTGAGGTCATATTTGCACCATACGCACACAACACAAGTTAACTGCTGTGACATTAGAGACCCCAACCTCTCTAGCTATGCAATGGAGAGAACACAGTACTTAATGCAAGCACAACTGCAAAAGTGTGACTTTCACACTGAGAGTACACTTTATATAGGATGACATGTGTGGTGTTGCAGTGAAGATGTTGAGAAAAGGGTCTGAAATTGATGTGGACTCACCCTATAGTGTTGTAATGTGGCCAGCAATAGTTAATGTCATATTTGCACAATTCCATATACACACACGCGATGTTTGTGAGATTAGAACTCCTTACCTATCTAGCAATGCAATCAAGAAGACAAAGTACTTAACACAAGTACCACTGCAGAAGTCTGACTTTCACAGTGTGAGAATGCATTTTATACAGGATGACATCAGTGTGGTGATGTACAGAAGATGTTGTTGGAAGAAAGGCCTAAAATTGATGTGGACTCACCCTGCAGTGTACAATTAACTTTATTCTACTACTGTATTATGGACAGCAGTAGTTTAAGTTATCTCTGCACAACTCCATGCACACACACACAAGTTGACTGCTGTGATTAGAAGCCTCTATCTATGCAACCTGGAGGACAAAGTACTTAATATAAGCATCACTGCAGAAATCTAACTTTACAGTCTGACAGTGCAGTTTAGATAGGATTAACATTTCATTCTGTGTCAGAGAAAATATTCTGATGTTGAAGGTTTTGTGGTAATCCATATTTGTTGATATGATGGAGTAAGGTCAATGTTATGACAAATAAGATGTACATACATACACACAGGCAAATTATGTCAGCTATGTTATGTCATTAATGTATACTGCAGAACTAAGAGTGACACATACTTGCATGTCTTGTGTATATGAGGCACACACACTTGTAAAACACAGGATGGACAATGAATCATTCATGGATCATCAGGTTATAATCACCAGCAACTGCAGAGCACTTCAACTGATAAAACAGAAAGGACTTTCAGAGATACATACAGTGGTTTAATAATACTTCCTTATAGGCATGGATGTGTTTGCAAATGCTTTCTTGCAACAGTATTCAAAATCTGCTCATGAGAGGTTGTTACTGGGTAAAAGTTTAAATGTATGAGAGAAGTATAACATCACAGTAAGAAATAATGTGACTTACACCTGAACTTGAACCCTTGATAATGTGGCCAAAAATAAATCTTTAGACAAATGATTTATGCCAACACTTCACAGAAAAAAGTGCACTTTGTTGCATCCACAACTGTTAGAGTAACTGTTGCAAGTTCTGCCTTTATTCTGCTTTTGCTCTGTATTGCTCTGTATTCAGACTGTGCAGCATGTTTAAGCACCTTTGTGTGAGGATAACTGGACTATTGCAGGTAATGGCAACAACTGACAAGGTTTTGCCATAGGACATGAACAGCCATTCACTGTCACTCAGCACTGGTGCATGATGCCAAACTCCACAGAAAGGCTGAAGACAAAAAGGGAAAGCTTTCTTATGGCCCATTTCCTTCTCTAGGTGCTGTGTATGATTCTATTTTGTCACCAGATTAAATGTGTAAAAAAGGGGTTACTAGAAAAGTGTGAAATGGGAAGGGGGTGGGCAAGCAGAGGAAAGAACATGGGGAAAGACTAGAAGAATTTGCAGAAAGGCAGTGTGAGAGCACCATAGCTATCCACTTCTTGACAACATAAATGTAGAAGTGTAGCCAGAATTTGCTGAATTTGGACTGTCACCACACCAAGGGCAGGTGACAACAACAGAATAATGTACAGCCAATTGTACCAAATTAGTGTGTCAAGAATACACATAAGTAAAGTGGAGAGCTATGTATGGGTCATTATTTTTTTGGAACTGGTGCCTATTTTTTTCTCTTTTTTTTAAAGAGAGAGGAATATTGGGAAGGTGCTTAGGAATGTGTGAGTTGGGTGGGAAGGCTAAGTGAAGAAGCAGGTGCAGACATATAGGAAAAATAAGACAGATAATGATGGTGATGGACACAAAAGTTTGGAGTACACCATGATTGGGGTTAGATAGGGGGCATTGGAGGCAAACCCACAGCAATCCTGAGAACAGTCAGAATCTAGTCCTCATCCTCAGAACTGTCACTGCTGTCTCCTGTCTCAGTTTCCTGTGTCAGTCCATAGTGTGGTATTGTATTGGTAATGTGACAAATTACCTTTTTGACATGGCCAATTTTGGCACCAGTGCCACTTTCCATAATATGCTCCACCAGCCTGTCAGCTCTTGGCGGGTGACAACATCACCACATGCTTTAATACTACTCCTGGAGGGAACCATTGCCTCAGCTGCTGGGGCAGAGCCAGGTAGGGCAGGGTTTGTGGAAGCAGCACTGATAGCTTAGAAGCCTGAAGTGCTGGATGTCAGTGCTGCAACCTGTGGAGGGATAGTGGGCTGATCGGCAGTGGTCGTTCTAGCTCTCTGTGCTGCATGTCAGGTTTTGTAAGCAGAAATGCATGACAACAGAACATTTTTAATCCATATAAAATATTTCCCCACCCCAAAAAATAAAAAATTGAGAGAGAAGGTGTGGGTGAGACAAAAAAGAGAGAGAGAGAATTAGATGCATGGCATGTCACATGACTATATAATTTTAGAAAATAAGCATTCATGATTATCCAGTCTATATACCTTTGCCGCAGTCAGGTATGATGGGAAGGTCTTACTGTGTTGTACCATTAATCAATTTCACTGATATGATATCATAAATACAACTATTTATTACAGTATTGCCATATTACATACAATTATAATAGCTAATAGGCTTACATTATGACCAGATGCATACAATGAGTTAACCTTTCTTGGTGCACCTCATGATTCACTGCAATGTCTTCAGCAGCTGTACAAAACAGAAGAAGACAAGAAGAGACACGAAAGCATATTGCATAACAGTCTTGGCTGGGTATTGTATTCTATATAATTTAATAAAGATAGGTTAGTATACTTACACAATTGTGAGATGTCAGCAGTTCTTAAACTCATCTTTCCAATATGTTAAGAAGGTCCTTCTTGCATTGTTTCAGGTCACTATAGTGGCGATGACAGTTCTCTCTACTGTGTGGGATGCCAGTTGCACTGGAGACAGCCTTGGCTACTATGTTTAAGCCTCAGTCTTATATTGAGACCAGTATAGTTCCCCTGCAGTAGCCAATGGTTGTAGCACTTCACAAGGCATGCCACAAAAATTCTAGGCACCTCAACACCCCACCTCTGTGGTATAAATTCAGCATCATCATCTCCCACACCAAACATGCCTTCAGAAGCAGCAACTCTAAGGATGAATTTGCACCAAATTCCAATCATGCATTTAATGGCTAGTGTGCAAGCATGCACAACCATGCCAAATGCATTTGTACAATGGTAAGAACAAATATGCACTTGTAAACAAGGCAGAAGGCATTTTATCAAACAGCAACAGATGTGTAAGATGTGGCAGTGAGAGTTGCCATCTGTGATGCTGAACATATTCACACTTTTTCAGATGGTCTACATTAACAGCTTTAGTGACTTGGCTTGTTATCCTTGATGTTTTGGAAGTTAGTTAGGATGACTTGGAACATAACTTTCTGGAATTACACACCATAAAAAGTTAGTTGGTCAATATGGGAATCAAACCTAAGAAATAAATAATGCATAAGATTCAAGAAAGGTGATTATTTGTGAGTGCTACAGGAGAACTACTTTTCAATCATGTTAATTACAGACAAACTGCATTCAGTACAAATGGAGACAGACCTGTATGTGTGCGACTTTAAGAAGGCTTATGAAATGCATTCCCATGAAAGAGGCATTATTACTGTTTGCAAATGTACGTCAGATGGATTGACTTTCATGAGATAACTAGTACAGGCTGGGGTATGATATGCATATATATATATATATATATATATATATATATATATATTTGTACACACACACACACACACACACACACACACACACACACACACACACACACACACACACACACACACACACACACACACACACACACACACACACACACACTGTCCTAAACACAGACTTGGGCTATGTGAGTCGAGAAGATTTTAACTTAAGTATTCTGCCCATTAGGCATATGCAAGTGCATTTTTAATTCATTATCATAATTGTCCTGCTTAAACAATTACACACACATTCAACTGTGTTTCATAATTAAATTGTTAATGAGATACTCTAGTTAGAAAAATGTATTTATCACAGCATTAATGAGACATTTTTTACAATAAATATAATTATCATAGACATTTGCATGTAGTGTTACCTTCCTAATCAAAGTGTTGTTAGAAACTGTATTCTGACATCTTTTTTAAAAAATAAGTGCTAGGTGGAATTGAACTCTGGGTCACCCATGTAATAATGTTAAAGTCAATGCATTCATACCTTATGCCACACAGAAAGCTAGGTTAATTGGACTTTCTCCATTAAGTACTGTTCAGAGTGCTGACGGCCAGGCATCGCTGCTAAGCCTGTTTGCGCTGCAGAAGGCTGCCCAAATAATATTTTTCACTTTTTGCTTAAGAATGTAAGCTTGATTGCATGCTACTCAGCAGCAAGCAAGTGCAAAAGGCATGAAAAAAAACATATAAAGTTATGATGACAGTGATTCCTACCTCTGGAGTAATAATTTCCACAGTCCCTTCACACTGTATGGATCTGAACCCCAGAAAAACTGTGTTAAGGAGGCAAGGTTGCTGCATTTACAGCTTCTGCCATAGAAACAGGTACACAAAATGTGTACATCACTCAATCATTAGAAATACTGCACATAGGTGCCAAACATGTTTGAGTTAATACAGATTACAGAAATTAAATTGTTCAGTTTCTTTTAACTGTGATTCCTGTCTGTGCTCTTCTAAGTCATGTTGCTATTACACAGGCAAAAGAACTTATGTAACAACTTAAATTCCACACAATAATTCCATCTTACTGCCGTTCAGAGTGCAGTATTAAAGCGCACCTATGCCAGTGTGAAATGTAATACTGATGGCAAGACCAGTTACAGTTCTCAGTTTGTACCTTGGGCAGTGGATTCTCATTCACTGCCTCAAAATGTTGCCAGTCAAGAGTGCAGTCTGCCAAAACATGTGTAAATGAAGAACACGAACAAAGAAAAATAAGTAAAGACAATTTTCAGTAGTGACATATATAGGACATTAAATATGAAAAGGCAGGATTGTGAAGTTTCCTAGATCTGGATGTGGTACAACCTGATCATATGCTCAGAAAATATACATTAACTGTATCACACAGCGCACTATTTGGAATTGAACCCTCAGGTTGATGCAATAGCAATACATACTCAGTTGAGTTTTTATCTGTCTTTGCCACCAACATAGGACTAGAAAATATTATTTTCTCATTTGCTTGAACAGGTCTAGATCAATGTCATATTCACCAATGCTTTACAGAAATAACTCTCCATATTATTTTAAAGTCAGATTGCCAACATTGCCAGCTACTTCTTCTCTTTATTTTCTGAACATCTCCCCCTCCTCTTAGCTTAACTACAGAAATGTAATGTCACGGCCATTTATTTGAATCTTTGTTTCAATGTCTAATATAAATTATCAGAATTTCGGACAGGTTTTAAACAGAGGATGGATAGTGTTGTCTTACTACAAGGATGTCAGTGCTGTTAAGGTTGTTCTTATAGCTCTCAAGGTGCTTACAACTTTTTGTTGTAAGTCTACTCTGCATAATACAAACACTTCAGA
Organism: Protopterus annectens; assembly: GCF_019279795.1. Classification (NCBI taxonomy): domain Eukaryota; kingdom Metazoa; phylum Chordata; order Ceratodontiformes; family Protopteridae; genus Protopterus; species Protopterus annectens. The sequence goes on from NC_056735.1 coordinate 427,207,570, forward strand.
GAGAAGAGTCACTTGAGGTTTGCTTCTTGTTATAGTCAGATCAATCAGAAACAGTAGCAACCATTAGCAGCTAACAATTGTTATTGTTCCTCCTTGCAGTTCTAGGACAAGTGCATACAATCATGTAGCTATCTACATCCTGTTTACATCCCATACATCAAGTGCTTTCTTGGTATTCAGGAATGCTAATGATTTTATACCTCATTTGCATATTTACAGTACTCAGAGGGCTGAATTTACACTATATAATGGTAATAGTGTAGCTATAGAAGTGAAAGGAAGGGAGACTGATTGAATGCAGACAGACCCTTGCTGTTAGTCACTTGGAAATTGTTCTACAGATCACACACTGTTTCATAAGTTATAGTTGTCCTCTACACAAACTGATTATATGTTCATATTTTGAATATTTTGAATGTATTTCATTATGCAATAGAAAAAAATGTGATGTATGCAATTTTAAAATTTCACTGCTGCTATACTGCACATATGGCATTTCATGTTGCGCTGTCCATGTTAGTATGATTACTTCACTGTATTGTTTTTTTCATTTGCTATTGTGTGACTGCCTCAACCTTGGAGGTGACTCATTGTTTAGGATGAGTGACATACTGGATCAGGAAGTGTCTGTGATTAAATCTGCAGGGGGATGGCCAGTATCCACATGTCTTTGGTGTCACTCTTGGTCTATTGCACCCCACCTCCACCCTGTGGGAATGATGATGACTGTACCATGGGATTTGTTCATTTGTGTTTGACATAGAGTTGCATATATGTCTGATGAACAGAATGGACAGGTACGAGGCTGACACTATGCAGGTAACTTATCTTCTTATACATTTGCTTGGAAACTAAACGTTTCACACTTACCTTTACACTACTGCAGTTAGGAGTTGTGTGCATTGGGCTGTTTTTGTCTGATGCTATCTGTACCCAGACATTAAATGGGTAAATAATGTTTGTGGACATCAGATGGCATCACTTTCACTATTTCTACGTGCTTAAGTTATTATGTGTATTCCTTCACTGGTGACTGTGGGAACTTTCATTTGCCTCTTAGTTGCTGGGTGTGTGCACTGACCTTTGAGTCTTAGGCAGTGAGTGTGTGTGTGTGTGTGTGTGTGTGTGTGTGTGTGTGTGTGTGTGTGTGTGTGTGTGTGTGTGTGTGTGTGTATGCTATCCTTTGCCTCTTAGCCAGGGCAAGGGGATATTGTATGCACTTACATTTGCTGGCTACCTCTGCAGCTGGAAGTTCCCCCTCAGATTCCTCATCTGTATGTAAGGGAGGTGCTGGCCCTGCCTGTGGTCCAGGAATGTATGGTACTGGCACTTTCTGTCCCTGTTGCAGCTGCTTCCTTAAGATGATATTGTGCAAACATGGCAGAGACTGTGAGGATTTCTGCACAGGTGCCTGGGTCATACTGCAGGAAACCCCCCTGATGTGCCTAGACAGTGCAACCATAACTTCAGCATGCCAAACACACACACTTTATGATGTTTCCAGTTGAGCGTGAGCATTGTTGTATCCTTTCTCTGTGGGTGTATACCTTTATGATGGGTGGCATGAGCCATGGTTCCAGTGCATAACCTGGATGATCCCATAGATGGCCTTGTGAAACATCACCCATAGCAAATCTTGTGCAACACTGCATGGTGTAACATATGTGTGCATCATGATAACTGCCTGGGTTGCCTGCACAGGTATTGAGGATGAACCCTTCGGCATTACAGATACCCTGGCAGTTGACTGAGTGGAACCTTTCCTGTTGATGAATACCCTTCTGTGTTCACCAGGCGGGGCTTTTATTTCTATGTGAATGCAGGCTATGGCCCCCATGAATTTAGGGAATTGTGCTACAGCATAGAATTCCTGCATTGTGCTTGCTTTCTCCTCTGGCATGTGTAGAAAATAGATGTAGTTCATTGCATGTTGTAGCATAGCATTTAGATATCGGTAAAATATTCTGGAAGGTGAGGCCTGTGGCACCCCAAGTATATCCCCTGTAGGTCTCTGGAATGTACCAGTAGTTAATATCTTTAAGGCTACACATACCTTGGTTTCCACTGGTATAGGTTCTCCTAATTTCCCCCTTGGTCTGAGGTGAGGACGGCAGAGGTCAGAGTTCCTGAAGTGTTTCCCTATCAACCCTGCATTGCTGTACTATTTCAATGTCATGCAGTCCATGATATGTTAAATGGGGTCTGAACACCCTTCTTCTAATTGGATGAGGTCTATCAGCAGCATCAGCAGCACAGATTTGAGCCTGTTGCACATAAACATGCAAGAGAGCAGCAGCAGCCCCCAGCATTGTTTTTTTTTAAGTGTGACAGTGGCTGTATTGCAGTAGGTTTTGGTGTTCATTACAAAGGACTACACCATCTCTACATGGTCACTTTATAGCTTCCTAAATGGCACCATCATCTTGGATTGGTTTGTTAGCATGTAATTCAGGTGGTTATACTTTCATTAGCATACTACGCTGTTTACCTTTTTTGGCTGCTCTACATGATGTATAGAGCCATTTAATGTACACAAATGGCATGCTATTGTGTACACAATGATAGCAGCATGAAAATTAGATGTTCATGGTTATGGCAATGGTTTATTGAAGTAAGGATTTATTGATTTGGTTCATTTAATTAACTGGTGATGGATGTATTGGCCTGGGCCTTGGCTTATGATACTGCTAGAAAGTTGGGGGGGGGGTGTGAAACATTGTACTACCACTTCATTTCCTTTATCCCTCCCTTGCTAATTTTTTACCCTCTGCTTTTACTGCTAGAAATTGCCCTGGTATGGAAAATCCATGTCTAAATGTGCCATCCCTTTTTTCTTAACCTGTTTTTCCTAGCTTCTTTCCTTCACTTTTTTTCTGTTCTAGTGTTTGAATGATTATCTTCAAGAAGTCCCATGAGAGTGATCATGGATGATGGTTTCTTGTAAGATCATGCAAGGCCCCAAGCAACTAGCCAGGGTCCGTGTTGCTTTACTACAAAATAAGGAACAAATGATGTGTTACAGTAAGGTTTGCTTTTCAGCAAAGCAGCTGTTATAATCTCTACTCTGAGTTAAAAGATGTGTTTATTGAACAAACTGTCACAGACTGCACAGACGTTACCCCATTTGAAGTAATATTGGCATCTTGTCAACTTGAGGATATAGCTAGAGTAACTGCTTCAGATTTTTTCTTTTTCCTTTTAACTGATACAGGACAATGATTATCCATATACCAGATCAATGCACTTCAGATTTGTAAGCAGCATGAAGCATATTTAGTTGTTATTGTAAATAAAGGAAGTATATGGTGAATGATTACTCACATGAGAGGGGTCTATGAAGCCATGCATAGAAGTCTGAGTTTCCTCCTATATAACAGAATGGGCTGCAGAATGCTTAGACCTGTTTAGGCTCCTTAGATCTTTGAGGGTTGTTGAGCATGGCAGTTTCCCCCTGCCATGAAAGTCAAACATATGCTTGCACATATTTAATACACTGAAGACTGTTTCCATAGCGTTTATATTATTAGAGCAGACCACTAATATGTTCTTGTGGCTGGGATATGGGTGAACAACAAAAGACAGTAGTTGCACATTTAGATTATGTCAAGCTGTTTAGTTCTTAAATAACTAAACAGATATTGTCAAAGTATTTTAGACAGTCATGAGGTCTGCTGATTGTTATTTCATTTCCAGTGTAGGTCAGGTTGTTTAAAAGCAGTGCATTTATATTTGGTTAATGTAAGTGGTTTACGCAATCCTGTTAAAAGAACCAATATCTTAAGATATATGCAACAAAAGGAAGAAGACATTCCCTGGGATTCTGAAAGAATTCCACTGCTAGCAGTAAGAGTTCTTTCAATGACTGTGGAAAATGTGATTCAGAGATATGTTAGCCACAAAGTGGAAAGCAGTAAATGACAACATTCTGATAGACGCAGACATTGAATGTGAAAAGCTTGAAGCCTAGACATTGGCATACAGAGAGAAACAGGTAACCTGCAGTGAGCAGTCATGGTACACAGGGATCAGGGAAATGACCCTTTCCCTGCTGTAGTGCACTCACAAAATTAGTGTATGTATATATATATATATATATATATATATATATATATATATATATATATATCTATATGGATCTACCTTAGTAGATCGACATGTTAAAAGAGCGAACACGAATTAACCGACGCCAGAAGATCGCAAGTCACTTCACCGACGCCAGAAGATCGACAGTGCACAAACAAGACATCACACACACACCCGACACATCATACCAACAAACAAAACAAATCCCCTATCCAAAACCCACACACACAACACAAGCACACCAAAATCCTTACAAACGAACACTAACCCATACATACACAACTATCTACAACCCTAACCCAAACCCTTACCCTAAGGTCCGTCACTATCGCACACTTACCTAACTAACCCTAACTCACTTATCCCACCTCTACCCCTACAGACCACCAACATCACACACTTACCTTTACCTAACCGCCCCTAACCCTAACTCACTTATCCCACCCCTACCCCTACAGACCACCAACATCGCACACTTACCTTACTCGCACCCTTACCTAACCCGCTCCCTAACCCTAACTCACTTATCCCACCCCTACCCCTACAGACCACCAACATCGCACACTTACCTTACTCGCACCCTATCGTCCGTCACTACCGCATACTTACACATCCTTTCCCCATCGCAGTGTTCTACGCGTCGGTGTCTTCCTCCATCGGTCTTCTGCCTTGTCGATCTTCTGGCGTCGGTGAAGTGACTTGCGATCTTCTGGCGTTGGTTCGCTCTTTTAACATGTCGATCTACTAAGGTAGATCCATATATATATATATATATATATAATTAGCAGAGGGGTTCAGGAAAATGCGTTTTTCTCAAGTCTTTTGATATGACATTCTGGATTTTTATGTTATGACACTTGTCAGGATGTTCGACATGAGTATGAGGAAAGACTTCATCATCAGCTAATTTGCATGTCTATGAACTGTGTGGTGTTACTTCTAGTGTTAATTAGTACTTTCCAACAGTGAAGGTCACCAGCTGCCCATGCATTCTGTTGCCACAGGAACCCCCCCCCCCCCCCATTCAGCCTTACACACATGCAAACACACGTGTGCACATTCGCAAACACACACACACACACACACACACACACACACACACACACTGGCATACCACTTACCTTTGTCTGAATTGATAGAACACCCCTGTTACCCATCCAGTTGTCCAAATTATGCTTAAATAGGGCCAATGATGGGCTTAGTATAACATGAATAGGAAGCTTGTTCCAAAGATGGGGCAACCTTTGTGAGACAAATCTGTTTCTCCAGCAAGCTCTGTTGATGTCACATACCAGGTTAAGGTCCTTTGAGTGAGTGACCTGTGTGCCATTTTACTTGCGAATGTGCAATTGATTTATAAACATGGCACAGGTTGCCTCTGAGCACTCTGTACAACACAGTAAAGTGACAATGATTTCAGTTTGTCCACATAAGATAAATCTTGAAGACTCTGAATTTTCTTTGTAAGGAACCTTTGAGGTCTCTGCCATTGCTGAAGGTGTTTGGAAAGGAACATACCAAAAGGAGCATTGTACTCTATTATTGGCCTGATGAAGGAAGTGTACAGGGGTTTATAACCTCTTTTTTTTCCTGGAACCAATGCCCTTACTTATAAGATGAGCAATATAAAATGTCCTTCTTACTGGTGTGGAGACATAGTGATCAAAGTTAAGGTTGCTGTCGACCTGCATGCCCAGATCTCTCACCACTGACTGTGTGCTTAGGTTATTATTACTGATGTGGCAGTTTGCAGGAACATCACCCCTGCCTAAGGGGATGATAATGCACTTTTTTGTATTAAGTTTAAGACAATGACTTTGGCACCAGTCATTAGTTTGCATAAGACCTTCTTGTAGGATGCTAGGGGTTTCAATGATTGCTCCCAGTTTGCAGTCATCAACAAACTTTGTCAGCCACAGTCCTTTAGTTTTAGCCTGTACAGTAGGTATTCCACAACCGATCTCTGTGGAACACCACTGGTTACGGGTTTACTGGAGAAGGTGGAGTCCTCTATTTTGACCGTATGTGTTCTATCAGTAAGCCAGTTTGAAACCCACCTGACAATATATGGGTTGATACTCAGCTGGGTGAGTTTATCAATGATTCCTCAATGGGGGATTGTGTCAAAGGCCTTGGCTAAGTTAGGTAGGCCATATGCACATATTTGTCCTCATCTAGGTCTTTGGTGACTGTCTCAAAGAAATCCACCAAGTTTAACAGGCATGGTCTCCCCTTGACAAAGCCAAACTACATGGGGTTGAGTGTTTAGAGATTTCATATATCTTTGTTAATAAGGTCCATGATGATTTGTTCCATGGCCTTGCCGATAAGGCTGGTCAGGCTAATGGGTCTGACATTCCTGGGGTCCGTGGATGCACCCTCTTTGTGCAAAGGGATGATAGCACTGTTTTCCATTCTGTTGGGATGAAGCCACTGCTTAGGCTCTAACTGAAAAGCATGCCCAATAGTGATGCTAATTCCTGTTTTAACCCATGTAGAACACAGCCCAGGATGTTGTCTGGTCCCATAGAGGCTGTCTTTCTGGCCTTGTGGAAGGTGTTTAAGACCTGGACTTCAGAGATGCTAGGTGGGGGAGAGGTGTTAGGGATGCTTTGGGGTATATGTGGCAGGGACAGGGGAATGAAGTTTTCACTGAACCTGTCAGCCAGCAGATTTGCTATATTCACAGGTTCTGTATATTTAGTAGCATTAACTACGAGTTTAGCCCAAATCTGGGCCTTATAGATGTAACTAAAGAATGACTTGTGGTTATCCTTAGTTAGGGAAGCTAATATGAATTCGTAGTTAGCCTTGGAGGACTTCACTAGGAGTCTTATTTGCTTGTTTAAGTTGAGAAAGGAGTGTTTCCAATTCTGAGACCGTTCCTTCCTACTCTTAGACAGCAATTTATTTTTCCTATTGTATAATCTGTTAGTGGCAGTTGTCCACCAGGCAGGTTTGTTTTTCTTTGAAGATCTTGCTTTGGTTCTATCGGGTATGGCAGAGTCACTACAATTTTACAGGTGTTCCTATAAAATTGGAAGGCAGAACTAGTGGAAATCTGGAACAGACTTAGACTTTTGTGGGTGTTTAGGCAGGAAGAAGAGAGCTTCTAAAGTCTACAAAGCAATACATTCAAAGTTTATTATAAAGGAAAGTTGAAACATATTATAAAATATTTCATTGGCATAATAAAGCATTATCCCCTAGAGCCCACAAACCTAGTTCTGCATCTAAGAATTAATGTTATGAATAGCACTATCATGTCAATCAATGTATGAAGCACGTGTAGAACACACTGGGGTTGAAATACTATGAGAGTTTTGCATTTTTTTTTCAAAATGTGTATAACGCTTCAGGGGTAGTTAATTAATATTATGTCCAAGAAGTTCTAGAAGGTTTGCAGTTTGCATCACTTTTGGAGAAGAAAAACAGCAGATTATGATTCTTGTTACAGGACTGAGATCAGATAGCAAATAAAGAAACTCAAAAATGGTAAAACCCCAGAACCAGGCAGTCTTATGAGTGCAATTTATCAAAAAGTGCATGATACAATGCTCCACGATCATTTGGCTGATTGGGGGGAGATAAAGGATAAAGGCCTGATTTCATCATCTTAAAAATCTACAGCAATATCACTACAGTTGAACTCTAGTAAACACAGTAACCATTTTGGTTTATACCTCTTGTATTTGCTTAATGTGGATTATGATAAATGTATGAGTATTTGAACCACTAGACTGCAAAAAAAAAAAAAAATGATAGGCAAACTGAATCTGATCTAGTAGATTTTTATTGAAAGTAGGTGGACTGTGGATGAAGTCAAATGGAAATTGATGTTAGCAGATCTAAGATCTAGCTATGTCAAAACTGGAGTTGTTATTGTTTGTGGGATCAAACACAGAAAAGACTTTTGATAAGCTATAGTTGGTTTATCTTTATATGATGCTAGACAAATTTGGCTTTCCCTCGGGATAGGTATTTCTAATGAAGCACTTATGTAAGTGGGCCTCAATAGTTATTAAGACAGATTAAGACATCCCGATTTCCATATTCATTGAGTGTAAAATAAGACAAGGGTGTCCTAACTCTCATCTGCTGTCTGCCTCAGTCTTTGAAACATTAGACCATGTATTGTGAGGAAAACAATTACCTGATGGAATAATAGTAACAGGAAAATCACACAGAAAAGTTGGTTTATAAACAACATGTTGATTTACATGAATTACTAACAGAAAACCTTGCACAAAACTGCTGTTTTAGCATTCAACTGCATTCCTTCAACACACACGTTAGAAGTTTCCATTCAAATTGCAGAAAACAACTTCAGTTTGTATATGTTCTTTGTGATACACAAAGTCAAAGCAATTGAGTTTAAAAGATATTAGATGAGGCCAAGACATTTGTAACAACATAGAAGCAACCAGTCCTGTCCTTGGAGCAAAGAGTCCACATAGTGTGGATAGATGAATTTGTTTCCAAGCAGTTTGTCCCTCACCAAGTCAGTTTTGTCCAAATGGCAAAACTAAGTAATAAAGTGTATTTTTACAGATGGAGCCTCAGATCAGAGCACATTAATATTGTGGACATTTATATGGAGGGACTGGGTTTGCCAGATTTAATCCAAATGCATGAAACAGTCCATGTTGCATTCTGGTCAGAGTGGAAAGATGATGTTTTTGTCTTAATAATAGAAAAGCCAGAGATGCATTTGAGTCAATGATTTGGATAGTATTAAGCATACTAAAGTGAAAGGATCCAAGCAGATGTGAATGTACAAATGAAGTCTGATAAAGCATTATAAAACTGAAGGACCTTTCAAACATAGTACATTTCATAAGTTCATTCTATCGAGGTAACTTTAGGAAGCTGGGTATCCTGACCTTAAGTGGATATGGAGTAGCTGGAATCAAGGTTAAGCAGCTTTCAGCTTTTCAGATCAAAAGCATGCATATTTCTCGAGAATTAAAAGTTTAGTCTCTCACAAAATGATTTATGCAAATATTGTCAGTTACACTACCTGACAGACAAACAATGGGACTGGTAGCAGGCAAATACATTTCAGGAGTGTTTAGTAGATTACATCATGAGTAAAGTTTCTAGGAAATGGTTATTATTAAAATTAGCTCAAAGTTTGATGGAGCTAGAAGACCATAGGCATTTGCAATTTTGGGACAAGATAAAAAGTAAGGGAAAAAGCATTCAGAGTCTTAGAGGAAGCAGGGTTTGGCAGCTTTTTATGGTTGTGAGATCTATACATTTTTTTATAAATTAAATGAATATTGCATAGCTCTCACAACCATAAAAAGCATTCCAAGTCTTAGAGGAAGCACAGTTTGGCAGCTATTTATAGTTATGAGATCTATACAATATTCACTTAATGTATAAAATGTATTCAGAGCTATTTATTGATACCACAAAAAATGTCAAGAATTAGCACAGGGATGTGATAAGTTGAAGAAGTTTTGGGATGGGTGGAGTTATTCTGCAGAAAAACTGAACGATGCTGTCCTGCAAGGCTGAGATTCCAGAACTTGTATCAGGATATGAAGGGAACAGTTCAGATTCATGATTATGATAGCCCAGAAATGTATAACATGTAAATTTAAATTTCCTATGGATCTTTCAGTACCTGTATTTTAAAAAAGAGCATGTAATAAGATTCTTACACTAATACGTTTAACAAGACAATGAAATAACAGAATTGCTATAATTGTAAAATGGACTAAACATATACCATTGGTGATGTTGGGGGAAGGGGTCTTATTTAGACCGTAAAGAGATTTGTAGATTTATTTATTTGTTTGCCTGTTTTCTTTTTTATTTAATCATTTGCAAATTAAAGAAAGACTATTTTGAGAATGTTTAATCAGAGTTTTAGTCTGTTATTAAGAGTGAAATACTTGAAAATACAAAATGCATTGCATTCTGTGGAACTGACAAAGAAGTGAAAATTTGCAGTATATTATTTCAATAATTATGACTATGATTCAAACTAGCTGTGTTTTGCTGTTGAGTAGAATCATATATGCGTCTGCTTTCAAATTTTGAAATACCAGAAGATCATACTACAGAACATCAAGATGAAAACATTGAGGTTGCAGAAAACTGAAACTTATGTACACCGAATCTCAAAATACCAAAATTTCCACTGTACATATTATACTAGTCCTCTGCATTAAATCAGTGTTATCAACAAACTTTAAAATTCAACATTTCAAAAAAGACTGCAGTTTATTTTTAATTGTGCAAATCACATAGTTCCACTACAAAATACAGAATGTAAATGTCTAAATAATTTATGTTACTGTTTGAAATTAAAAACATAATCAATATATTTTTATTATTACAACAACTGCACCACGGCTTTCAGGAATCCACTGACACATGTTTTAACAGTTCGGTAAACACAAACACATAGAAAGTATTACATCTTTGCATTTCCCCATGCATTTTTACTGACTTCAGCAAAAAGTCTATGTTGTTTAACTTGCTTATAAAGGTAACTATACTAACATGGTTTACTTATGGGTAAGGTCTCTACAGTTCTGGCAGCATTCAGTGTAACATCTGCCATTTTGCTTAAGCACATACTGCAGATATTTAAAAGGACTCTTACATATTTAATCCTCTTCCTTTAGTGTTTCTATGTAATTTTGAAAACCTGTAGTTTGATTATTTAAACTTTCAGTATTTTGTAAAGTCGGTGTTTTCGTCATGATGTTCCATAGTTCGACCTTATGGTATTTCAAAATTTGAAAGTAGACACGTCATATACACCTAATAAAACAAGATTTAAAAAGCCACTGCATAATATACATGAAAGAAAGTAATTTAATGAAAACATTTTTAAAATATATTTATTATACAATGTATAGATAAAATTTAAAGAAAATACATTTTACTTTTTATGTAAGACAAGAGACAAAGATTAAGCATCATTAAGACCAATAAAAATATTCTTAATTCAGTAATCTGGTGTTTAATCTTGGTTTAATGTGAAGTTCCTGTCACCGTTCTTGAAGTGTAAAAATACTTGTTTCAATGGATAGAAAATTAAAATTCATGTGTTTTGCTCACAATATGTTTAAAAAATCAGAAAACAAAGGGGAGGTAGAGGTTACAATTATGGTTAAGGTCTTTACTTCACAGCCACACAAGGTACAAGTTTGATTCTCGTCTTTGAAGGGAAATTGGCCAGATTTAAAATGGCGTGCAAAGGCAGCTAGACTAGTACTTACCTATGAACTCATTAAACTTTATTGCCTTATTTATGTTATGTCTCTGCATTTTATTGAGAGAACAAATTAGCATCATCTCCGATTTCTATCATTCCAGAGGACACCAAATGGCAAGATTTTGAAATTCCTCTTGTATATCTTGACAGATATTAAGTAGATCATTCATTCATTGTCCTTGGTTTAACAGTGTCATGATATGCAGTGGTTTGTTTGTGTGGCCATGTTTCAAGTGAGATATTGTATTCAGTAATTATTTATTTCTAATTGGCCACCTACTTGTGCTGTTGAGATGCACTTTCCACCTACATTAAAAAGAGGATTATAAGTTCAGTTGTCATGTTTATTACATTTTCTCCCTCAAAAATAAACAACCTCTGTACCCCATGCTGATTATTTTTTTCTGTTTGCAGTTTCCATAATAAGTTCCTCAATCTAGTATTAGCTGCCTCTTAACAGTCTTAAAATTGCATTCCAACCATTCACTTTGAACTGGTTCAGACATTGCCAATAGCTGATGCAGCGAAATCCTCTAAGTAACCTTTAAGAAACAGAATATAAGGGCAGCAGCAGAAGACTTTCTGAACAGTTTATGTTTTCCAGCTATATGATTTTTGTCATACAGAATCATTTTATCTTTGCAAATTATTTCAGCTTGCTCATTTGAAGGTTACAAAATACAGCATAATATTCAATAATGGGTTGAATTTGTGATATATGAAACAGTACAGTTACTTCCATCTATTGAATAGACACAATCTTTAAAATATAATAGACTACAGAAAATAAAATGTGCCTATTTGACTTTGAAGATATACACTACTCAAAATTTAAACTGCTGTTTCCTATTTTCCACTGATATTTAATGGTAATATATTTTCAGTGATGGGACCACATTATAACTGGTGTCCTTTCTGCCAAATCTCATAATGCTACATTTACTGATATTAAATGTGAGGATATTACTCTTACTATAGCTATTACTATTGCTATTGCCCTGGATGTGTGGTTTTGTAGAACATCTCAGAAAACTTCATCTTCTTTTTTATGAAGTATATTTGTTACCCGGTTTGCAGTCAAAAGCATATTTCGTTAATCATATACCCAGAAAAAGAATTTTGTGGGACACCACCGGTAACCTATACCTGGATTTACAACCCCATTCCCTAATTTGTCATGTCATCTTAGTTAATGAGTATATGGACTGGCATTTAATGTATTTATTTTGCTAGTTATTACCTTCTCTGGAATAGTTTTGAATATTTTATCAAGGTCAACATAGACAGCAGACACTGTCACCCCTCCATTAAGAGTTGCTGTAACCTTTCCAGAGAATGTCACATGATTCGAAAAACAGCATCTCCCCTTAACAAATCCAAACTGTATAACACACAATTGAAGTAAATCCCCTGTATCCTTCTGGATAATCTCCATTATGACTGTTACTATGATATCACGTGAGGTACTGTTCAGGTTAGTGGGGTCTAAAATTGTGTGGGTCTAATGTGTACAGTCCTTTACAAACTGATACAACTATAGCTTAATGCCATAAATCAGGGTGTGTCTACATATTAACAATTTATTTGACAGGACTGATTGGGTTTTAATCAGGCTGTAAGTGGGAAGGCAACATTTAATAAACGGTTTGAACACCAATGCACTTACACGTATGGTGGTCTGCCTTACACTTCCTGAGTAGTCAGCCAGTTCTTCTGGTTCACAGATTTTTTTTATTTACTCAGTGTTTTATTTTACTAGTTATTTTATTAATTCTGTTTAGGAAAATGCTGGTTAAGTCATCTGGACCTTGAATTTTCAGTTTTACATATGGTGACAGCATCCACATCTCTAGTTATATAAAGAATGTCTCTCACTGGTTTCTGCAGCAGTCTAATGTATTTATTTTCTTATTGTAAACTTTGCACATAATGTTTCTGCACACATATTTGCTATGTCCTGTGGCAAGTAGGCAATTCATTTTTTATTGTTAGCATTTTACACTCATATTTTTTTCCTTTCTGTGTTTCTAAGGAATTAAAGGTTACCTTATTTTTGCTCTCAGCCTTTGAGGCAGCTTATAGTCAGTGCAGAAAGACTTTTCATAAGAAAAGTACTTCTATAGTTTATTTCTTTCAGACTTGTTTTATGAATAGGGGAATGTCTGAAAGTTGAGTTGTATCTAGTTTACTTGCTGAATATCTTATTAAATCTGTGATTCCAGTATCATGTTGAATAGCTGCAGAGAGTGATGACGATCCAAAACATTTATATATATTTAAACATTTTCTTATAGGTTCAGTAGTATATACTTGGCTAATGACCACCAGGGCCTTTATAAGCCTAGCCATGCCATCCAACCCAACTGTGTCGATATTTATCATGGACATTTATAAGGAGAGGGTATTTTGGTTAGGACACTTTTAGAGGTTATATGGGTATATCTTAGTCTGGGTATTATGTCTGCCTCTAACAGAGACATGAGGGTCAGACTTGGGATGAATTTCTGATTTTCCATCCATTGGTCAAGGTTATGTTTAAATGGGTTAGGGATGGATTCTGTTTCACACTGATGGAGATAATAGCTTGGGCCCACAGGCCTCAAACTCACATACCTATGTGATGCCCGTGCCCTGGCCCAGCAATCAAGCAGCCTTAATCCTCACCACTAACACCAGAGAGGGCATCTCATATATGAGGAAAGGATAACAAATACACACAGTAAAGTACACTTTCCCTTAAGAGCACACAGAGATCACAATCAGTCCAGGGCTGGTCACTCCCTTACTCTCCAGGTCCCCAATAATACTCCCCACTGGCACAGCTATAGGGTCCAGATCTCAGTTTAGTGGGCAAGCTAAAACCTCTAGCACCCTCTCTGTCCAACCAGTGCTTCATGTCCCTTCCCAAGTAGCTGACACACACACACACACACACACACACACACACACACACACACACACACACACACACACACACACACACACGCACTTTGAGAAGAGTTTATATAACCACACAGACACTAATGGGGAAGGCTGGCACAGTTTCTCCAGCTGTGCCCCTTTCTCCCAGACTATATGGTAGTTCCACTTGCCACCACCCCCTAATGCTTATCAGCTACTCAAAGGCCCTTAAAAGGGTGTCCAATTATTACTGTGCAATATTATTATCTAATTGGTAGCATGACTAAACAGTCAAGGCTTATTAGAGTGACTTGGTACAGGATCCTTATATACATGCAATGTACTCTTAGAGCTTAACTTATCTCTAACACAAAATAGCCACAGTTGAAAAGCTTGAAAAAAATTAATAATAAATAATAAAAACACAAGATATTTCTTACTACACAGTTCTAGTCAAGAGTTCAGAGATCACACATAAATACTTAAAATAATTCAGTAGTACAGTTCTGACATCACAAAAAACACTTAGTCTAATCTTTCTAGTTCCTTGCTATTTCTAAAAGAAAACACAAGTCTAAGATAACTTACATATGAGTAAGACAGTGCTGTGAATTTTGATGATCAAGACAAAAATGCTTAATGCCTTCTGATTCTCTCTGTTTAAATTGCTATCTTCAGTCCTGATTCCCATTACATCATTTTTTACACTTTCCTGGTGTTCCCAGGCTAACAGATACTACATTATTGTTATCTTGCACCTTCAGGAAACTACAGCCATAAAAGACATTCCACATGTAAACTCTAGTAATTATTCCTTAAGTTAAAACAATATGCAGGATGCTTCACTCCAGACTCATTGACTCCAAATTTTAACTTCAAAGGGACAGACATGAAATAATTTTTAACTTCAAAGGACAGACAAGAAATGCTTGACTTACTTAGCTTTCTTTACAGCAGAGGGCAATGTTGCTACATTGTTTTAAGTTCAACATTTCACAGCATATTATTTCATTTAAGAAAACAAGCTTGTATTTCAACATTTCACAGTATTATTTTCAATTAAGAAAACAAGTCTGTAATTCAACATTCATATTTACAAATGATAGCATTATATGCACAATTCTATCTGGCTAGGCTGGCAGCCTTTACAACCTGCATTTGAGAATCCTGAGCTCTATCACTAGATCACACTAGCCCAAAATAAAGGCTACAGTAGGATTTGAACCCACACATAGGAGAACAGCAGTCACTTTTACCTATTATGTAACCATTTGAGCTAAGGGACATTAATTAAACTTTTTGATGACTGGAAGTTGATATATCATGTCTGTTCAGGAAGCTAAACATACCTGACATTGTAGCCACACACGCAAATTCACCACTGTGAGATCTGACTGTCCCATCTAGTTACATAATCTAAAGAACACCATATTAGCTGCAAGTGCCTACCATATTCATCAAGTTTTTACCAAGTTTGTATGGGAAAAGAAGTATTACAATATAAACTCTTAGATCATCTGTAAACCTATAAATATATGGGACTGAGACTCCAATACTTATAGACATACAACAAAGCAGTGGCCATGAGAATACCCATGTAGGTATGTCCTTACCCTAGAATTAAAGAGGGGGAAATGAAATGAATGTGGAAGACTCAGTGTAAAAAAACCTGGAGGGCACAGTAGGTGTAGTTGTTCAGAACTGGAGTCCTTTGCTAGCACCAAGAAAAAGCTTTCAAGTAATGGACAATTTGTCAAATCAATGTTACATTACATTACGTCAATATGGCATATACAAAGTAACACTGCATTAGATAATCATCAAATTTAATTGGGGCTATTGTGTTAAACATAGCACATTCACCATTGATATGTTGTGCAGGAAAGCTTCACATTATTATTATTATTATTTTTATTTACATTTTATATGCCTGCTCTCTGTTGATCATTAGTCCCCCTCTCTGCCAATTGACCAGTATATTCCCCATTACCATGGCAAGCATTAGTCAAGAGGAGGCATAATTCAGAGAGCCATCATGGGTGATTTCAGATTTTTTGCATTATCCTAACTTCCCATGTGCATGTCCAGCTAAGCTGCTAAAGGACATCATTCAATGGGCTATCCACATTGGTTGTCCCTCACTTCCACAAACAACATTGACAGAAAGCAGCTGAGCCCTTTTTTTCTGAGGCTTGTAAATGGTTCCTCAGGTCTCCACCAGGGAAATTGCACTTCTCTGTGTGGTTCCTGAGCACTTGAAAAACTCACTCAGAGTAGGCATGTAGGCCACACCTCTTTCAATCGCACCCCCCCATCTAGTTCCTCAAAAGCTGGGTTGCTAATCAAACTCATGTCACCTGGTTCACAGTCAGGGCTTCATCCCTCTTTGCCACAAATCCAGGTGTTACAAGATTCACTCTTACATCAGACAAGAAGCATAAGGTAAAATTTAATTCTCCCTCCAGATGTCAATACCTGCACTTTTATTCATTACTATTTTGTATCATTTTGGGAAATTGTTGCTTGTAAATATACACAATACGGAAAATGCATACATATATATATAATGCTGACTTAGTGGGATTGTCTTATCTATCACAGACATGTACGTCCAAAGAAACCTTTTTTCATAACAAGTGTTAGATAATGTGAAGGAAAACATTTTAGGTTTCTTTACTCTGAAGAGATTGATATAAAGAAATTTAAACATCTGAAAACTGAGTTTATTCTTCCAAAACTAAATTCACTATCAATAAAACCTTTCACAGGAGGAAAAAGTCCACAACAGGTGAAATTTAACTAACTTTGATTATTCGGTAAAATGTTTGTTCTGTCCATTTTCAGATCCAAATTACTTTCATATAGTATAGAAATGTTCTAACTTTGCCTCATTGTGGACAATCCTAAGAGGACCATTACAAAAATTCATCTAGAAAATTACTTTTCATCTGCAGTAATGGATATTAGCTTGGCTTTCCAATTTTGCTTTTGCAAATGTTTCAAATAAGAGTATGGGTAGGCCATACATAACCCCCCACCCCACACCCAGCTAGAAGAAATAGCAGATGCCACATAACATCCTTAGGTTTCTTGCTGACCCTGATGTAAAATTTTGGTATTAGTCTGGGGGGGTGAATTGGAGTATTGGTAGACCTAATGTAGGATGTGGATCACTGGTATACCTATCAGAATTACAGCAAGGGAGGGAAAAATAAGATATAATTGATGTGTTGCTGCATTTCTTCAGTTCCACTCATATTTTGAAAAGCAGATTATCCCTGCTTTAAATAGCTATTCAAAGTAATCATAAATAATGTAAGAAGATATCTGTCAGGAAAATGTGTCAAAATATTGCTAATCATTAAAAAGACAAACTTAGCTCACAGATTAAATTGATAAGCTTATGAGCTACAGGTCTTCAAGAAGCTTCATTGCCCCACCCTCATTTAGATATTTTCTTTTTCTTGTACACACATCAATATTATTTTTGAAGAAAACAGATAACTAACACCCGATTGTAAGAGCAAACCTTTTCAATAATCTTGCAAGTTATCTTTTATTTTTTAATTACCAGTATTTATTGTTAATATTAAGTTTGCTGGCTTGGTGTTAGCTCCTTCACCTATTTCTGATATCCTAAATACACTATTGTATATTCATATATGACATGTTAGATGTCATACCACCATATATGTTTTGACCTGGAAAAAATGAATATCACATGCTTATAACTCATTAACCCTTATCACTTTAGCATTTAAAATACCACTGAATTCTAAATTTCAGTGCCATACTTACTGATTCTAGAATGGATAAGCTGGTTCTTACCATATTATTTTTGAGTTTGTTCTGAACGACGATGTCCTTCAGATTTCTAACTTTGTTAAACTATACTCTAGGACAAAGACCTGTCACTTTAGACAACATTGTTTCTGATGACAGAACTTTTTAATAAGAATTAGTAACATGACATCTTGCTTTCTACATAATTATATTCTGTAATAAAGTCAAGTAGCTACTGAACTATATTATTTCCTCCAAATTTCCCTAACAATAAATTGTTTCTATCAGCATTTACTAATCATATTACATCTACATCTAAAAGCTCTTTAGAGTAAACCTGCTGGAAGAATAACTTTTTTATATAACCTGTATTTTCAAAATAATCTAACAAATCACAACAACTCATCTTATGTCTTAAAATTATGCTTATGGAATTGTCTTTTTTTACTTGAATTAACACTCTGAAGTGAACATACTAGAGGTCTGCAGTAAGCCTTACTTAAGTTTTAGAACTGATATTTTCCAGGTTTTGCCATCAATGTCTTATATAAGAATATCTCATTCTTACTAATATCTGAAGTAAACTTAAAAATCAAGGTATTAGAAATGGACTCACAAATAGAACCAGATCAGACAATGCCTTAGAGACCAGGGAATCACCCTTTAGTAACCTATAAAAAATTCAACAGTTACTTAAGCCTTTCTAAGCAGTTTAAGATTTTTAACACTATGGGGGGGGAGTTCAATAAAGCCTGCATGGTCATTTTTCATCTCCACATTGCACACACTGCTGCAAAATGTTTTAGATTCAATAAACTCTGTGTAGTAGTGTGCTGTCACATGCAAACATGGTAAATTCCCTGGAATGCAAATCACAGTATAAGTAGATGAATTGTTTGCTAATGAAGCAAACCAACATGGTGGAGTGATTAAACAAGCTGTAAAGCAACCATGTAGACTCCATGCTCATTTTGCCCATGTATTCAAAAACTTTTTGAATACAGCCATGGAAAAGAGTCTACACAGAAACAAGAGCAAGTAAAAGTTATCAGATTTGTACAGAACTGACTTTAACATGTGACAGAAGACACATTATTATATTATTAGACAGTTTGGATAATACAAAAGTAGAGTAACAATAGCAACAATCTATTTTAAGCCCTATGACATAAATGCAGCTTCTCTCCCCTACCCTCAAATGAAGAATATACTCATAACTGATGTAGACAGCTATAAGTGTAAATCCCATGTGATAGACTATTCATACTGTCATGTAAGCATATGCAATATGTAGCTGATGTAATACAGTCAAATTTTATCAAAAACTGTATTTCTCTGTGCAGATATATAGCAAAGTAATACCCTCCTCTGTGTTTACAACATTGGACTCCCCTTAAGTTTCCCCTGCCTACATGGTTACCAGCCATGTAGATTCAGGGCTGTCAGCACAGTGAAGATGCAAATGAGATCAAAACTCATTAGAATTCCTGAATCGCAAAAGATGCAAATGAAATCAAAACTCATTAGAATTCCTGAATCGCAAAAGAATCTAACCATGTAGGGATGTTTACTTCATATAGGCATTTTCATGGTGTTTGTTTTCAGTTGATGGCAACAGTGAATGATGACATCAGGGGTGTGTGTAAGGCGAACATGTAGGTCTGTGAAGGGTGAAAGTTCATGTAAGCAGTGCACATTTCACAAGTTCTGTTTCGTCCTCTATTTTTTTGTTAAAATGTGCCATCTTTGTCCACATTAAGTTATTTTTTAATTATTTTCATTAGTGTTTACGTGATATAGAGCTTAGCGCAATCATGGGAAATGGAGGAATTAATGCCAGGTTTCTCTATGCTTGACATGTAGCTATTCATGGGAAGGGGTGGAGTACAAATGGTCCTGGGTTCTAACACAGGCTGTGCAAACTTTAAATCACTTTTTGTGCTCCATTTTTGCCTGATATCATGAAAATGGAGAAAGGTAATAACAATATTGCCTGTGATTACTTTATTTATGTGTAGGTATGTGCAGGGACACAAAGGTGCACATTGTGGGGTCTGTATCACATCATCGAATGGTCAATTCAATGAACGACATTTCATCAGAAATGCCATTCATCTAATTCCCTTGCTAATTATATATACCAACTCTGAGATCACACTACAGTGGGGAAAGGGGAAATTTCCCAATTCTCACTGTACTGCGATCTCAGTAGGAAAAGATCAACAAACAGCACATTTGATGCAATTCCACTGAAAATGCTGTTCAATTAACTATTTTTTGCTGAGCTGATAAGAACCTGCACATCATGCACTAATGAGCAGCAATGGAGTTAACACACAAAGTTAAGCAGCAGGTGTTTTTCATAGGTGCATAAGCAGGTGATTTTCAGCATGGTGGGGCTATTCAACAAGCTATAAAGCATTCATGCAGCCTCCATTCTAGTTTTTCCTGAATTCTTCAAAACCATTGGAATAGAGACAAGGAAATTTTAAAGGGACGCAATGCTAGGAGCTGCTGCAGCTTTGCTCCATATGTATGTGCTGAAGCCAATACTGCTGGTGCTGGTGACAATAGGCCGAGGCTGTGAAGAAGAAGAAGAGTGTTCAGGTCCAGGATAACTTTTCAAATGCTACATGACCAGGAGATTGTAGAGCACTACAAGGTGGACAGGAACACATTACAAGCATTCTGTGAGCTCTGTCACTCTCAACTCAGACACATTGCCAACCAAGGGGGACCCATCCCAGTAGTAGAAACTAAGGAATGTGTAGCCCTTATAATATTAGCTCCAGGTACTTTTCAAATACCAACTGGGGACATGATGGGTGTGTTAAAGGCATCAGCATCCAGGATTCTCCATAAATTCCTGGTTGCTATGCTCATACATACCACTGAGCACATATGTGTTCCCTGTAGTTCTGAGGAGAGGGCCAGCAATATGCAACATTTCTACCAAGTAGCACACCACCCTGAAGTACTGGGTGCCATATATTGCACTTGTGTACATTAAGGCACCACCTGGTGAGCAGGGTTGAATCTACATTAACCACAAGGGATACCACTCCATCAACTGCCAAGTCATGTGTAATGCCCAGGGAATTATCCTGAATGTGTGTGCTGGCAACTCTAGCAATTATCATGACTCACATATCTGGCACATATTACAGCTGTACCAGATGTTTGCTGGGGCAAATCCCCACAGTGCTATTTACTGGGAGATGCTGGCTATGTACTGGAACCATGGCTGATGATCAGAAGTGCACACACAGCCATGGAAAAATGCCATAATGAGGCACATGCTCAAACAATAACATCATAGAGCATGTGTTTGGGCTGCTGAATTCACAGTTCTGGTGCCTACATATATATGGTGGAGCCCTTCAGTATAATCCATGTGCATGTACACACATCTTCACAGTATGTGTTATGCTACACAATCTGATCCTGCTGAAACAGCTGCAGCAGGATCAGCAAGGAGAAGGGACACAAACCCCCACCAATGCCTAGGTCAGCACAGCCACAGTCAGAGGAGGACTTGGAGGAGGATCCACCAGCTGCTGTGGCTAGATCAGACATAGGCTTGCTCTGTATGGCCTTGCTTTGGCTAAGAGAGAATGCATAGCACATTTACTGACCACCTAGGTGCCTAATACCTTTCTACTGCTCACATACATATGGTAAAATTGATGCCAGGCAAATCACACAACATTTACCTCTCCATGTATTGGCTGTGTATTGCTTGCATCAGACAGAATCAGCCCTGAACTAAAACTGTGTCAACTGCTGCATTTACAAGGTAAGTCCTGAACCTATAGGGTATTCTTTAATAATATTATGGCATATCCTTGTATATCTTAACTTGATACAGTAATCAGGTAAATATTGTTGAATTTCTACAAAAACTACCTTAACATGTGACAGCAGAGCAATGATTTTACTTATATGTTCCCATTAGCAAGTCTTAGGCCTTAGGCATCAGAGATTCACACAGTCAGCCCTCTCAAAAGTATTGATGATCCCCTCAGTTTAACACCATACCTTAGTACTGGTAAATCATTACAGAGAAAAGTTAGAAAGTAATGATACACATTGCAGTTTCTGACTTCCCAAGCCTTCCCAAGATCTAATAACAGGCAAGATGCAGAACAAGGAGAGTAACAAGAGCATCATATCCTTGTTTGTGCCATAGCAGTAACTCACCTTTGCTCCCCATAAAAAGAACAGGCTATGCTTGTTTGTGACATGAGTAACTGAGCTTTGCCCCCCCAAAAAAGAGAAGTGTACCCTTGTTTGTTCTATAACAGTAAATCACCTATGCTACCCCAAAGAACAGTGTATGGTTGTGTATGCCATCCAACCTGACTTTCAGTCGCTGGCATCTGCATATCATATTACTCCCCCAGTTAATATCCTTGCACAATTTAAGGCCAAAGATATTGAATGGCTTACACACTGCATATCGCGCTCTACTGGTCAGATAAGTGATGAACTGCCAAGAAACACAGAAATGTGAGACATAGCTGTATATTTGCAAGCATAATCATAGCAGGTTGTATGCTCAGTAAGTGTACTATGTCCAAATATAATAATGATAATTAAATGTACAAATAGCTGATGGTTTGAAAGCAGTGTATATTCTTTTGCAGTTGGTTGTGTGAAGAATGACTTCAGCCCTTTGCTGCAAAGCTGTTTCTGTGGACAAGAAGAATAAGGCATCCATCCTGTTTTCTGAAGATGCTTTGGTGTGAGATTTCAAATCCTGGGCTATGTAGACATATCTTATGTGTACTATCACATTCTTCTGTGTATGTCATACATTGATTTTCCTCTTTTCACATATTTCTCCTTTTTTTAGTGTTGTATTCCTATTACTTTTACCAGACAACAAATACATTACAGGTTTGACTGTGCTCATTTGGTTTGTGCGAAGCACCACATTGTGGAAACAAGACAAACCAGAACACCGGGGAAGTAGACAGCCACAAATATAAACCAGAAATACTCAATTAATGCTCTTGAGAATTGCAAAAACCAGGCCTGGAGTACAGATGGAGCTATCAGATGTTTGCAATGTGTCTCGCATTTGCGAATTGCTTACCTATGCATAAATGGATATATCTTGCATGCATGTGCACTTTGTTCACCATCATGCAAACTGGCTGCTCATTGCACTATGGGACTGTATTTATCATGCTTCATTATTGTTTATTCTCCATTTCCTTTGTCTCACATAAAACTACATGTGGAAACATTAGAAACCAAGGACCCGATCAAACTATACATCATGTATTTACAATACATTCATGTGTTGCTCCCCCTCCACACCACCACGCACTACAATACTGGGATCTCAGTACTTTTTCCACACATATATCAATCACACTACAAAGTGTAATATATGATATTGTGTGCTCCATCATGGACAGGGCCATTTGGTGGTGATCACAACCTTGCTCTGCTAAACTCAAACATCCAACTATGGTCAATAAGGGTAATTGTGTTTCTACACAGCTAGGCTTCTTAATAGCTTAGTGCTATTAGGGCTATTAGGCTTCTAGCCTCATATAATGCTATGAATCTATATGCGTAGGCAGACCTCCCAAACTGTTGTGTACCACATGGTTTTCTGATGTCATATACTATAAGTGCACCTGTACTCTCATATCAGTCAGACTTGTGCTTGTATTAAGTACTGTGTTTTGAAGTCTGTGCACTAAGATAGGTAGGGGTTCAGTTCTTACTGCAATCAACTGTGTGTGTGTGTGTGTGTGTGTGTGTGTGTGTGTGTGTGTGTGTGTGTGTGTGTGTGTGTGTGTGTGTGTGTGTGTGTGTCTAGTCACCAGAGTAGACATAGTATTCTACAGCTACTTCTCCAAGGTCATGGATTGCCAGTATTTTGATACGTGCACAAGCCTATACATCCATTTCATGTAGCCCTCCAACCTATTGGCTCCCACATGGCCTCCAAATGTCATCTACTATAAGTTCACCCGCACCCCCGCAAAAAAACTTGTATTAAGAATGGTGTTCTGTAGTTTCTGTACCTTAGATAGGTAAGCGTTCTATTCTCACTGTAGTCAACTGTGTGTGTCTGTTAGTTGTTGCTTGACATTACTGAGAGACTGTTATACCAGCATATGGGACACTTATTCTGAACTCAACAGACTCTGCTGATGTCATCAGCTATGATAGTTTTGGATCTGTAGTAATCTGAACAGGCCATAGTCAGATAGTGGTCTGGAGGCCAGGCAGATGTGACCTCATCTTATACCACACAGATTACAGTCTCATGGCTTTTAATCTATCCACATGCATCATGGCATGGTCTGTAGCCTCTTTTATGTTTATGGGAAAGGCCTGTGGCTATGCAGCTACTGCATGTGACTGGTAAGGGTAATGCAAAAGAGGTCATTATACTGTTTTACTGTTCTGATCAGGTTTCACTACAGTACTGTCATACTATTCTAATATCTGAATATGATGGTGTGACTTATAATGGGCACCATATGTTTGTACTGGAAAATCCTTAAAGAGAGAAGTTAGAAATTAATGCTACACATTTCAGTTTCTTACTTCACAGGTGAAATCAGGATAAGACTATGACATTTTGACAATATACTGTAAACTGTTAAACTTTTCAAGTAGAATATTAGTTTAGGATACAATGACCACTTCAACAACACAAATGCAGATATACTAAGCAATAAGTTACCTATGCACAGTGAGCTTCAGACAGAAAGCATCATATCCTTGAATTCAAAAGATAGTAAACAGAGATATGGCACAGTTATCATCACTTGTAGATGATGTTGTTGTGGGGATAGGGGGCAGGAAGCCTATGCTGACACACAAGGTCAGTGTATGTGCGTGAGTAAGAAAGAGAAGGCAGACACGTATAAAATAACAAATGGCCAGTGAGACTAAATGAGTAATTGTGGTATGTGTATATTTAAGGGTTCTCAGGTTAAATAGTTGTGTGAGTGTGTGCATGAGTACTGCCAAGCACTATGCTTGCTCTACATCTTGGTCTGTCAGATAGGTGTGACCCATGCATTGCAGAGATGACAGCTCATTGTCAGCATCTCTAACCAGGAGAACTGGATCTGACAGGTGCTGCACTGGCACATTGACATCCAGGACCATGGTGTGACAGTGTTGCTATCTGAATGTGACTGATAATTGCTGAACTAGCTCCATTTACGGGGACACCCACAACCATGACCCCCTCACCTGCCACACCTGTGTGTGGACAGCACACTCACTGATGCAGTACTGGAAGTACTGGCACTATCTGAGACTGATTGGACATGGCCACATTGGCTGACGGCAGACTTATGTGGCTGACCTACTCCTATGAGGATGCTCTTCCACTCCCAGCAGACATTCCATCACTGATGCTGCCCATCCCATAACAGACATCCCTTAGTTTCTCACAGACATTCCTTGTTTCTACATCTCATTCATCTGATGCTGTGAATGGGCAACATGGTTGAGCTAGTCACACATGACAGACTGTACCACAGTACTCTGAGACATACACTGTGTAACCCATTTTTTTATTCATGTGCTTAAAATGTGTGAGGATATGACTTGAGACTTATATAATATGCAGCTATCAAGAAGTGAAGGCCAGCATGGATGTTAAGGGACATAACCTGTGAATTATGAGCTGCTTACTTACATATTCAATCTTACATGTAACTTTCTAGATCTAAGCTGACACACCTAGTGGAAGTAAGGCAGCCTGCAGTGCAGTTGTAATTTCCCCCTCCCAAGCAGTAATTACTCACAGCTGCAATCAATTAATAATGTGCACCATATAAAAGGGAGCCCTGTAGTTAGGCAAGCTGATGTTAGTTCTATATGTTTGGAACACTGAGAACAAGCATTTTTTCTACAGAGCCGTACTTATTCTCATAAGGTATGATTCTCTTTTGTCACCTACATACTGCATATGCTGAAATATATTTAATAATAATATGAAGCACAGGTTTTTACACAGTTATCTGTATGCATTACTTAGAAGCGTAATGATGTCATGGCCATGTTTGTCCAGCCATTTCAGAGGTAGATATGACTGGCAAGACATTAAAATAAATGGAAATGACTGATGTGTGATAAATATGCAGAAATATTTCAGGAACAGGTCTTTTGACAGCATCTGTAGCATTTCAAAGATATTTTCTTAGGCAAAAGGGTCATGTGGCTGTTCTTTTGTGGGGGTGGGGTCTACAGTGAGTTACTGTTATGGCACTAATAAGGATATGTTGCTCTTGTTGCTCTTCTTGTTTTGCATCCGGCCTGTTGTTAGTATTTCACATTTCTAGACTGCATTATGCTTTACCAGTGGGTAATACTGACTGGATACCTTTTCTGTTGTATATATAAACAATATTTTGTAGTAGTTATGTGTATTATACATCTGTTTTCCTTTACATCACCCACAATCATGGCATCGACATGTGTGAATCCATGTCTAAGACCCTTTACAGATGCCAAAAACAATGCATTAATTGATAGTTTTTGCAACATTGTGCCTTCTCCTACAAAGGGGAAGGCAAGACATGGGCCATAAGCTCATAATATAGCAATAAATTCTTGCCAATCTGAATGCCATGGGCAGCCATGGCCAAACCTATAAACAGGTGTGCCACAGGGCCACTGACATGATCACCATTGCAAGAAGGAGAGCAGCTGCAGTAGGCCATCATCTTTTGGTTACATGTGAAGGCCCTGCTAGTGAACCACCACTGACCCCCAATAAGCAGTTCCTAGCTGACTTAAGGACCACACAAAGCTCACAAGAAACTGAAGTCCACCATGTGCTGGATGTGGGAGCCAGCATGTCGGACATAACAACCACATCCCAAGAGGAGCTTCCAGGTATGCCTTGTTATCTGTACTGTTAAATACTGTTGTATATTTTGTGAACTTAAATGAATAAGTTAATTCTGCATCACATGTATTTATTTGGTTGGGGGGATTGAAGATTGCTTTGTTTAAATACTTGTTTACTGCATCTATAAAGGGGCAAATGTATTACCCCCTGTGTTACAGCTTATAGTGATGTTGTTTCCCTTACCTCTTGCTTAGCTTCTTTCAGGACCATTAGGCCTCTAGGAAAGTTTGCCTTCTGCAGTTGATACGCCAAATAGTTTGATGTCAGTACTGATGATCAATTTAAACAAATATTGCAGTGAGTGAGTTTGATCTCAGGTGTATGTATTTCTGGATTGTCTGTAACAGTGGTATCATTGTAACTTTGTTAGCATATATTCCACTATAGTAGTGCCTGTATTAATATATTATTGTGTGTCTTGTTTTTTTTATTACAGGTGATACTCACAGTGGAACTGTGAGCCCTGTGCCACCTGATGTCAGTGTAGCAGCAGAGTCTGATGATGATGGCACAGTCAGGGGGTTCAGAGGTTGAATCTAACACAAAGGCTGACATACAACCATCCTCTGCATTTACATTGGACATAGTCAATATGCCTATGCTTACCCAGTCCACTAAGCTCACAGATCTTGGACAAGTGGTGAGCGAGGACATTGATCAGGGAAGTGTGGCTACTGTGGTTTTTGTGTCTGTTGATTCTGACTATAGCCAAAGTGTGGTTGAGATGTCATACAGAAGGATTTATAGGGGTGCTCGGAGGAGGCCTGCTGTCCCTGTTTCACCTGTTGCAGGTGTCTCTTCCCATGTCACTTGACATATGTTTAGGGCATCATGGAATCACAGACATGTTCCAATATGTGCTTCAGATAAATTCTCAGGGTTGTGGATATGGCACAGTCTGACATGGGTGACTGCTTCCACTGTGTTGCCAAGTCACTGGATCAGATGAATGACATGTGGATCAAGGAGTATCTGTGATGGACCGAAGGGTGTCTGTCATGGAATGAGCAGTGTCTGTGATGGAATGTCTGCTGGGAAGGGAATGGCATCCTCATGGATGTAGGTCAGCTACATCATCTGCTATCAGCCACCATGGCCATGCCTGATTACACTCCCATAGTGGCAGTACTTCCTCTACTCCATCAGTGAGTGTGTGCTGTCCACACCCAGATGTGGCAGGTAATGGGGGGGTCATTGTCCTGGGCATTCCTGTGAAGGGAGCTCATCCAGCAGACATCGGTCACACTCAGAAAGCAGCACTGCATCTCTTTATGGGAGTGAACATGACAGTGCAACTCCTTCAGAGCCAGTTCTTGTGGTCAGGGACAACAACAATGAACTACCACCTCTACCATGCACTAGTTCACACCTGTCCAACACAACAAGACATAGAGCTAGCACTCAGTTTGGCTATGTTCACGTACACACTCACACACCAATTTCACCTGGAGGACTGCTACAGACACACATACAGCAGTTATTTATTTTCTCTATCTACCCATTTGTTGTTTTGTCCAAATGTCTGCCTTCTTACTCAGACACACTCACTGACCTTTTATGCCAGCCTAGGCTTCCTGCCCCCAACAAAGGTTGAGTGAAGCACCACTCTGGCACTTAACTGGCTTATCTTTTTCCAAATATCTGAGTGTAATGAGCATGCTTCATGCACTACATCAGTTTAGACCGCATTGCTCAGTGCCACTTGCAAATTTTATGAGGTGAAACTCGTTGACGGTATGGTGAAAAGCTGATCCAGAAATATGAAAAAATGATGAAGCTATCAGTGTTTGTCTTTACAGTAGTAACAAAAAAAAAACAGATTTTCACATTCAGGAGGAAAATGCTAATGAAAACTATATTTAGCTAACAAGAGGTTAGCAACTTTTTGATATTGACTTCTTACTTCCTTATCACTAACAATGACTTGAAAATGTAACCCAGCAATGACATATCCTTCTGTGACCTGCTGCACTTTCTCAGAAAATATATAGTGTGTAGTTATTTTGAGAAGTGGGCATAGTTTTTAAACAATTTTCTCTCCCATGTACTCTATATGATAATAATATTTCTAGGTACTTTTTGTCAGCCACTGGGGATGCACAAGCCAGTGCATTTATTTGTGCTGGTCCCAAGCCCAGATAAATGGGGAGAGTTGCATCAGGAAGGGCATCCGGCGTAATATTTTGCCAAATCATATATGTGAACAACAGTACAGATATACATACTGGATTGGTCGAGGCCCAGGTTAACAATGACCGCCACCAGTACTGTTAACCAACATGGTTCTGGCGGAAATTGGGCTACTGTTGGCCGAAGGAGGAGAAGACAGGGAAGGCATGCCTGAAGGCAGGTAAAGGCTAGGACTGTGATAGTGAGGGTCAGAACTTTGAATGTTGGCAGTATGACTGGTATAGGGAGAGAGCTAGCTCATATGATGGACCAACGGAAGGTTGGTATATTGTGTGTGCAAGAGACCAGATGGAAAGGGAGCAAGGCTAGGTGTATTGGAGGTGGGTTCAAATTGTTTTATCATGGTGTGGATGGGAGGAGAAATGGCATAGGGGTTATCCTGAAGCAGCAGTATTCTAAGAATGTTTTGGAGGTGAAAGGAGTGTCAGATAGAGTGATGTTTATGAAGCTGGAAATTGATTGTGTAATGATGAATGTTGTTAGTGCATATGCTCCACAAGTTGGGTGTGCGATGGATGAGAAAGAAAAATTTTGGAGTGAGTTGGATGAAGTGGTGATGACTGCACCCAAGGGTGAGAGACTGGTGATTGGAGCAGATTTCAATGGGCATGTTGGTGAAGGGAACAGAGGGGATGAGGAAGTGATGGGTAGGTATGGTGTTAAGCAAAGGAATGCAGAGGGTCAGATGGTAGTGGATTTTGCGAAAAGGATGGACATGGCTGTGATAAATATGTATTTTAACGAGAGGGAGGAGCATAGGGTGACATATAAGAGTGGAGGAAGATGCACACAGGTGGATTATATCTTATGTAGAAGGGCCAGTCTGAAGGAGATTGGAGACTGTAAAGTGGTGGCAGGGGAAAGTGTAGTTAGGCAGCATAGGATGGTGGTTTGTAGGATGACATTGGTAATCAAGAAGAGGAGGATGGGTGTGAGGGCAGCACCAAGGATCAAATGGTGGAAATTGAAAAAAGGTAATTATGAGGTGGAGTTCAGGGAATAGTTAAGGCAGGCACTGGGTAGCAGTGAAGAGTTACCGAATAGCTGGCTAACTACAGCAGAGTTAGTAAGAGACATTGCTAGAAAGGTTTTTGGTGTGACATCTGGAAAGAGGAAGGAGGACAAGGAGACCTGGTGGTGGAATGAAGGAGTACAGGAGAGTATACAGAGAAAGAGGTTGGCGAAGAAGAAGTGGGACCATCAGAGAGATGAAGAAAGTAGACAAGAGTGTAAGGAGATGAGGTGCATGGCAAAGGGAGAGGTGATGAAGGCTAAGGATAAAGCATATAAAGAGTTGTGTGAAAGGTTGGACACTAAGGAGGGAGAAAAGGACTTGTACTGATTGGCTAGACAGAGGGACTGAGCTAGTAAAGATGTGCAGCAGGTAAGGGTGATAAAGGATAATGAGGGAAAGGTACTCACAAGTGAGGAGAGTGTGTTGAGCAGATGGAAAGAGTACTTTGAGGGGCTGATGAATGAAGAGAATGGAAGGGAGAAAAGGTTGGATGATGTGTGGATAGTGAATCATGAATTCCAGTGGATTAGCAAAAAAAAGAAGGGTAGCTATGAAGAGGATGACAAATGGAAAGGTTGTTGGTCCAGATGACATACCTGTGGAAGCATGGAGGTGTTTAGGTGAAATATCAGTGGAGTTTTTAACTAGATTGCTTAATGAAAACTTGGAAAGTGAGAGGATGCCTGAGGAATGGATAAAAAGTGTTTTGGTACCAATTTTTAAGAATAAGGGTGATATGCAGAGCTGTAGTAACTACAGAGGGATTAAACTGATCAGCCACAGCATGAAGTTATGTGAAAGAGTAGTGGAAGCTAGGTTAAGAAGGGAGGTGATGATTAGTGATCAGCAGTATGGTTTCATGCCAGGAAAGAGCACTGCAGATGCGATGTTTGCTCTGAGAGTGTTGATGGAGAAGTACAGAGAAGGTCAGAAGGAGTTGCATTGTGTCTTTGTGGACTTAGAGAAAGCATATGACAGGGTGCCTAGAGAGGAGTTGTGATATTGTATGAGGAAGTCGGAAGTGTCAGAGAAGTATGTAATAGTGGTACAGGATATGTACAAGGATAGTGTGACAGCAGTGAGGTCTGCGGTGGGAGTGATGGATGCATTTAAGGTGGAGTTGGGATTACATCAAAGATCAGCTCTGAGCCCTTTCTTATTTGCAATGGTGATGGACAGGTTGACAGATGAGATCAGACAGGAGTCCTCGTGGACTATGATGTTTGCAGATGACATTGTGATCTGTAGTGAGAGTAGGGAGCAGGTGGCGGAGACCCTGGAGAGGTGGAGATATGCTCTAGAGAGAAGAGGAATGAAGGTCAGCAGGACTAAGACAGAATATACGTGTGTGAATGAGAGAGAGGATAGAGGAATGGTGAGGATGCAGGGAGTAGAGGTGGCAAAGGTGGATGAGTTTAAATACTTGGGATCAACAGTTCAGAGTAATGGTGAGTATGGAATAGAGGTGAAGAAGAGAGTATAGGCAGGATGGAGTGGGTGGATAAGAGTGTCAGGAGTGATTTGTGACAGACGAGTACCAGTAAGAATGAAAGGAAAGGTCTACAAGAGGGTAGTGAGACCAGCTATGTTATATGGGTTGGAGACAGCAACACTGACAAAAAGGCAGGAGTCAGAGCTTGACGTGGCAGAGTTGAAGATGTTAAGATTTGCACTGGGTGTGATGAGGATGGACAGGATTAGGAATAAGTATATTAGTGGGTCAGCCCAGGTTGAAAGGTTTGGAGACAAAGCCGGAGAGGCAAGATTACGTTCGTTTGCTAAGGATGAAGCTGCCAGGTAACAAGAAAAGAATGCCTAAGATAAGGTTTATGGATGTGGTGAGAGAGGACATGCAGGTGTTTGGTGTGATAGAGCAAGATACAGAGGACAGGAAGAAATGGAAACAGTTGATCCACTGTGGTGACCCCTAATGGGAGCAGCCGAAAGAAGAAGATTGTTTGAATCCTGCAAATCAATAATGACAGGATAGCTCAACAAAGAATAAATATGGAAACTAGACATTTCTGCATTAGATGCATTTTTAGATAATCTGTTTTGTATGTTCCTAATGCAGTGGGATTTATGTAGTCTATTGGATGTTTTTTTTTTCCCTAACCAATCAGGTTATGGTATTTTCTGATGTACTTAGTGTTGTAACTTATCATACATGCACTGTTTGACACTATTTCCTTTCAGAGTCGTAATTGGTTCACTTGTGTAGATTAGGTAGACTGACAAGTTGATGCCAATACTCTATTCAGCTGAGAATCATTTGCTTATGAGATATATTTAACTAATCTGATCTTCTTGCAGGGAGAAAATATATATATACCTGAACATTCTTAGGCATAAAACTTACATAGAGTAGAACAGAATTTCAGAAATACTCATTCAGAAACCTATTCACTAATTGTCGAGGTCCCCTTCAATAAAAACATCACACTGAATGACATTTGACGACCTTTATTAAACTTCCATAACATAGCTTTGGTCACCACAATTAATTACAATTGGACATAGTATAGTTGATTTTAAACACAGCATAAACATCCTTGTAATGTTAATCAGGACAGCGTACCTACTCATCCTGCCCAGTAAGCAGCATCCATACCTTTGCTCACTTACTTTACTTATGAAGCAGTGTCCAAGGAACACTTCATATCCCATTTATTGAATTGCCCATCCAACCAATAATTCAGAATGGCATGACCTTACTCATATGAAGCTTACATCCCATCTCACTTCATACACCATTTATTGAATTACCTTCCATCCAAATAAGCAGTGTCCTTACCTCCACTTGCTTACCTATCCAACAAGCTTCTTCCAGCTACTCATTTTCCTTTCCCCCAATATCTTGAAAAGAACATCCAGACACCAGAGGGGGAACAAAAAAGGGCAAGCCTGTCCATCTTCTCTGCCAACCAGCATGACCAGGCTGTTCCCCCTCCCTACTAGCCAAACTAATTCACCAACTACCTGCCATAAAGGGAAGGATTAAACCAAACATAATTTGGTGTACCCATCCTGAAAATTACAGTAGATCATCATCATCAACCTCATGCCTTAACCTACCAACACTGAAATGTACCTTAATTAAATGAAACATACCTTAATGAAATTAAAGAAGGTGTGCTTTAATGAAAATAAAAAATAAAATGAATATGCTTACCCTTGACCCCACTGTACCACCAAAACATCCACTCAGAGAAACCACTAACCATGGTTCACTTCTAACCACACCCTGTGGCCCCAATATACCTCTCTAGTGACTAGAACGTCTTCTGCAACCGATACAGTCAGAACAGTAACATCCATCCTGTCATACCCATCACCCCCCAAACTTTTTCCTTCAGACCTCGACTGCTTCCACCTTCAAAATACACAAACCCCTCCTGCAGCATGCATCACCTGCGCAACCCACTTCCTTCAGTCATTGGGGAATGCAGACTTATTTATCATCTCAGCCTTAAATTCTGTGCCTCCAACATCTTCAGATATGCAACTGCGACTCTGCCCACATCGTTTACGACCTCATTGCCCATCATTCAAGCCACCGGCACAATGTCCACTGTGAGCATCTTCTTCCTGGATCTGTAAAAGAAAATAAATTGTAAATTCAGTGCAACAAATAACAACATCTTAACTTGCATGCTATCAAGGGGACCCACATCCATACCCCTTAAATCAACATTCTTCAATGTAATTATGACTTAAGACTTCCCCTTCTACTCTTCACCCCCATTTTTTTTTATATATCCTGCTTAGGTTTTGCAATTAAAGCTGTTAATATGCGATGGTAAGCCATTAGTATGTCTAACAAACTCTGCCCATGTGTTCACCTTTAACTTGCAAGCAATGACAGGAATTATTCCCCTAACAAGAACCAGGTGGCTCAACAATGTATCTAAGCTAGTGTTTGTATGCACAATAAGAAGACGCCATAAACCTCTCCCAATGGCTGTTGACACTGGACCACACATGCACCCTTAACAGGCAGTCTTCCCAGGACACACTCTCCACCCCCAACAAAGCTCCAAACTTCTCAAATCTGCTAAATATTCATAGCCTCAAACTCCCTAGTCCACATGCATCTAATCTTTATAACAAAAAAGGGTACCCTAAACTCCCAACAGCAAGCCTAAACCATGCCCTGCTTAAGACTTCCAACTTCTGCTTAACCACAAAGCCCCTGCTCCTCTAACATCCCCCAACATACCGGTTCCTCTAACATCCCCCAACATACCTGTATACCTACCCTATCACATAAAACTCCACCTGCCTCTAGAAGTCATACCTACCCTGAAATTGACTGTACCCCACATGTGCTACCTCATGCTACTCCCCAGAAACAATTCCCACTGTGCAACAATCACCCATGTCCCTCATAAATAAGAGAAATATGCAATGCATTCTGGATTAAGGAATCTTACTTACCTGAAGCTGGCTAGATCATCAAAATCTTAGAGTCATTAACTTAGTAACTACCCCAATCCTGGAATTGGTGCTGCTCCTCCCACCATTAAACCCAAAACTACCCCTAAGCAAATGCCAAATCCTGCTATAACTTGCCCACAACATACCCTATTCTCCTTTGGCCTTACGCTACCCACCTGCACCAACCTTGACTCCCGTGTTGCGCTAGCATGAATTTCCTTAACGGTAGGCATTCTGAACTCGAGTCTCAGCCCCCATTCCTAACTGCAAGGTTTAAAACCTAGGCTGACAGAACAGGTTTGCATTACCATGAGTATTAAGCCTGACACCCAAATGTCTGTCATCATTCTCTGCCTTCAACCCACATACTTTGGCAATAATGTGTCAGACAACTATCATTTTATGAGAAACAGACCAAAAACATAAGGCCCAAAAATCTGAACAGTCTGCAAAATTGTGTACAGTAAAGAGGCATGTTTCAACTTCCCGCCCAAATTCTAGCCAGACCACAAATATCCAAGGGGCAAGGCCCACCACAGAACAAACTTTAAATACTGCTCTTACAGACTTAGAGTTGCTGAAAAAAACACACAGCTGAAGAGAAACACATCAGATACTCAAAAAGGCACTCATTGTGTTCTGGACTAAATCCTCTGTACCCAGCCATGAATTGCCAGGCTCAAAGCAATACCTCATACCTGTTATCCAATTTTTTTTTTTTTTTAATAGACCATGAGCGAAGCACACAAAACCACACAAACATGTGCAAGTCCAAATGAATGGGGAGAGGAATGACCCAAAACAGGGACCGTCCCCAACCACCAGTCGCATGAGCCAGAAAGCCACCAGCCTAACCAGACCTGTACTAGAATGCAGCTCTCCGATGACATGAAGCATGAAGCAACTGGAAAACGATACACAACCTGGACTCCCTGTGACAATCAGTGCAACCAACAGGCAATGCCCCACCCCAGCAGGCGTGAAAGAACAAGCCCCTCCCTACAAGTTCCCATGTTACAAAGCAATCACAACAAACTTTAGCCACATCCAACTATAGATGAGCAACAACACATCAAACCAAACTCCCCGTGCAACAGACAAACAATGCACAAACATACAACCCATGTACACATCAACAAGCTCCTTGCAGTGTGAGTCAGCGAACATGAGCAAAAGAAGAGGCCTCCTCCTTATCAACCAATAGCCCGAGCTTGTTGTTTTGTCACCAAGCCATGTTGGATAACAAAACAAAACATGCAAAACCAAAAGTCAGCATCCGAGTCCATTGACCACTGGCCAACTGCCCCGCCAACAAGAGGTCCATGTTTCAAGACCAGAAAACATCACAGTGCATCTCTGTCCTTGGTCACCTAATACTGGATTTGGCTCTGCTATCAAGCAAAAAATTAACCAATTATTCACTCATTCCCCAGGTAATTTGCTTAGCTCATTTCATAGTTATGGAAGATCCAGAGCCTGTTCTCATACTCAGTGGGTGCAGAGTAGACAAAATAGACCTGGATAAGACAGAAGTTCATTCAAGGACATGCAAACACAAGCAGTCTCACCTGTAATATACATACCTACTGTCAAAATGTAGGAGTTGCATGTCACCTATATTTGGGATCAAAAAGAAAGTTGGAGCACACAGTTAAAGAATAAAATAAAATAAAAACATGAAGAAAGAAAGAGGATATCAAGACTATACAAAAAAGGCACCTCAAATGAGGATTGCAATAGGAAAACAAGCACTGTGAGACCTTGCTATAAGTGCAGTAAACCTCATTAGCTGAGCTCTCTTCCCTCTTATTGTTGTTCTAAGATTAACATAGCAAGTTGTGTATTTGTAGAAGGAGATATTATAGTGAACCTGTAAAAGAAAATGAATTCCACTAATGTGCCCTGCAATGTCTTTGTCCTAAAATAGGGATACATTTTAAATATCACCTTTCTTTTGTAGTTGTACAATCCCCACTTCATAGTTACAGAAGGTTGAGGTCTTAATATACAAATCCACATGTAAGTCTCCAAGTCAGTCCCTACTACCAAGCCTTTTTTTTTGTTACTACTTAAATTTACTGAATAAAACAGTAGTACCTTGTTTGAATATGGTAACACTTTTCAAGCCATCTACATTGTTATATCTGAAACAGGAGTAACATTGCAAGTAATTGCAGTTGCTTTGATTAACAACCTGCCTTTGTATCCCCCTGCTTAATATACTCTTGACATTATCAATAACATAGCTACCAACTTAAACTTGTATGTCACTGCAGTTTGCCAAGCAGCTTAACCGTACATTAATTTAGTCTTCTGCTGGTGCAATAATCTTATGCTTAGCCCTTTATATTAAAGAGCACCATATTTATTTTCACTAGTTTATATCACTAGGGATTTTCTGATTATACAACTTGAGCACAACAATCCTACGCACAGTAATAACATCTGACAAATCAGTAAAACTGTCACAACGAACACCAAAGCAGAACCATGAAAAGCAGCATTACCAACTTCAAATCAAGCAGTGACATCTGAACAGAAATCAATAACAGTCAGACAACAAAGGCAAAGATGGACACAGCACTGAAATACACAACATTGAAATGCCAGTAAATCAAAGTTCTTTGTGGCTGAACCCAAACATAACAGCAAGAAACATGAGTACCACGGAGTTGACCTCAACCACACATTTCCCTGCTTCCCCGGTAATGGAAAAGTACCCAAGGAAAGTACATCAGCATGTTCTTATACCTTCCCACATGATGCAACAGTACTAACTGCTGGCTTACTGCTTCAGTAAGACTGTTCCCTGTGTCTGGATATATGGACTCCACTCACACTAATGTTCAGCCCACTGCGATCTTTCCTCTACCTGTAAATCTAGCAGTCTTGATTAATAGTGACAGAGCGCAAATAACAGGCCTCAGTCCAGATTGCTAATCCCATCATACCTTTAGCCCAAGGATGGACATTTGCCCTAAGAATCATTTCCATTGATTTATTTATTTTATATAGTTCCCCCTTTTTTAAGAAGACTTAAGTAGACAGAGCATGCATGCCATCCCTACTGACATGAGATGCACCTCAAGCTCGCGAAAGCAGTGTACACACATTGAAAAGGTCAGCACAGAGCCGCAACTAACAGGACTGCACCTGGGAACAATTCTACCATGAATCCCGCTCTCCTCCAAAGGAGGTGGAGATTCACTTATTAAATATAGCCATAACAAACTTCAGTCCTGAAAACCCAGGAACCAGCCCCCAGTTCACATGCCGTCATACAAGGTTAGAAAACCTAATGAGTGAAACACTGAGGCTTCTGCTATTATGATATAAAGTTGATAAAACCACAGATTTGCATTAGCACAACCCTGCAGAAGGATAGTCTTTGCAACGCTACCTACCTAAACCACCTAAAACCCCCATGTTATAGAAAAGGCTGAGACTCCGGGAAACTATCCTGCTCTGCCCATCCATACCACTGAGAAATATACTCCACTCACTAGCTCCAACAACTGCCATCCCAAAGGTGATTTGGACCACCCTTATCTCAGTCCTCTTTACTAACCCATCAAAAAATATATATATATAGTACCACCATCAAACCTTGCTAGTGAACATTACTCACCTCTTCCACAGTCAACTATTCTTAGGTCTACCTGACCATTACTACCTACAGGTCATCACGGATGAAAACCTGCCCTATTTCCCCATTAGTTTGACAAATCTGATGTGTAAGTTCATGAAGCATATTATTATGGACCTCATAAACAAGGACATAGGCAATCTCCAAGCACTTGACATTACCCAGTTTGGATTCGTCAAGGGCAGATCTTGCCTGTTGAACATGGTTCACTTTTTTATGACTGTCACCAAGGCAGTGGATGTGGGAAAAATCAGTACATACAGCATACCTTGACTTGGCCAAAGCCTGTGACACAATCCCCCACTCAGGCACCCTCAAAAAGCTAACACAACTTGGCATAAATCCCTATTTCATCAGGTGGGTGACCAAATGGCAAACCAATAGGACCCACAAGGTTAAAATAGGTGCCTCCACCGCTGAAAGCAGACCTATTATGAGGGTTGTTCCCCAGGGATCTATCCTGGGACCCCTACTGTTTGGAACCTTCTTTTCAGAGGTCCAGACCAAGACAAAAAGTCTGTCATTGACCAAGTTTGTGGACGACTGTAAGCTGGGTGCTGTCATTGACTCCCCAAATGATGTTAACATAATAAAAAGGGTCTCACAGCAACAAATGACTGGTGCCAAAATCATGGCCTTAAGTTAAATGCAAAAAAATGTATTATCATACCACTTGGCAAAAACATGGCCCCTACTGATTAACACATTAACTACAAACCCTAAGCACACAACCTGTGGTGGGAGACCCGGGTACACAGGTTGACAACAATCTCACATTTGACCATCATGTAGGGGCAGTGGTCAGAAAAGCCTTTTACTTGGTTCATCTCATAAGTAAAGGGATTGCATCCAGAAAAAAGGAGGTTATTACCTCTTTGCACTCCTCCCTCATTAGGTCAATAATTGAGTACAACACCCCATTTAGCATGTACCTCTCCAAACACCTGCACCAGCTGGAAAGGTCACAGAAATACCTCACAAAGAGAGTCAATGACTTCCAACACCTATGTGGACAGGCTCAAATCACTATCACTCTACTCAGTATCATACACATTGCTTAGAGGTGAACTGTGTCTCACATACAAGGCAATCTCAGACTATGCTCTACTAGACATGCTCCATATCCATATGTCTAACTCCTCACTCATTACTCAATCGAAAGGCAAAGAAGACTGGACTTTCAGCAATTTTGTGGTACACTTTTAAGTAGATTTCCCATTTATTTATATATATCTTAAATCCAAATTTTCAGCATACTATCTATGATTCTGGAACTCATGAATTACATTCTGGATTCATTGTGCAATTATGTCTAACAATGTATTTCCACAGATGGAATACATGACACAGGATTATGATCGGTTTGCCAACAATCCTACGCACAGTAATAACATCTGACAAATCAGTAAAACTGTCACAACGAACACCAAAGCAGAACCATGAAAAGCAGCATTACCAACTTCAAATCAAGCAGTGACATCTGAACAGAAATCAATAACAGTCAGACAACAAAGGCAAAGATGGACACAGCACTGAAATACACAACATTGAAATGCCAGTAAATCAAAGTTCTTTGTGGCTGAACCCAAACATAACAGCAAGAAACATGAGTACCACGGAGTTGACCTCAACCACACATTTCCCTGCTTCCCCGGTAATGGAAAAGTACCCAAGGAAAGTACATCAGCATGTTCTTATACCTTCCCACATGATGCAACAGTACTAACTGCTGGCTTACTGCTTCAGTAAGACTGTTCCCTGTGTCTGGATATATGCACTCCACTCACACTAATGTTCAGCCCACTGCGATCTTTCCTCTACCCGTAAATCTAGCAGCCTTGATTAATAGTGACAGAGCGCAAATAACAGGCCTCAGTCCAGATTGCTAATCCCATCATACCTTTAGCCCAAGGATGGACATTTGCCCTAAGAATCATTTCCATTGATTTATTTATTTTATATAGTTCCCCCTTTTTTAAGAAGACTTAAGTAGACAGAGCATGCATGCCATCCCTACTGACACGAGATGCACCTCAAGCTCGCGAAAGCAGTGTACACACATTGAAAAGGTCAGCACAGAGCCGCAACTAACAGGACTGCACCTGGGAACAATTCTACCATGAATCCCGCTCTCCTCCAAAGGAGGTGGAGATTCACTTATTAAATATAGCCATAACAAACTTCAGTCCTGAAAACCCAGGAACCAGCCCCCAGTTCA
Organism: Protopterus annectens; assembly: GCF_019279795.1. Classification (NCBI taxonomy): domain Eukaryota; kingdom Metazoa; phylum Chordata; order Ceratodontiformes; family Protopteridae; genus Protopterus; species Protopterus annectens. The sequence continues at coordinate 427,247,979 of NC_056735.1, forward strand.
CATGCCGTCATACAAGGTTGGAAAACCTAATAAGTGAAACACCGAAGCTTCTGCTATTATTATATAAAGTCGATAAAACCACAGATTTGCATTAGCACAACCCTGCAGAAGGATAGTCTTTGCAACGCTACCTACCTAAACCACCTAAAACCCCCATGTTATAGAAAAGGCTGAGACTCCGGGAAACTATCCTGCTCTGCCCATCCATACCACTGAGAAATATACTCCACTCACTAGCTCCAACAACTGCCATCCCAAAGGTGATTTGGACCACCCGTATCTCAGTCCTCTTTACTAACCCATCAAAAAATATATATATATAGTACCACCATCAAACCTTGCTAGTGAACATTACTCACCTCTTCCACAGTCAACTATTCTTAGGTCTACCTGACCATTACTACCTACAGGTCATCACGGATGAAAACCTGCCCTATTTCCCCATTAGTTTGACAAATCTGATGTGTAAGTTCATGAAGCATATTATTATGGACCTCATAAACAAGGACATAGGCAATCTCCAAGCACTTGACATTACCCAGTTTGGATTCGTCAAGGGCAGATCTTGCCTGTTGAACATGGTTCACTTTTTTATGACTGTCACCAAGGCAGTGGATGTGGGAAAAATCAGTACATACAGCATACCTTGACTTGGCCAAAGCCTGTGACACAATCCCCCACTCAGGCACCCTCAAAAAGCTAACACAACTTGGCATAAATCCCTATTTCATCAGGTGGGTGACCAAATGGCAAACCAATAGGACCCACAAGGTTAAAATAGGTGCCTCCACCGCTGAAAGCAGACCTATTATGAGGGTTGTTCCCCAGGGATCTATCCTGGGACCCCTACTGTTTGGAACCTTCTTTTCAGAGGTCCAGACCAAGACAAAAAGCCTGTCATTGACCAAGTTTGTGGACGACTGTAAGCTGGGTGCTGTCATTGACTCCCCAAATGATGTTAACATAATAAAAAGGGTCTCACAGCAACAAATGACTGGTGCCAAAATCATGGCCTTAAGTTAAATGCAAAAAAATGTATTATCATACCACTTGGCAAAAACATGGCCCCTACTGATTAACACATTAACTACAAACCCTAAGCACACAACCTGTGGTGAGAGACCCGGGTACACAGGTTGACAACAATCTCACATTTGACCATCATGTAGGGGCAGTGGTCAGAAAAGCCTTTTACTTGGTTCATCTCATAAGTAAAGGGATTGCATCCAGAAAAAAGGAGGTTATTACCTCTTTGCACTCCTCCCTCATTAGGTCAATAATTGAGTACAACACCCCATTTAGCATGTACCTCTCCAAACACCTGCACCAGCTGGAAAGGTCACAGAAATACCTCACAAAGAGAGTCCATGACTTCCAACACCTATGTGGACAGGCTCAAATCACTATCACTCTACTCAGTATCATACACATTGCTTAGAGGTGAACTGTGTCTCACATACAAGGCAATCTCAGACTATGCTCTACTAGACATGCTCCATATCCATATGTCTAACTCCTCACTCATTACTCAATCGAAAGGCAAAGAAGACTGGACTTTCAGCATTTTTGTGGTACACTTTTAAGTAGATTTCCCATTTCTTTATATATATCTTAAATCCAAATTTTCAGCATACTATCTATGATTCTGGAACTCATGAATTACATTCAGGATTCATTGTGCAATTATGTCTAACAATGTCTTTCCACAGATGGAATACATGACACAGGGTTATGATCGGTTTGCCAATCATATTCCCCCTTATTTTGTGTTTGAGACATAGACACCAAGAAGTTCACCTTGAGGTGAATCTTGGCACCCATGTCAGAATACATAATTGAAGGTTATGATCAGCAAACCAATCATAATTCTTTGTAGTGCATAGAACTTTATCTGCTCTTTGTACTTCTAGTTACAGGGAAAAAAATCATTAAGTGTTTTCCCAGCTTTCAAAACCATAAAACACTTTAGCAAGCTCTGTCAAGAAAGGTAGTGTAATGCAGCCCATTATGTTTATTCTCACCTTTTATATTTCTCAACTCTCCAGAGTTTTGCAGGACGTCCAGATTATTGCTTCATATTTTTGGTCTGTTCCTTATAAAATCTGTGGTTTTCAGACAAACCACTGAGGAATGAAGTCACTAAATAATGGCATCCATTTTAGTTTCAGGAAATGGCTGCTAATACATCCTGTTATTCTACCAGCTGAGTTTGTTTGATATGTTGGTACACGTTACCAGTTTGGAAAGCAGGCAGAAACAAATATTTCTGGTACTGTATTTTACTCTTCAGTACAGGCAGATTTTACTGCCTGGCACTATATCTGACCTTAACAACATAAGCAGGGGGGTGCTTAACATTTGTTAAGGTTGAGTGAAGCACCAGTCTGGTGCTTAACTGGCTTATCTTTTTCCAAATATCTGAGTGTAATGAGCATGCTCCATGCACTACATCAATTTAGACCGCATTGCTCAGTGCCACTTGCAAGTTTTATGAGGTGAAACTCGTTGACAGTATCGTGAAAAACCGATCCAGAAATATGAAAAAATGATGAAGCTATCAGTGTTTCCCTGGGATTCATGAAGCTCGGTGCAAGACCGGCATAAGGCTTGCGCCAGCCGTGCAGCATATATATGGAGTAGTCGCGCCATATGCATATTAATGAAGGAGCGCAGCCACAGCCATGTGTATAGGAAATGTGCGCGAATGCATGGGGCGTAATGAAGTTGCGCATGGAGGAGTGTCAATATCAGCTGTCGATGAGCAACCTAAATGGCTGAATATTATATTCCACCTGCAATAGTAATCGCACCTATCAGTGTCCGTGGATACTGAAATGTATGCAAAGCATGCAAGATAGTCCCTGCGAGCAGAAAATGAAGAAGCAAACACAAATGCATGGTAGGGAATAACGGGTCCTACCCTTGAACAAATTACATGAAAACTGTGTGCCTGTAGTCCAACGTAGTGTTGATAGCTATACCATGTGGAAGTGAAACGTATCATATGTTAGCGTGCCACCAGTAGGTACGTCCAGCCCAATGGAGAGGGTCACCAGTTGACCCATAATGTGAGGGAGGGTACATAGCTGTGCAGATGTGTCCATAACAAAATACACGAGGAGAAATGTAGATATATGTAGTGACCGTATGTCTAAATCATATCCCACAAGGCATGTAATAGTCACATACAAAAGGTATGTCCGTATTTCACATACCAAATGTGATAGGAAATAGCATATGCATGTAAACGAAACAGAAGGAGCCTATAAACAGCTATAACAATAAGGACACATGTAGGCCGAAAGGAACAGTATGATCCATACTGTCGACTAAGATTACCACCTGTCCCACTTTGCGAGCAACAGTCCCTCTGTGGGCAAATGTGTCCTGACACAAACTTATAAAAATGGCAAATGTCCAGAGAATATAGGACATAATTATTCCGTCGATGTCATGTAATAGTTGCATTAAACATTTTTCACTGAACGTATATTACATAAATGTCATAAGAAACAGAATAAGACACCGAAATGCTACAAGAATAAGCTTAGATATAGGCAAGAATTGTAAGTTCTATCTGCCGAACTGACCGTGGGTATGTGTCGGCCTGTAAAATATGTTGTGTTCACCGCAAATGTCACACTGTGGCCAATTGAAAAGGTGGAAACACAACCGTCGACTGTGGGGAGGCATTGTCCACAACAGTCGGACATGTGTAAGGAATAGCTTGGACATAGGAAAAGGTGCCATCCTACCAATTATTACAACAGGCTTGCAAAATCCGGAAGTCAGCGGTATAATCCGAATGTGTATGTGACACAGTCGAATGGGTAGTACCCGGATATACCAACCAAGTAATGAAAGTGAAGTATGGGCGTGTACCTATGTGCGTGAGGTATAGCATGTGGAAAGCAAACATGGCAGGGTAGTACACACAACCATAAAGGTACCCGACACATGTAGGGTAGTCAATGTGTTACTCTGGCCGTGTCATGGGCCAACAACCAAAGTAGTGCTCTATGGGGTGTGATGAATTTGCGTGTGAGGGGTGGGTGGTTAATGGTAAAATCCTCAAAGCTGACACTGTGTTGTATGCAGAAAAGGTGAACCGGAGGTGTATGAGGGGGCAGCGGGTGAAGTGGAAAGAAACACAACCACATGTAGAAACAGCTGCAAGACAAGCAGACAGGCCATAGTGTAGAACACAATCCCACAAACATATGAATATGGAAATGTGCGAGACAAATGTATAGATATGTCACCGTCACATACCCACAGATGGGTCCTGATGGAACTGGCCATAACAAACGCAACACACCTGGATGCATAATGGCCTACCCAGCATACCCTCCACACCACACAACCTGCCTCCATACCAGAACGTCCACCAAATCCAGCCGTACTTGGTCCACTGGTTTGTTGCAGACACAGCTACACAAAGTGACCCCTATGCATATGTAGTAGGTGTTGTCACCCTAGGCAGTGTCAGGATTGCAAACCATGTATCCCCTGCATGTAAAACCCCCTGCATGTTTTTGTAAAGCCACAAATATCTTCAGTATCTGACTTGTTTTGGTCTTGTCCAATTCTTGAGATATCCCTCATGGGATAACCAACCTGTGTAAATAGTAGAATGGGTATGACGACATGATGTCCATTCCTGTAGATATCTGGACACAAGTCAGAATGTGCAGTGGAGGTCCATGACACTGTCCAGCCCTAAGTGGGCATGCATAACCTTCTACCCAGGATAAAACACCTTCCCGTGATGCACGTGTCCCGACACGAATAGGAGGGAGAATATAATGCACACGTTCGCATAGTGGCAAACGGCATGAGGGTGAGGAAGACACTGACGTAAACAGGTCAACCCTGATCAAGTGTGAGGGACACTGACTATGTGCAGGCATGACTGACCATACCTGTCAACCTGTGTGAGCAAGATATCTGGACAGAGCCATGAATACAAGTGAGACAAAGGTCCAAAAACAGGAACAATTTGTAAAGATAGCTCTTAGAAACATAGAAATATGATAGAATAACAGTTTGCACATTGGCATTAATGTCCGTAGTATGAAGTCTGAAACCCAACTGTCTGTCAGCATGTTCTGACTGCAGTCTTTAATACTGAGCTACTGCTGTGCCAGAACACAACAGCATATTACAGAGGTCCGTACCATACCACTCAACTGTCCAGATATTCGCAGTATGACTAGGGTTACCACCTGTCCCACTTTGCGAGTAACAGTCCCTCTTTAGGCAGTTGTGTCCTGTGAAAAAAATCAAGACATAGCAAATGTCCTGAGATTTTAAGACAAAATTATTTCCTAAGTTTCTTTAATAGTTGCATAAAACAGTTATTTTATATATGAAACTTCTATATGTTATGTGAAGTAGCATAAGCAATTCAAATGTTACTAGAATAAGCTTTTATTTGTGCAAAAAAGGTAAAGTTTTGTACTATGCACGGCTGTAGGTATGTTTTGTCCTGGAAAATCTGACATTTCTACAGAACATATCCCACTTTGGGCATTTGAAAAGGTGGCAACCCTAAGAATGACCAGAGGTTTGCCTCATATTGTTGTTGTGTGCCTCCGACAATCTGCACCAGTCTGGTAAATAGCTGAGGATTGACATCACTAAATAATGAGAAATATCTTGAGTTTAAGTCTCCACATCCTTCAGAAAAGTCATGCTAATTCAAAACCTAGTATTCTATCAACGTTCTAAGCTTGTAAGAGCAATCATTAAAATGTGTCCCTATTTGTCCCCCCATCGTGTAGGTTTTGTGCAGATTTGGTGCTCTAAGAGGTTGAGAGGTATGGTCCATACATATTTACAGTAACAACCCTTCACATTTGTGTAATGTACAACTGCATACCTGTAGTCACTTCATGTCCAAAATAATAATCCCCGTATGACTGTATACAGGTAATAGTCAAATGTGAATGGGAACACCCCTCACCGTGGAATATGGACTGTAACAACCCCACCCATAATATGTATTGCCAACAGAATAAGCTGCTGACAGGTGCCCAAACACCTGTGTCTATAAACACAGGTAAAACTTCATAATAGGGAGAAACTCCCTGTCCATATGCTTCATCTGACATTTGAACTCGGCCAGGGAAGTTCTGTTCACCAGGCGGACAAGCCTAAACCCAGATCACTACATGAACAACCTGACAATCAAAGACCTGTATGTACCAGGACTATATGCCTTGGTGTTCTGCATATCATTGGAGTGATTAACAATGCAGTTGGTGTCCACAGCAGTAGGCAATAGGGAATGTGTAATATGTAGTACCATGTTTTTCCCAGCAGGAGAATGGATGCCTGTGTTGTAGGTGAAGTGGTGAGGCATATGTTGATGTAGCTAAGTACTATGGGTATGCATATCAATGAGGGAGAACACCAATAGAATAGTGGTTCCGGTATCCGGCCAATGTGAATGCAGTCCCGGTTGATCTACAACCAATGCACATATAACTTTAAAGTGTAATGAATGCGTTCGTGCTGTACACACATTTAAATATGTAAAGGTGAACATGTGTTTCGCAGCAGTCCGTAAACCGGAATACAGATATGTAACTGTTACGGTCAGAATTATGAAAGTCCACGTAACCACAAATATCTATGAAACATATGTAACCCACAATAAGGATATGCAAGTACGCCTGCGCGTGTGTAATCCACTCACAGCATAGCAAATGAATGCTGTTTTCTCCATGTTTTATGTACATGGCTCATACCTGTTAACCCCGTAAAGTACGAAACTGGACAAAGCCATGAAAACAACTGGTACAAATAGGGACAATCCCCAGATATTGCCCTAACAAACATAGAAAGTGGATAGAATAACAGGTGTGTCACTAGCATGGATTCTCTGAAGGGTATGAAGTCATATAACCTGAAATGTTTGCCATTATTTACTGACAGTCTTTAATGATATGCCACTAAATTGCCAGATAGACACAAGGTTATGAAAAACGGACCAAAGATAAGAGGCAAACAGCTGTACATGCAGCGAAAATCTGTACAGTTGAAAGGTATGATATGGATATATATATATATATATATATATATATATATATATATATATATATATATATATATATATATATATATCTATATATATATATATATATATATATATATATATATATATATATATACATACACATATATCCACAGACTTAAACCAAAGCAAATTATGAAATGAGGAATGTACAGACATATGTATATATGTATATATATATATATATATATATATATATATATATATATATATATATATATATGTATACACACACACACACGATACATGAATAGATATATACACAACAAACATATGTCCCTGTACATATAACACATGTACATAAATAGGTCACTGTATAGCTATTATGGATAGACAGACAGACATGCATGAAAGGTGAATACACTGCTGCTTTCCAAACCATTGCCCGGAAAGTACCAGTGTGACAGGGCCTGCAGGTTCTACACGTTAAACATGAATATAGGTGTCCTTTGCAGGACCCCAAAAATTGATCCTGTATGAAGTGCGAACCATCACTGATGCAAAAGACGTCACAGCTGCAACTACGATATAGCTGTACATGCAACAGTAGCAGGTGCAAGGGTAATAACACATGGGTCGATAGAATGTATGACGTACGACCTGATATCTGGAGAGTGAGGAGTGCTCAGAAGTGTCTTCACACTTTATTATCGCTCACATTAAACATGTCTAATGGGTACTGTGGAGGGGTGTCAGGTATGGGAATCATGGGTATGCAGAAATGGGCCTAGGTGTTGGTTGGCACAGATCTATTAGATACGCCCCATGGGAGTGATCAATATACCTATGTGGGTATAGCACACACCTATATTCTCCAAAAAGGTGCAACCCATCTACTGGATATTGTGTAAACCATTGGGGGAAGATGTAGGGACCTATATCAGTGTCATGTAGGTGATTATCATGGATGGACATGCGTACAACCAAGATGGTAACCATACCTGCCAAACTTTCAGAATAAGACAGCTGGACTAAGGCATAGTACATGAAATACAAATAGGGACTATATTAAATATACCCCAGACAAAGTCAGAACATTGATAGAATAATGGCATAGTCAGGAATATGAATGTTGTGAGAGTTAGTAATCATGAAATAGAAATGTCAGTCATTATTACCTAACCTCACAGTCCGTCATGCCTTGCCAGCAATCTACCAGAAAGGCACATTATTATGACAAATGTAACAGAATCATAGGTCAAACCTCAGGGCGTTTACCCATAATGTGTACAGGTGAGAGGTATGAAGGTAACCTGTCCTAAATAAATGTACAGAACTAGTGATACTAGGTGGACAGGTGAGAAGAAAGACGTCAGGACAAATGGCAAAACATGTACAAATCAAAAGCATGTGTTTCGACAAATGTGAATGACAACCTATGCCCTGTGAAAGTCAATGTGGAAGGTTAATAGACTCAAAAGACATCTGTCCCTCAGGGTGTCATGCAGTGTCACTGATACAGTGTCCAGTCCCCCATACTCGTACATGAGCTCTGCCACTGACAGAAAGCACAAATACCAGTGTACACATAAGGTACATGATAGAATAATTAGTGTGGATAAGCACCTGTTGGCCTGTGTGAGGAATACAACCCTCTGGGTGGGTGTGTCCTGCAATAGGAATGTAATGGCATCTGGCCTGTGATGGCGCCATATATTGTGTGTATTGGTGTAAGAAAATTGATATCCTGTATCAGAAACATACCTCGCAACTGTACATAGTCTCGCAGAATGTGCAGATGTTTGCCTCATATGTTTGGTGTGTTCCACTTACAATCTGTACCTGTCTGGCAAATACCTGAGAACTGAAGTCATTAAATAATGACAAACATTTGAGTTTAAGACCCCAAATCCTTCAGAAAAGTCATACTAATGCAAAACCTATTATACTGTCAACTATCTATGTTTGTAAGAACAATATTTAAAATCTGCCCCTATTTGTCCCCCCATCATGTTAGGCTTTGTACAGATGTTTTGCTCTAGGCGGTTGAGAGGTATGATCAGAAACAGATACATGTCTGAGGAAACAGCATTATTGACTGCAAGATAACTCAGAAGGTATGAAAAGCGCTGCAGTAGGAAGTTCAGTATTGGCTGCAGGTATGTGCTGACATGTCAAATGACACAGCAGTCTACATGAAGTACCTGTAGAGCTGCCACCTTTATCAATGATGACAGTGGGACATACCCACAGCCATGCATACACCACAAATAGACATAGCACACAGCAAAGCCTAGGCCATGATACACAAAGCCTCCGGCGTGTATGAGTTGAGTGAGAGTACAGCAAGGAAAGATGACTGCCAGGCTATTCAGCAAACACTCGTAGGGGCGTGCAAGACCACCCGTAACATGAACATTGCATGGACAATGTTGGGATTTGCAACATACCCCATTTGTATGTGAAAGCTATGCAAATGATGTAAATACGCGATACATGAAACAGTAAGCTGTCCGTGCAAGAGCAGAGTTATGTGTAGAAATGTACCCGGATGTTAGGCGACTAACATTCTGCACGTTGCTAAACGGAGCAATGACAGCTGCAAATACAGTATGAATACAGTTGAAGAAGCTTGCCAATGTCCAAGTCCAATGCCAGTGGCAGCTTTGTCCACTGGATATCAATAAAACAGTAGTTGTCCTCCCCGATCTCCGGTGTGGAAACGTAGTGCATCACCACGAGAACACGCTGCGCTTCAAAACAAGTCAAATATGTATAATATACATATAAAATGTAAGTTTAGTTAGATGTTAGTACGCCATGCAGATGAATGGCAAGCTGGAGACAGCATGGCTACTGTGTACTGGTCATTATGTGTGGAAGCGCTCTGTCAGAGATGTAACGAAGAATTTGTAGGCAATCTGATGCAAGTGAGGCTGAGGATAGTGGATCACAACATGTCATGCCATATGGGCCAAGCCTCTACAGTGTAGTGTAGGATAAGGGGACTATTAGAGTAGAAGATAGGTGACAACATGAGTGTGAATGTATAAAACACTGTAATCTCACTGGAGCAGTGTCACATGTTTGCTGTCAGTACTCAGTGGAAGAGACGTGTTATGAGCTATCCTAGGGAACATCAGGAGACTGACGGTGTACACCATGGATACCACCGATGTGACCTGCAAACCTGCCCACAGTGTGTCTGCGCCCGTGCGCGCCAGTAAGCCCGAGTAAGCATGTGTGCATGCATGTTAGCCCGTGTGCGCGTGTGGAAGAACGAGTAAGCTAGTGTACGAATGGTGAAGCCCGTGTAATGTCGTGTATGCCAGTGTATGCATTTGTAAGCATGTATACATGTGTACTACACACATCACACACGTACTGCACACTCAGACACACATGCTGCCAATACTACACACATCAGTGAAATGGCACATGGATGGAGAATACATCATCAGAATTAACAGTGCTGTAAACTATGCTACATTGATGGTCATAGCTGCAATGCATCATGCCTGCTGATATACACCTGGAAGTAACACACTGTGTGTTAACAGCATGCTAACATCAATACAGTGGAATAAAGCCACCGTGTGCATCAGCACCAGGTTAGTCTGATCCTGCATCAATGTTACACATCACAGGTGGTGGCACAGGTGACATCATATGCACAGGGTGAGGTGTTACATTTTCAGAGCTATCATTGAGCCATCCAATGTACACGTAGGTCTGTGTGTGTGAGGGACAACGATTATTGCATGGCCCAATGGTGATGCAATGGGTTTGTGTATGTGATAGCCCTAGCTGTTTGTGGTAAGTGTGCGTGTCTGCATATACACAGGTACAGCATGTGTCAGCCATATACAGAAGGTTGTGGGACAGTCACAGACCGTACCTGCCAGGCTGTAGAGATCTCCATTACTGGCCATGGACACCCCTCCATGCATCCAACACAACCCAGTCCTGCACCTGTCAATGTATACACATACAGTCCTGGGATCTGTACCACAACCTGTGGATAAACGTGAGTCTGTAATGTTAACCTGAGTTGCATAGAATTGTCAGTTACTACATACGGATATGAGCCATACTCACCCTCCAATGTAATAACCACTGCTGACT